>NW_025767118.1:0-600000 GCF_003918875.1 Haliotis rubra
GGGACCGAACACATCATACCAAGGTATCCGCATCCCAAAATTTCCCGACAGAAAGAGGGACGGACGGGCGGACACAAATAGATGTCATAATGTAAACGATCCTAATTCGTGGACAACTCAAAAGAATGTCATTCTCCAAATTCTGTGGATTTCTGGGGAACTTGTGTGGACCTTCTACGTATACAGCAGAACACTAGAATGAGTGAGTCTGCATGGACAAAATAAAATGTGCAACAGTTTCATGACATCCACAGGCTTGACGCTCCCCTGAAGAGTTGCTTCTTCCAGTCCTCCATCTACATCTCCTGGCAAGATACAATCTTCATGGCAACACTTCTGGGGCCATGGTAAACCCTAAGCCATAATTCAGGGCCCTGAACACATCACACCAAAATGTCCCGATGGATGACATCTATACAGCATATTTTCATTTGATCCATGTCGAGGGAGAACCCCGTACTATAGTCTGACATACGTGTCCTCATCATTGTCAACCACGTCATCTTTGCTGGCTAGAGCATGTCCATTCACTGTCAGATACATTTACAATTGTGTTGCTATTGCCGCTGTATGTATGTATGTATGTACGTCTGACTGAGTTTGGTTTTACGCCGCTTTTAGCAATATTCCAGCAACATCACGGCGGGGACACCAGAAATAGGCTTCACACATTGTGCCCATGTGGGGATTTCAGACCCGGGTCTTCGGCGTGACGAACCATTAGGCTACCCACCGCCTCGTATGTATGTATGTATGTATGTATGTATGTATGTATGTATGTATGTATGTATGTATGTATGTATGTATGTATGTATGTATGTATGTATGTATGTATGTATGTATGTATGTATGTATGTATATGTATGTATGTATGTATGTATGTATGTATGTATGTATGTATGTATGTATGTATGTATGTATGTATGTATGTATGTATGTATGTATGTATGTATGTATGTATGTATGTATGGATGTATGTATGTATGGATGGATGGATGGATGGATGAATGTATGTATGTATTTTACGTATGCGTGTAAATCACTGACTCAACGCGATTAGGACATGCTGGCCTGTTCTACTCAGTGTATCAGTGCATATATGTGGTACATATTCCAGTTCTCTGTGTGTAACGTGACATAATATGATATATATGTGGTATATATACCGATTGTCCTCTTGTGTATGTGTGTGTGACGTGACATCACATAAATGTGGTATATATACCAATTGTTCTGTGTGTGTTACGTGTCATGTATGTATGTGGTATATATACCAATTTCCCTCTCTGTCTTTGTTACGTGACATGATATGTGGTATATATACCAACTGTCTTCTTTCTGCGTGTGAGTGTTACTTGACATAATATATAGATGGTATATATACCAATTGTCCTCTCTCTGTGTGTTACGTGACATGATATATGTGTGTTATATATTCCAATTGTTCTGTATATACCCACCATGTGGATGGGTGCTCTGTGCTCGGTGTGTGTGTTTGACGTGCTATGACATATATGTGGTATATATGGCAGTTGACCTCTCTCTGTGTGTTACGTGACACGACATATATGTGGTATCTAAACCAATTGTTCTACTTTTAACCACCTTGTGGATGGGTGCTTTGTGCTGGGTGTGGATGTTTTACAGCAGTGTTTTAGGACATCAGTATCAGGTTGCGACATCTATGTTGCGACATCTCAGGACAAGTGTGAAAGATGATAATGTTGCAGAATGGATTATACTCCGCGTTGCCGTACCTAGTGTTCCGGGGTGCCGTGGTGCTGACCAGTGGGATGTCTGACTGTCTGGTGTCCAGGAAACTATTAAGTGTTGGTGCTGCCAGGAAGTTCCCCAATACTCTAGGTAATCTCTGTCTTTGTTCTATGGAGGTAATGGATCCGAATATTTGATTTGGGCAGGAAGAAGGCTCGTGTGTCACGTAGAAGCTTAGTCTGTCATACAGACCCTGAAGTAAATATATCCAAGAAAGCCCACGCAAGTCTAGAAAATGTGGCAAGTCTAGATTTCCTCAGCTTCTGAAAATGAAGAAAGTCTCAGGGCTCCTTTTCATTATATATTTTTTTTTTTACTATGAATTTTTTTTCAGTAAAACATGTTCATTTCAGAGACTAGTTGTTAGTCTAGTAGAAGCTGAAAATGTCCCAAACGAAGAAGCTAAAATACCATTACATGGGAAGTGCGTGTGATGAATGTCCATATTAGCAATAGTGTAGTGTCGGGAATACTCCTCTTATTGTCTCAATTGTTATGCTTGACTTTGCTCTGAATAGCATTCAGATGTTACTCCAATCTCCAACTAACTAACTAACTAACTCACTCACTCACTCACTCACTCACTCACTCACTCACTCACTCACTCACTCACTCACTCACTCACTCACTCACTCACTCACTCACTCACTCACTCACTCACTCCCACTCACTCACTCACTCACTCACTCACTCACTCACTCACTCACTCACTCACTCACGGGTTCGAATCCCGATTTGGTATAACAACACCCGTTCCAGTGTTGTAAATGTTTCATATGCGGAGATTTCTTAAGATTTTCGGTGTGTTTTCACCCGATTTTCTGATATCCAGTTTTGTTAATATGTGTCTGAGAGACTTTTGGTGACTGACTATCTCAATCAGGACGTTAGCATGGAATGGGATTTTAAACGTATAGTATATTATCCATACATATCCGATCATGACAACCATTTAAAGGGTCACTGACTTTGCAAAACACAACACAACAAAAACGATGGTTCCTTCTTTTTACTGACAATTTCTCTCCAAACGTAACTCGACAATTGACATGACAATTGTATTAACAATTGAAATGGTATTCCGTAAGTGCACCACAAGGCATATAAAGGTGTACCGTTTTTATTCACAATATGTCCCAAAGAAACTGAATTAGAACCTTTTCAATCAGTTTGCCATGCATCACATCAACACGGATGCATTTTTGTTAATGTTGTTTTAAAGATGGGGTGACATTTTATACAGATATTGGGTAAATGTACATTTAACAGATGTAAACAATTTATCAATGTTTTGGAAATCAACACTAGCTATTTATATTAATGCACAAAATAATATAAAAACATAACTCAAAATAGATTTCCTCCTTTTCTCAAATTTAGTATCACAGAAAATATGGATCTTCTTTTTATAAGTGTTTACGGTTAGGTTCCACAAAATAAAATACGTTCTTCAGAAATCTAGTGAATTCTGTGGGATTATTTTAAGTGTCGCGGCAAATTGAGTGTTCATACAAAAATACTAATGAATAAAATGCAACATCCACAACACAAACAAGTAATGTTTAATAGAGCTGCTGCCATATTGCACAAAAATGGTTCTATATCATTAGTATAAAGAAAAGAAAGCTCAAAACTAATTAGAATGTATCCGTGTACAACAACATCAGGAACTACGGTTTTGAGATTCTTAGTATAATAATGACGTCTTCAATTACCAGTAAAGTGAACTTCTTCATCTAAAACGTAACATTGGTCACTAGTAATAAGATTCATGGGCAGTCAAGTGAAAATGAAGACGTCAGTTTACCTTTTTTAATGCAAAGGTAACAATCGGCTCCAACAAAAGCATTAAAAACAGTATCAACCATATCAAACAAACATTTGTTATTAACATTAAATCAAACTTATTCTATTCATATCGTCAGTCTTGACTCAGAAGTTGAACATAAGTATTCGAAGGAAGATTTCGAACTTTGACTTCTTCCGCTATATCGTCTCTGATATATAAAAATGTCTTGTTCTGGCATCCTCTCAAGGTCCCCTCTTCTCTCTCATTCATTTGTATTATCAGAGAGTAGGTACATAAATCAACAAAAAAAACAGCGACGTTCTGCATCTGTCACTCAAAACCCGGGCTCATTGACACAGACTTGTCTCACAAATGTATGTTTTGGTGTGTTTTTTTATGTTCAAATTTTTTTAGCATTACCCTATCGACAACAAAATGATACAAGAAGTATTTAATGGTCAAACGGATAAAAGGACAAAATGGTTTCATAGGAGATAGCATCCATTACTATCCTGAATCAATTACAACCTGGATCTTGGTTTGATTATACATTTGACTATATTCATTCGATTAACTTTGAAACCAATACTTTTTGGTCAAGAGGCATCTACGGCTGTGATATGGACCAGGGTTTTACATGACGCGTGATTCCTGCGTATTTGACGCAACAATTTTGTAAATGACTCTTAAAATATTATCATACGAGTCAAGCTTGACGCAAGTTTTATGGGTGGCCCTCACAATTCAGTTCAATAAAATCGATTTGATAAGCAAAAAAAGATATTGTTCGATGATAGTTTAACTTTTACAGAGCTGTCAGATTGTTTTAGAGTACTCAGAGGAGACAGTAATCGTGGCTTTTTGAATTGAACAATGCTGTAGTTTCATTTGGTGGTGTTACATACATGCGATTCATACTTGTCATATGCGAGCCAACATATTATTTATCTTTCTAGTATTGTTTCGTTTAATTCTTTGGGGTGAGATATTAGGGAGGGGAGGAAATTCATAAAAGAAATTCATAATCAGAGATTCACGTTTCAAATAGATTCAGATATATCCTCATCCCTAATCATAAAAACAATAATATTCTGAACCAAACCCACATCAACATCTCCAAATGCATCTTACCTAATTGCCTATCAAATGTACTTTCAAGCAAATCACCTATAGCAAGTTCCTTATTCTTCGAACACGCTAGATCACATTTCTTTATCAATTATGCGGAACGGCCATTCATAATCTCTGCACATATTTAACATTTAAGCCAATGTCCCAAAACAGATGAACTTCATGTGATCCTGATGTCTACCAGTGTAGAGCTGTGACTGTAGCCTCAGTATCAATTCCCTTCAGTACTCATGTATGGCGTCTTCGAGAAGCTTCTTTTTCCAGTCTTCCATCTGTAGATCCGGTCCACTCACGAGTTTCATTTCAACTCTCTTTGGGCTACTATAAACTGCAAATACAGGCCACATCTTTCTCTTGTACCCAGCACTATGTTGTGGCTTGCTGTCAGCAATACATCCAGTTCCCAACACTTCTCTTTTGTTGCTGTCCAGGAAGGATACCGCCATCTTGTCAGTATCAACAAGAACTCCGTACATTACTGTCACGGATGTTCCTGCCTTATTCTCGAACACTTCAGATTTTGCTATATCCTCTCCATTAAAAGCTATAAACCTCCTCACATTGTTCTCATCATTTGATAGGCACAGACTGCATGAATTAGGCTTATCGCCGATAAAATGACTACTGTCAATGATATCCTCTCCACACACCCCGACCTCCAACACAAGGTCTAGATCACCCAGAGGTTTGTCCAGTTCCACATCCGCCTCCACCTCCCAGTACACCAGGCTGCTAGAGGGCAGTGGGGAGGTGCTGCAGGTGCCTCTGTAATTCTTCAACATCTTCCCACTGGTGCCCAGTACCTCCATTCCTCGCCATTCAGGATGTTGGGTGTTGACGAGAAGGCCTTCTGTCATTAGTGTGCCTTCTGTAAAGGTTTACTCTGTCGGAATCAAACATCATCTTTGGACCTGTCAGAGGGTGAGACAAAATACAATGTTTATAGATAACAGTTAATATCTATCACATATATCGCCTATAATATTACGCTTGTTTTAGCAGCCTCAGACATATACATATTTTGTCATATAAATAATCGAATCACAAAGCCCTATATGCCTACCTCACTGGGAATCGTATCCCGACCTCAGTTTGAATCGTATCCTGCTCTACCTCCACCCCTATGGTTGTTCTTTAACTTCTTTTCAAACTGATTTTGTAGCCATACGTACACTTTGTGTAAGGTCAATATTCACGCACGATGAACTGAATGTCAACCTTGGGCTTAAGCAAAAATTACATTAAATGAAATGTTTCAATACCAAACCATATTGCCTATGTTACTTCATAATAGCTAAAACAAGCTAAAAAGCTAAAAGCTAGGCCTTTGTCACCTGTGTGTTTTGTACAGGTTTACTCTGTCGGAATCAAACATCATCCTTGAACCTGTCAGAGGATAAGACAAGATACAATGTCTATAAATAAAAGTTACTATCCAGCATACATCGCGTATGTTATTACGCTTGTTTTAACAGCCTTAGACAAACACACATTCAGTCGTCCTGGTGGTATCATATATAAGCGGGCTGATTTCGTCACGCCGAAAGTCCTAGTTCTATTCCCGACACTCGTGCCTAAATATCGGATGTTACAACTCATAGCATGTATCATTATTGTGATAGTGGAGTTTTTAAAAACTATAACATTTTATGACTATCCTTACAGTCGAGCTGTAAATAATAACTCGTTTATACATAACAAGTGAACAGGTCATATTACACTTCCTTGCTTAGTTGTCCTTGAATACATTGTATACTTGGCGGATTACAGTCGAGCTGTAAATAATAACTCATTTATACATAACAAGTGAACAGGTCATGTTACACTTCCTTGCTTAGTTGTCCTGGAATATGCTTAAACCTTAGAGGAAAATATACTTACATACAACTACATGTCGCGCTCTGTTCACTGCCCCAAGCACATGCAGACACGTGCCTTTGTCGTAGCCTGGAAAAAATGGTACCTTAAGCGTTACGTTAACACCAGAAAAGGTATACTGCAAGACAATGCATTGATAATTTTCCGGCTGATGCATGTAAAGCAAAAAAATAGAAAAATAATTGTTTTGAATAATTGTGAATGGATAGCAGTATTTATAAGAAATCTCTAAAAAAGATGAGAATTGGGAAAAATTGTAATTATAACAGTTCTACGAAAGATGAAGGAGTTTGTAAGGAAAGAAAGCTTAAAGTTTAATATGAATGATAACTAATTTTGATTTATTCTACTGGAATTGCTTGGGGCTTGTCTGCCAATGCAATGTTACATGCATAACGATTATAAGACGTGGATCGTCCTTCGTGTTTGGATGTTAAATTGGTTGTCGAATAGTGTTCATGGTTAAGATAGAACCCAAGGACAGTTACACCCCATTGTACCCCTGTCGGCGTTAGAAATACTCTTCAGACCAACGAGACCAACCCTGACTTGGTTGATGTCATCGTAACGAGACTGATACTTATGATGTCAATCACTATTGTCTTGTCCAGACTTGATTGTTTACAGGCGGATATAATATAACCCCAGTATTGCGGCGTTACAAACTCACATTTTATGTGTAATGATGAGGAGGCCTATTTAATACTGGTGAAGTGTAAGTGAAACAGTAAAACAATCCAAATTTCAACAAGTGTGAAAGTTACCACACGAGACACACGAAATCAAAAGGTTCTTAGCGAAGCAAATAATGACAAGACAGGGTTTCTGATCATCTACGACTGTATTTTCTACTGAAGAAACTTACCCATGGGGTGCAACTGAATTACGATCCCCTGAAGTCTGGATAAATCCTCCTGCAAAGTCTTCACCTTCTGTTCATTCTGAGAGGCCTCCTTTTCCAGTGCACTGATTAGCTGGGCGGTATAAACAAACAGAGCACTTTCAACATCTGAATATGTTTTAACTCTGACCATCGCTATTAAACATGTTATTTCAGTGACAATAGGTTGAGTGACTTCTTTTTAGTGATAAGCACATCATTTGCGACAGATAAAATGTATTAAATTTATAAACCAATAGAGCTACCGTACGTCTGCGTCTTGCGTCCTTCATAGGTTGAAACATAAACTCCAATTTTAAGGATTTACCGTCTGAGCCTCTCTGTTCTGTGTCTGAAGGTCATGAATATCTGCTTCCAGTTTCATCTGAAGGCCTGAAGAAAACATTAACAGCAGATATAGCCAGGAAATACACAGGGTACAACGCTAGTAGGGCTTTAGACATGTTATCCTTATTCCAAAACATGCTTATTGATGGAACAGGAGTAACCATTAATAGCATGTAAAATACACTTGTTTTTGAATAACATGAACGTATACCGTAGTTGATACAAATATTGTTCTGTCAAAGCTGAAGGCACCTGCGTGAATACTTCGAGGTAGCCTAGATTCGACAGAACCGATGAATTACGAATAATGAATGCATACAAAGGGGAAAACATTCACTTCATGACAACCATAGGTTCGACACAGCAGAGTGTGACTATTACAAATATCCTTCAGTAAACATATACACCCTTCCGACAAACACACTACCCAGAACACACTCGAACAATTGTATCACTATAATTTTCAAATAATAGAAAGAAGGTATATGTACTCATAACAGTTTACATCCTCACCTGATCTGGTTAAAAAGAACGTAAAAAACAAAGCGACAGTTACCTGTTTTAAGTGATGCTTCCATAGGTGATTCCGTCTGGGTAACTGAAGTCATGAAACTACCAAAGGATGATACTAAGGATTTCAAATCCGGTAAACCTTGCTTTGAGAAGACGACACACGGTTCGCATTTGTGAACAGCAGGAACGTCAGCCTTTATACAAGACTCAAAGGCCTGTGTGATGGAACTCTTCACTTTGTGGAGGTGGGAAGGTGAGGCATAGAGGAGAGTCTTGCTGCTGGTGTAGTCAAGGACTGTCTGGCAGCTTGTCTCTGATGACTCCAGGACAGGATGACGACTGCCATTGATCTTCCTCATGGAGTCTAAAAGCTGATCCAGCTCCACAAGCACAGCCTTCTCTCGCTGACCTATCACATCTCTCAGCTCAGAAAAGGTGTGTTGAACGGTGTCTCGAAGGGAAACGGCCTTCTCGTCAATACGTGTTGCTTGTACAATAACTGTTTCTTTTGCTGAAATGATCTTTTCCTTCTTCTCTGAAGCAGATTTTATGTAAGCCTTCAAGACGTCTTGTTCACGACTCAAGAACATATCAGCTGTGTCGGTACCGTGACTGGCGTGATCTTCGTAGAAGCATTGAAAACAGATCAAACAATCACAGTCTTTATCATAGACGTCCAAACGTTGTCCGTGTTTCTCACAGTCGGAATATGATCTTGTCGTTGTACATGGAAGATCAGAAATCCACTTCATTGTGTGATTCCTAGTTGCTTTCACCTCTGAGTGAGATATATGGCAGTGCTCGCAGAAATAGTCCTCACATTCCTGACACCAAGACATTGCTTGGTTTCCATCCACCTTGTTGGTACATTTGAAGTCGGACGGTCTGTGCTTCATTGTCTGGTTGAGGACGTCACCAAGTACAACATCGTCTACTGGGAAACTCCCAACATTTTTATCATGACTCTTCAAGCAGACAGAGCAGTCCAGGGTTGTGACTTCTGGTGACTTGAGACAGTCATCACATACAGGATGTAGACAGGGAAGCAGGTGGGGCTGTGGTCCTCTGTACCTGAAGGAGGTGCTGCACACCACACAATTGGGGAACACAGAGTCTGAATCCATCCTGTAACAAACACATCCATGACCACTCATGATATTACAACTTGGAAGATGTATACGGATCTTTGACGATCATACACCGTTTTAGACCAGAAGATTATCTGAACCTGATCATAGGACTTGAAAGGACTTTATGCCTCTTTGGGCAATATCTATATATTACGGCCAAGTAATCGTACATCTGCAAAATTTATATACACAGTTTATATGTTAACCATTGCAGTAATACGGTATATAATATAATAATATAATACGAAATTTAATATGGTGAGAACTGTATATCTTAATAACTAGTTGACAAATTGACCACCCGTCTTCTGGCTGCTAAATCTTATTAAATCTTGATTTCTGGTGTCCCCGCCCTGATATTTGCTAGGTATAAAATCAAACAATTTAGTTTGACGAGTTGGAAAATGTTTGTCTCAGAGTATCTTTTGGAACAGTGTTTCAGCACAAACTGTGGCACAGAATCGACCACGTTACTACACATGGAACACACGGACTCAACACAAGCTGATTTTGTAAATATCCTTTGATTGGACTACCTGTATGTGCCTCAGTCTACTCACATTTCAGAAAGATATCCTTGAAATGTTTAGTTTTTAACAATATTCCAGCAATATCACGGCAGGGGACACCAGAAATGGGATTCACACATTGTACCCTTGTGGGCAATCGAACCTGAGTGTTTGGCGTAATGAGCGAACGCTTTAACCACTTGGCGACTGATTCTTTTATACAATTGAGGATATCAACCATTTTATATCCGCTGGTGAAGTACAGGTGTCTTAACATAAAAAAAACAATTCGCCACAGGTCTCTTCCAACAGGAAACACGAACTCTTTTGATCCTCCTCTCATAGAAACACATGTCTGTCTTTGTGGGAATTGTAAAATGGATTTATCATGGAAGCACGCATTTGTACTGGTTATTGAGACTGGTCTGACAAATTTTAGGTTTGAATCCTGGTTTCCAGCTTCATCAGCACCACACCCATTCTCATGATTCTAACTACAGTGGTAAATTACTGAGACCAACATCACTACGGGCTTATCGAAACCATGACTGATTGATTGTTGTCTAACGCCGCACTCACCAATATTCCAGCTATATGGCGGCGTTCTGTAACTTAATAATCGAGTCTGGATCAGACAAACTAGTGATCAGCATCATGAGCATCGATCTACGCAATTGGGATACGATGACATGTGTCAACTGTCAAGATCACAATTAGTATAATGTATGCTATATTTTATGTTCGAGGTGTGATAGATTTGGAGTGAGGACTTGCAAGCTGGAGCAGCGATGTAAGCTGTGAGCGATTGTCTGTGTTGGAGATGTGTGTAGCATAAGAGACCATTGTATGTATCTGGGAAGTAACCTTTGCGGGGTCAGTCAAGTCAGGTATTGCTTGGGGGTGTACATGTATAAAGACTGATTTGAAAGATTGCAACCAGATAGAAAGTTTAAGTTTAGGTTGGATGGTTTTCCTGTATATTCGACTGGTGTGAGTATTATACTGTACCGTTATGCTATGTTTTAGTTAGAATGTGTCAATGAATTGTTTATACAGTGAGTTTAATGGCGTTTCACCTTAAAATATGTAAAATGTAACTAAGGTATTGTACAGGCGTAATGACAGGGCCGAAGGTAGCCCAGGGAGGCAGGGGGGCAGCTCCGCCTCCCCCCCCCCCGGCCCGCCAATTAGAATGTTTTTTTACAAATTACTTGTTGTACATCAAAGTATTGACATTACCCTCTTTTTGAGTGCCATATATCCTCACCGCAGCCCTGAAATCAACACCTAAACTAATAACGCAAAGATTGCGGGCAGTCCCTCTGACAGATGATCGGTACCACAATGATACACCTAATTACATATGATTACAACAACTAATAATCAATAAAATAAGGAATCCAGTGCAATGACAGAGACTACCCGGAACCCTGTAAACTGAAGGCATAGTGCGCAATACCTAATGATAATTAACGAACAAGTGACTTAATTAGAAAAAGGATTGCTTCGACCACACCCTCGTTCTGTGCGGACTCCTCATCATCCATTTGTGTCAAGATCGTTAAGTTGAGGGTCAAAATCGTGTTCCAATAGACTTGCAGCAATAACAATAAAGAATTGGTAGGATTTGTGAGTGGGGATCAATAGGCCAATCATCCATGATCATGTTCACGTTCAGTTTTAATCGATTACTTGCGATGGTAGCGTAGCGATCGGCAAAGCAAGCGGGTGGGGTATACCGAAGTGTCCGGCCTTGACATAATGTATTGTACTGTGAAGTATTTCGAGTCGGGGGTCATCGCAAATGTTTTATGGGGTTTTTTTTAACATCGTTAATCCTTGCATAGACACGAGGGCCTGTGGGTCAGTCAGCAAAGTATATCGTGTTCGAGCCGGGTATCCATGTTGAGTATGAACTGTAGCACGGTATTTCAATGTGCTATTATTATTAAATTCCGAACTGGTTCACGTGGCATTTTAGTGCAGGCATATTGAATGCAACCTTTACCCCATTTTACAAACGTCGCATATCTGGCAACAGGCTCAATGGCGATGTGTCTGTCTCAATATCGACCCGCGTCGATATCCGGCTTGAAATTATTAAGCACAAAAACAACATGCACTTAAACACAAACAACAGCCTGAACCGCCTGTACAAAGTCCCAGTTAGGAAAACAAAAGACAGATGCAATATCACTGAATGTAACACAAATATAACAGTTTGCAAGCTTGCAGTTAGTTCCTATTTCCTGGAATCGAAAGTGAAAATAGGAATAGCTGTTTTATCGAAAAGGTGTGCATACACAAATATTTTGTCTAACAGTATCTATGTGCATACTGAACATCATAAACATATGACACACACACTGACACAGAGATGTTATTATTCCCTATTATTACCTGAATAGCAGCTCAGGAGAGATCTACCCAGACATCGGCATAACTCGTGACATGACGACTGCAATGTTGACTGTGCGCTAGACAATAGTGTAACCTCCCTTGAATAGTGACACGAGAGTCAGAAGTTAGTGAACGAAGTCTTGTAAAATATCAATGTGACAACGAGTAGAAGAACACCTTGTCGAGTGGTGAGTGAGTGAGTATGTTTTACGCCGCTTTTAGCAATATTCAAGCAATATCACGTCGGGGATACGAGAAAAGGGCTTCACATATTGTGCCCATATGGGGAATCGAACCAGGGTTTTCGGCCCCTTTCACCGCCCCTTTTTAACCGAGAGGAGGTCATGGAGTGGCTTCTAAGTTCAGCTGCAATGCAGCGAGGTCTACGACAATCTACCTCACATGCTGTACCAGGGTGGACGTATGTATTTAACGTGGCGAACAAATGTAGGTTGTTCTTTATCATTATTTTGTTTCCACAATATTTTATTCGGTAGCAAAACATGACAGTTTGTCAACCCGATTAATTATTCACAGCTGCTTATAAACAAACTCAAGTATGTTTCTATAAACATAATCGAAATCAGGACAAATGTTAACCGACTCCAAACCAAAATCTTGTGCCTTATTGAAAAGCACGAACATTAAATACGAATATAAAACATGTATTGCAAATAGACAGAAAGGAGTGCACATACAGTTCAATATAATATTGTAAGGAATCAAATTGTGAACAATATAAAGTCAATATAAATGCTACAATGATATGAAAACGTCGGCATGGACAACACAAGGTGTGCAACAGTTTCATGATATCAAACGGTTGACGCTCCTTGAAGGAGTTCCCTTTTCCAGTCCTCGCTCTGAATCTCATGACCACCCACAAGCTTTTGGCCACCAACATTGGTCATAATTCGGGGACCGAACACATCATACCAAGATATCCGCATCCCCAAATTTCCCGACAGACAGAGGACGGACACAAATAGATGTCATAATGTAAACGATCCTAATTCGTGGACAACTCAAAAAGAATGTCATTCTCCAAATTCTGTGGATTTCTGGGGAACTTGTGTGGACCTTCTACGTATACAGCAGAACACTAGAATGAGTGAGTCAGCATGGACAACACAAAATGTGCAACAGTTTCATGACATCACAGGCTTGACGCTCCCTGAAGGAGTTGCTTCTTCCAGTCCTCCATCTGTATCTCCTGGCAAGACACAATCTTCATGGCAACACTTCTGGGGCCATGGTAAACCCCTGGCCATAATTCAGGGCCTGAACACATCACACCAAAATGTCCCGATGGATGACATCTATACAGCATATTTTCATTTGATCCATGTCGAGGAGAACCCCGTACTATAGTCTGACATACGTGTCCTCATCATTGTCAACCACGTCATCTTTGCTGGCTAGAGCATGTCCATTCACTGTCAGATACATTGCAATTGTGTTGCTATTGTCGTTGTATGTATGTATGTACGTCTGACTGAGTTTGGTTTTACGCCGCTTTTAGCAATATTCCAGCAACATCACGGCGGGGGACACCAGAAATGGGCTTCACACATTGTGCCCATGTGGGGATTCGTACCCGGGTCTTCGGCGTGACGAACCATTAGGTTACCCCATCCCCTATGGATGGATGGATGGATGGATGGATGGATGTATTTTACGTATGCGTGTTAATCACTGACTGAACGTGATTAGGACATGCTGGCCTGTTCTACTCAGTGTATCAGTGCATATATGTGGTACATATTCCAGTTCTCTGTGTGTAACGTGACATAATATGATATATATGTGGTATATATACCGATTGTCCTCTTGTGTGTATATATGTTCTGTGTGTGTGTGACGTGACATCACATAAATGTGGTATATATACCAATTGTTCTGTGTGTGTGTTACGTGTCATGTATGTATGTGGTATATATACCAATTTCCCTCTCTGTGTTTGTTACGTGACATGATATTTATGTGGTATACATACCAACTGTCTTCTTTCTGTGTGTGTGTGTTACTTGACATGATATATAGAAGGTATATATACCAATTGTCATCTTTGTCTGTGTGTAACGTGACATGACATATATGTGGTATATATACCAATTGTCCTCTCTCTGTGTGTTACGTGACATGATATATGTGTGTTATATATTCCAATTGTTCTGTATATACCCACCATGTGGATGGTTGCTCTGTGCTCGGTGTGTGTGTTTGACGTGATATGACATATATGTGGTATATATGGCAGTTGACCTCTGTGTGTGTGTTACGTGACACGACATATATGTGGTATCTAAACCAATTGTTCTACTTTTAACCACCTTGTGGATGGGTGCTTTGTGCTGGGTGTGGATGTTTTACAGCAGTGTTTTAGGACATCAGTATCAGGTTGCGACATCTACGTTGCGACATCTCACGGCAAGTGTGAAAGATGATAATGTTGCAGAATGGATTATACTCCGCGTTGCCGTACCTAGTGTTCCGGGGTGCCGTGGTGCTGACCAGTGGGATGTCCGACTGTCTGGTGTCCAGGAAACTATTAAGTGTTGGTGCTGCCAGGAAGTTCCCCAATACTCTAGGTAATCTCTGTCTTTGTTCTATGGAGGTATTGGATCCGAATATTTGATTTGGGCAGGAAGAAGGCTCGTGTGTCACGTAGAAGCTTAGTCTGTCATACAGACCCTGAAGCAAATATATCCAAGAAAGCCCACGCAAGTCTAGAAAATGTGGCAAGTCTAGATTTCCTCAGCTTCTGAAAATGAAGAAAGTCTCAGGGCTCCTTTTCATTATATATTTTTTTTTTTTTACTATGAATTTTTTTTCAGTAAAACATGTTCATTTCAGAGACTAGTTGTTAGTCTAGTAGAAGCTCAAAATGTCCCAAACGAAGAAGCTAAAATACCATTACATGGGAAGTGCGTGTGATGAATGTCCATATTAGCAATAGTGTAGTGTCGGGAATACTCCTCTTATTGTCTCAATTGTTATACTTGACTTTGCTCTGAATAGCATTCAGATCACTCACTACCTCACTCACTTACTCCACTCTCCTCACTCACTCACTCACTCACTCGTACACTCACTCACATCACTCACTCACTCACTCACTCACTCACTCACTCACTCACTCCTCAAAAGCCTCAAAGCCTTCTACTTTTCCCAATTCTCAATAACATCATCAGCTAACATTATATGTTATCTTCTCGAAGAAGTGAAAGTTTGCTGTACAACATGAACTAACGACGTTTTGTCTTGTTCTCAAGGGTGTATGCTTCCGGCCGTATCAATGCTTGTATTAGCATTGGCAAACTGTCTTCCGCTTCCGGTAGCTATAACCATACTGTGTGGAGCTGTTGGATTGGTAGGATTCGCTTTTGGAGGCTATCGCACTGCAATTCTCTGGAACCCTAACTGGTCTCGGGAACTGCATCAGCAGCATTGCTCCGTACATCGTGTCGTCCCAACAGTTCATGTAAGACGATACCAAACGAAACAAATCTTAGACTCTTACATCATACAGACTCACAATATATGTGATTCACGGGTCTAAAGTGTTGCTATGAGCGCTGTTTACTCATATATGGGTTCCATTGCTCCTGGGATCCGATAGTCATGGGTTCGAATCCCGATTTGGTATAACAACACCCGGTCCAGTGTTGTAAATGTTGCATATGCGGAGATTTCTTAAGATTTTCGGTGTGTTTTCACCCGATTTTCTGATATACAGTTTTGTTAATAGTTAATATGTGTCTGAGAGACTTTTGGTGACCGACTATCTCAATCAGAAAGATAGCATGTAATGGGATTTTAAACTTATCCGATTCATGACAACCATTTAAAGGGGTCACTGACTTTGCAAAACACAACACAACAAAAACGATGGTTCCTTTTTTTACTGACAATTTCTCTCCAAACGTAACTTGACAATTGACATGACAATTGTATTAACAATTGAAATGGTATTCCGTAAGTGCAACATAAGGCATGTAAAGGTGTACCGTTTTTATTCACAATATGTCCCAAAGAAACTGAATTAGAACCTTTTCAATCAGTTTGCCATGCATCACATCAACACAGATGTATTTTTGTTACTGTTGTTTTAAAGATGGGGTGACATTTTATACAGATATTGGGTAAATGTACATTTAACAGATCTAAACAATTTATCAATGTTTTGGAAATAAACACTAGCTATTTATATTAATGCACAAAATAAAATAAAAACATAACTAAAAATAGATTAACTCCTTTTCTCAATTTTATTATCACAGAAAATATGGATCTTTGTTATTATCAGTGTTTACGGTTAGGTTCCTCAAAATAAAATACGTTCTTCAGAAATCTAGTAAATCCTGTGGGATTATTTTAAGTGTCGCCCAAATGTTGCTGTTCATACAAAAATACTAATGAATAAAATGCAACATCTACAACATAAACAAGTAATGTTTAATACAGTCGCTGCCATATTGCACAAATATGGTTCTATATCATAAGCATAAAGAAAAAGAAAGCTCAAAACTAACTGGAATGTATCCGTGTACAACAACATCAGGAATTTCTGTTTGGAGATTCCTAGAATAATAATGATGTCTACAATTTCCAGTAAAGTAAATTCTTCATCTAAAACGTAACATTGATCACTAGTAATAAGATTCATGGGCAGTCAAGTGAAAATGAAGACGTCAGTTTACTATTTTGAAAGCAAAAGCAACAATCGGCTCTAACAAAAGCATTAAAGATATCAACCATATCAAACAAACATTTGTTATTACAATTAAAATCAAACTATTCATATCGTCAGTCTTGACTCAGAAGTTGAACGTAAGTATTCGAAGGAAGATTTCGAACTTTGACTTCTTCCGCTATATCGTCTCTGATATATAAAAATGTCTTGTTCTGGCATCCTCTCAAGGTCCCGTTTACTCTCTTATTCATTTGTATTATCAGAGAGTAGGTACATAAATCAACAAATAAACCAGCGACGTTCTGCATCTGTCACTCAAATCCGGGCTCATCGACACACACTTGTCTCACGAATGTATTTTTTGGTGTGTGTTTTTATGTTCATATTTCTTTATTATTACCTTATCGACAACAAAATGATACAAGAAGTATTTAATGGTCAAACGGATCAAAGGACAAAATGGTTTCATGTGAGATAGCATCCATTACTATCCTGAATCAATTACAACCTGGATCTTGGTTTGATTATACATTTGACTATATTCATTCGATTAACTTTGAAACCAATACTTTTTGGTCAAGAGGCATTTTACGGCTGTGATATGGACTTTAAGTGATTTATCACAACTCATATGATTAAGATGCAACATAGTCGAAATGCGATTCATACTTGTCATATGCGAGCCAACATATTATTTATCTTTCTAGTATTGTTTCGTTTAATTCTTTGGGGGGCTGGGGATCTGAGGGAGGGGAGAAAGAAATTTATAATCAGAGATTCATATTTCAGATATATGCACATTTTAAATAGATTCACATTTAAATCCTCATCTACAGACTCAATTATAAAAAACAATAATATCCCGAACCAAACCCACATCAACATCTCCAAATGCATCTAACCTAATTTCCTATCAAATGTACTTTCAAACAAATCACCTGTAGCAAGTTCCTTATTCTTCGAACACGCTAGAATACATTTCTCTATCAATTATGCTGAACGGCCATATGTAATCTCTGCACATATTTAACATTTAAGCGAATGTCTAAAAACAGGTGAACTTCATGTGATCCTGATGTCTACCAGTGTAGAGCTGTGACTGTAGCCTCGATATCAATTCCCTTCAGTACACATGTATGGCGTCTTCGAGAAGCTTCTTTTTCCAGTCTTCCATCTGTAGATCTGGTCCACTCACGAGTTTCATTTCAACTCTCTTTCGGCTACTATAAACTGCAAATACAGGCCACATCTTTCTCTTGTACCCAGCACTATGTTGTGGCTTGCTGTCAGCAATACATCCAGTTCCCAACATTTCTATTTTGTTGGTGTCCAGGAAGGATACCGCCATCTTGTCAGTATCAACAAGAACTCGTACCTTTTGTCGTAGCCTGGAAAAAATGGTACCTTAAGCGTTACGTTAATACCAGAAAAGGTATAATGCAAGACAATGCATTGATAATTTTCCGGCTGATGCGTGTAAAGCAACAAAATAGAAAAATAATTGTTTTGAATAATTGTGAATGGATAGCAGTATGTATAAGGAAATCTCTGAAAAAGATGAGAATTGAGAAAAATGTAATTATAACAGTTCTAAGAAAGATGAAGGAGTTTGTAAGGAAAGAAAGCTTAAAGTTTAATATGAATGATAACTAATTTTGATTTATTCTACTGGAATTGCTTGGGGCTTGTCTGCCAATGCAATGTTACATGCATAACGATTATAAGACGTGGATCGTCCTTCGTGTTTGGATGTTAAATTGGTTGTCGAATAGTGTTCATGGTTAAGATAGAACCCAAGGACAGTTACACCCCATTGTACCCATGTCGGCGTTAGAAATACTCTTCAGAACAACGAGACCAACTCTGACTTGGTTGATGTCATCGTAACGAGACTGATACTTATGATGTCAATCACTGTATTGTGTTGTCCAGACTTGATTGTTTACAGACATGTAATATAACCCCAGTATTGCGGCGTTACAAACTCACATTTTATGTGTAATGATGAGGAGGCCTATTTAATAATGGTGAAGTGTAAGTGAAACAGTAAAACAATCCAAATTTCAACAAGTGTGAACGTTACCACACGAGACACACGAAAACAAAAGGTTCTTAGCGAAGCAAATAATGACAAGACAGGGTTTCTGATCATCTACGACTGTATTCTCCACTGAAGAAACTTACCCATGGGGTCCAACTGAATTACGATCCCCTGAAGTCTGGATACATCCTCCTGCAAAGTCTTCACCTTCTGTTCATTCTGAGAGGCTTCCTTTTCCAGTGCACTGATTAGCTGGACGGTATAAACAAACAGAGCACTTTCAACATCTGAATATGTTTTAACTGTGACCATCGCTATTAATCATGTTATTTCAGTGACAATAGTTTGAGTGACTTCTTTTTAGTGATAAGCACATCATTTGCTACAGATAAAATGTATTAAATTTATAAACCAATAGAGCTACCGTACGTCTGCGTCTTGCGTCCGTCATAGGTTGGAACATAAACTCCAATTTTAAGGATTTTCCGTCTGAGCCTCTCTGTTCTGTGTCTGAAGGTCATGTATATCTGCTTCCAGTTTCATCTGAAGGCCTGAAGAAAACATTAACAGCAGATATAGCCAGGAAATACACAGGGTACAACGCCAATAGAGATTTAGATATGTTATCCTTATTCCAAAACATGCTTATTGATGGAACAGGAGTAACCAATTCATAGCATGTAAATTACAATTGTTTTTTAATAACATGAACGTATACCGTAGTTGATACAAATACTGTACTGTCAAAGCTGAAGGCACCTGCGTTAATACTTCGAGGTAGCCTAGGTTCGACAGAACCGATGAATTACGAATAATGAATGCATACAAAGGGGAAAACGTTCACTTCATGACAACCATAGGTTCGACACAGCAGAGTATGACTATTACAAATATCCTTCAGTAAACATATACACCCTTCGACAAACACACCACCCAGAACACACTCGAACAAATGCATCACTATAATTTTCAAATAATAGAAGGTATTAATAAATAGAAGATCTGAAGGTATATGTACACATAACATTTTATATCCTCACCTCGATCTGGTTAAAAAGAACGTAAAAAACAAAGCGACAGTTACCCGTTTTAAGTGATCCTTTCATAGGTGATTCCGTCTGGGTAACTGAAGTCATGAAACCACCAAAGGATGATACTAAGGTTTTCAAATCCGGTAAACCTTGCTTTGAGAAGACGACACACGGTTCGCATTTGTGAACAGCAGGAACGTCAGCCTTTATACAAGACTCAAAGGCCTGTGTGATGGAACTCTTCACTTTGTGGAGGTGGGAAGGTGAGGCATAGAGGAGAGTCTCGTTGACGTAGTCAAGGACTGTCTGGCAGCTTGTCTCTGATGACTTCAGGACAGGGAGTCGACTGTCGGAGGAAAAGGCCTTCTCGTCAATACGTCTTGCTTGTACAAGAACCGTTTCTTTTGCTGAAATGATCTTTTCCTTCTTCTCTGAAGCAGATTTTATGTATGCCTTCAAGACGTCTTGTTCACGACTCAAGAACATATCAGCTCTGTCAGTTCTGTGACTGGTGTGATCTTCGTAGTGGCATTGGAAACAGACGAAACAGTCACAGTCTTTATCATAGACGTCCAAACGTTGTCCGTGTTTCTCACAGACGGACTGGGATCTTGTCGATGTACATGGAAGATCAGAAATCCACTTCATTGTGTGATTCCTAGTTGCTTTCACCTCTGAGTGAGATATATGGCAGTGCTCGCAGAAATAGTCCTCACATTCCTGACACCAAGACATTGCCTGGTTCTCATCCACCTTGTTGGTACATTGGAAGTCAGACGGTCGGTGCTTCATTGTCTGGTTGAGGACCCCACGAAGAACAACATCATCTACTAGGAAACTCCCAACATTTTCATCATGACTCTTCAAGCAGACAGCGCAATCTAGAGTTGTGACTTCCGGTGATTTGAGGCAGTCTTCACATACAGGATGTAGACAGGGAAGCAGGTACGGCTGTGGTCCTCTGTACACGAAGGAGGTGCTGCACACCACACACTTAGGGAACACAGGGTCTGAATCCATCCTGTAACAAACACATCGATGACCTCTCATCATATTACAACTTTGAAGATGTATTTCATACACTGACAAAGTATTTCAGATTAGAAAAATATTTGAACCTGATCATATGATTTGATGGGTCTTTATGCACCTTTGGGTAATATCTATATATACTGAACATCATTGAAAACGCACCACCTGTATTAGTTTGGATTTCCAAGAGCATAAATGAGCAATCGGTGTAAATTTTACATGCTTTTGTAGTCCAATGATTGGTAAAGAAAAGAAACAAGAACCAATCCAGCAAAACAGTGAAGTTTTAATTCAGCTGACCATGAAAGAAAGATAGAGTCATATTGGAAAGTCAGTAACGTGTATGACCACCGTTAGCACCAACATTCTTTTGTCGTCTTTTGTGTTATTAACAACATTTCCAACGTTCATTTTCACTCTCAAAACAATCCTATTACCATATTTCAAAATTTCAATGATGTTCAGTATATTACGGTATTAAGAATGGGATTCACACATTGTTACCTTTCATGGAATTTTGGCAACTGCTCGGTGTCTTAGAACATTTATTCACAGACTGTAGTAATTCATTATTGTCATATGTCATACAATCATTTCCTCGACAGTAAGCAGGCATTTTCTCCAAAACCATCGGCAATCATGCTCACTTGTCTGTCATAGATGGCCTTGACATTCAAGTGATCTGAGCAGATCTGCAGAATCTGAATTAGGCCATCCGATTGGTGGAAAATATATTATACTGTAAGATTTTGACTGTTTGCTAATGGGCGCGAAATATACTGGCCACATAAAGAAACTGTGCACACAGAAAATATAAAGACAGGCAGACAGCGTCTTTATGCATAAATAAAGGTGTGAACATAGCAAGTATTGGAGACAATCACACTTTCATGCAGGTGCCAGGCGACGTGACGTCATTGATGGTGGCCAATGGACTTGCAATGTGTTACTGCACGTGCAGCTTGTGCAGCTGCACACAACATGTGAAACTCAGAAATTGATGTCACTGTCGAAAGCTTGATCTTTGGTCATTCAAACTTTCACAAATTCACATGAAAAGTCACATGCACATCATGCCAAGATTAACATGTGCTCAACGTCATGAAGCCATTGGAATGGTTCGAGCAGGCATGAGCCAACAACAGGTGGCAGCACATTTCCAGTGCCATCGTAACACGATATCTGCATTGGTCAGGCGTTAGGGTAATAGTAATGACGTCGCCAACCACCCACGTTCTGGGCTTCCCCGAGTAACAACGCCAAGACAGGACAGATGGATTCGGGTGGCTCATATCAGACACAGGTTCCAGACGGCAGTGACCACGTCCCAAACCATTCCCCAGGCCTTCATTTTGAAAATTTGGTAGCTTCGATGCACTGCTGTATTTCACGCGCATGATGGTCATACCCATTATTGACTTTGTGACTTCGACGTGTGACCCCCGACTCAATTTTGAACTTCTGACGCCATCGTTACGGATATTGTTCATGTTCTTTTGACATGTTGTTGAGGCCCGATACTTCAGCTTATAAAGTGTCTACATCATGTCGCCTTTTCTGTGTTGTATTCCAATTCTGAAGGAATTTTCTGTGTGCACAGTTTCTTTAAGTGGCTAGTATATGAACTTTGCCATATTCCTTCTATTTTGGATGATGTACAGAACAGTAAATTGTTAAGAATAATTTTAGAGGTTGTCAAAATGCATTTCGATATTGATTCATTTTTAGGAAATTATATTTATAAATATTTAACCTCTAAAATTATTCCTACCAATTTACTGCTCAGGTCACTTAAATGTTAAGGCCATCTATGGCCGACAAGTGAGTATGATTGCCGATGATTTTGGAGAAAATGCCTGCTTACTGTTGAGGAAATGATTTTTAGATGTTGCAATAAGGTTTTAGACCCGTGGAATGCCGCTGCCGATCGAATCTTGCCCCACATAGGTGCTGTCAACGTGGCTGGAATTAATAAACGAATTTAAAAAGGTGAGTTTTCGCTGTCTTGGGTGATCCATGATTTTGGCTTGGAATTGCGGAGGTAGCTGTTTTCGGCGAGTCGTGGCGTATAACTTTTGAAATAAAGATCCGATTGTGACCATTTATAGTTCATTTTGTAGGGAAATCTTCTCGCTTTCGATCAGTAGGCCTGGACGGGGCCTTAAAAATAGTTTACGTGGTGAAATCTAACTTTGATTGAGGAGGGGTTGGTTCCGTCGTTACATCCCTTTCCTTTTTATATAGTACTAGGGTAGGGTCTATATACCTATATGTCTTTCTAAGGCTGTTTCTAAGCGTGATACGCCCCTGTGCTTAAATGAACCAACGAATCAGTTGGTATATTACCAGATGGTGGCCACATGAATACGTGCAAACACCTAGTTGCGGGTACAGCAACGTGTAGTGAACTTGGACAATGTACTGTGACTATGTGTCCCAGTCCAACCAGCTGGGAATGGGTACCTCGTTAGGATGAGAAAGCCGCAATAACTCGGTGCGCCTAGTGGCAGCAAGAGTTGTATGATCCCTAGGGAGTTGAGATTGATAATACGATGTGCCGTTGAGATTGACATCCAATGATCGAGAGAAAACATACCAGCGCCTTGAGCATGCACTAGTTACCTGGATATGTGCGTTATATAAATATCCTATAATAATAAATAATCCTATAATTATTATGTACTTTCAACACACACCCTCTAATCAGGTTTGAATAGAAAGCTTGAGAAATTAGGTCGGGCTGTCGGTGAGCGCGGGTTACATCCTACTGTATTATAAGGCATTCATTGACTACACCTTTGCTTTTCGTTTAATGAAGGGTTTCATTCGAGATCGCATGAGCGCATGAATACAAACACCGGTTCATTAACTTTCTGATCTGTGACGTCATGCACCCATTTGACTATGAATGAGTTCTCCTGCATATTAATTTCCCTCAACCAAACGAAGGTCCTGCTCCCACTCTATATACTACTGTCATGTGTAACATATTACGTATTATCCGCTCGTCACGCCGAAGACCCGGGTTCGATTCCCCACATGGGCACAATGTGTGGAGCCCATTTCTGGTGTCCCCCGCCGTGATATTGCTGGAATATTGCTAAAAGCGGCGTAAAACCATACAGGTGATTCTTAAACCTGTTTAGAGATAAACATTTGCAACATATGGTAATAATTATGTTAGGGTGTGTTTTTATCAAATAATATTACGTTCACCTTTCTTTTAGTTGTAGGTGTTTTATAGGTTTAATTCTTTATAATAAATAAATAAACGAAAACAAAACAATACAATATACGAGTGCTTTGGTGATTTTAAGTACCACTGGAATCAAACAGGAATAGAGTTATCGTCCTTGTTTAAAGTATTTCTGATGCGCCAATATGAAATCCTTCCAGAGGGGCACGAGTTGCTATTCGTCTTGTCCCGGAATAACATGCTGTGTCTGTCTCAACGTCGACCTGAAATTATGTCTGAAGGGGTCGTTGTCGGCACAGGTACTACAGATATGTACCCCAGGTACGTTTCTGTATACAGACATGTACCCTAAACAAAGACAAACTACAGAAACGTACCCGAGTCAATATTCCGCGACCCAATACCGAAACCGTATGTAGTTATTCACGTTCAGCTGATTGAGAGTGGTGTACGTTGTGCACCGTGAAATATTCGTTATACTGTGTATGCTCTTATATAACGATATCAAATGCATCTAATACAACAGCATGACAGTTCCGATCAAGAAAACTCCACAATGCAGAATGGAATCGTCCTAGGGTACATTTCTGTATTCTGATTATGGCCAGGGTACAATTCTGTATACAGAAACGTACCTGGGGTACACATCTGTAGTAACCGTGCCGACAACGACCCTTTCAGCGAAATTATGGGGTATAATAACAACATGAACACAAACAACAGCCCGAACCGCCCATACAAACACTCAATAAAGAAGACAAAAGACAGATACAATATCACGGAATGTCACACGGACATATAAGATCGCAAGGCAAGCCTGACTGTCTGTCGTTAGTTGCAACATCCTGGGATCGAAAGGTTAAATAGGAACAGGTGTTTTCCAGAAAGGTTTGTATAATAAAGATGTACACACACATTTTATCTGACAGTTTATAAGTGCATAGTAAGGATCATGTTCGTATGACACACACACAGTTAATATTCCCGTTACCTGAATAGCAGCTCAAGAGAGATCTACCCACACACAACGACAAAACTGCAATGTTGACTGTGCGCTAGGCAATAGAGTAGCCTCCCTTGGATACTTACACGTGATAACAGTTGGTGAACGAAGCGTTGTAAAATATCAGGAGACCACGCCTTATCGAGTGGTGAATGAGTGAGTATAGTCTGGTATGTTTTTACACCACTTTTTGCGATATTCCAGCAGTATCTTAGCGGGGATACGAGAAAAGGACTTCACACATTGTACCTTTGGAGAATCGAACCCGGGTTTTCGGCGTGACGAGCGAACGCTTTAACCAAACGCTAACCCCACCGACCCTCTTTTGCCGAGAGGAGGTCATGGAGTGGCTTCTTACTTCAGCTGTAATACAGCGAGGTCTACGACAATTTACCTCACATGTCGTACCAGTGTGGACGTATGTATTTAGTGTGGCAAACGAATGTAAATTGTCATTGGTTGTTATTTTGTTTTCTCAGTATTAACAGTTTTACTTTTAGTCAATAACAGAACATGACTGTTTGTCAACAAGCAGAATTTATTCACAGCTGTTTTATAAACAAACCTTAGTATGTTTCTATGATCATTTGCGAATTCAGAACAAATGTTAACCGACTCCAAACAAAATTCTTTTGTTTTATTAAAAAGCACAAACATAAAATATGAGTATAAAACATTTATAGCAAATAAACAGAAAAGAATGCACATACTCTTCAATATAATACTGGAAGAGATCTAAGTTGTGGACAATGTGAAGAGAAATCATTACAAGATATAATCCTATATATTATGCAATATTTATGTACAGTTGATTTCAAACGTATATGGGCCTTGTACAAATAAGGTACAAAAAACAGCTGACAAGAATGCTGCAATGATATGAGTGTGTTGGCATGGACAACACAAGGTGTGCAACAGTTCATGACATCACGGGCTTGACGCTCCCTGAAGGAGTTCCTTCTTCCAGTCTTCCATCTTAATCTCCTGGCCACCCACAATCTTCATGGCAACACTTCTGGGGCCATGATAAACCCCAAACATTGGCCATAATTCAGGAGCGGAACCCATCACACGAAGATGTCCGCATCCCAAAACCTCCCGTTGGATGATGTCAAGATAGCATATTTTCATTTCATCCATGTCGAGGAGAACCCCGTACTGTAGCCTGGTATGCGTGCCCGTATCATTGTCAACCACGTCATCCTTGCTGACAAAAGAGTGTCCATCCACTGTAAGACACAGTGCAATTGTGTTGCTATTGTCGCTGACACCAATCAGGAGGCTCGACGAAGATGGCTGGCCAGTAATATAGGCTGAACTGTCCATGACATCCTCTGCACACACACCGACCTCCAACAGAAGAATTCCATCACCTAGAGGCTTGTCCAGTTCCACATCCGCCTCCACCTCCCAGTACACCAGGCCGCTAGAGGGCAGTGGGGAGGTGCAACAGGTGCCACAGTAGTTCTTCAGAGCTGGTCTTTTAGGGTCTGCCTGTATGCCGTGGCTTTTGTTTGGCCAGTGTCTCCTGTTGATAAGCATTTGCTTATGGATGTGTACCGCCCTTCGGTTAACCCTTTCTGGATCAAACATCATAACTGGACCTGCAGATGAGAAATATGCGATGAATGAAACACGAGATAATCAGTGAGATCTCGCTACTTCTCTTAACCATTTCATGTGATCAAGCCTATCAAGCTAGAAGGACTTCATACATCCATCCAATCAATAATGAAATAGAATTACAAAACAACATATGTATGCATGTGCGTGCGTGTGTGTGCGTGCATGCGTGCGTGTGTGTGGATGTATTAACAAAATAAGAAATATCTGAAAACTTGCTTTGCTTCCACTCAGTTTTATCAGTTGTTGTTTTTTTCTTGTTTTTTTATATTTTTTATTGGTTCCCAAGATAACAATGTCATATGTACAAAAGTGATGTACAGACAGATAGGTGATGTGCAGGTACTATGTGAATTACATGTTAATACACATATATAAGTCAATAAAAGAGAAATACGATATCAGGTGAATATGGACACATTTTAAATTCATCAAAGTACTGGGAAGAGAAGGCCCATTTATGATTCTATTTTATTATTTTTTTTGCATATATGGTTTTCCACAAACAATATTTCTTTCAGAGTTTTTATAAATAAAGTTATGTTTGGATGTGTATTCTTAATACTGCATATGTAAATGTGTCTTTTTGCTGCAATGATGATGTGATTTAGTAATATATAATGATGTAGAGTACCAAACCAAACCATATGTTTTGATGATAGCAATATATGAGGGTATACATTGTTCAGCCAAAAGTGTACTAGGTTTTTCCAAGATTTTTGTGTCTCCTGACATTCCCAGTACACATGAGAAACACTCTCAATTAGATCATTGCAGAAACAACATAGACTGCTATCAACTTTTTTTCATTTTAAGCAATTATCTTTTTGTATAAATAACACCTTGTAGAAATCTATATTGAATATAAGTTTTGTCAGTTCTATCAGTTATTCCACACGTAATAGATATCCACGATCTACTTCCATTTCGCCTGTCTTCTCACATAAATATCCCATTTTACATATGATACAAATTTGCTCACATTCAATAGCAGTAATGGCACAGTCCTGGTCCCTCTCCAGTACATGCAGGTATGTATGGCCGTTGAGGACTGAAAACAACATGGTTACCTACTAAGAATCAAACCACTGACTGAATGGGATCCTGGATAGGACCTGTTCTACCCAGTGTATCACAAGAACGGAATATGGAATTGCATGGGTAACGCGTTTAAATATATGTTATGATCGACTCATTACAACATTGTGTTTCCGACATAAATTCAATTAATCTTCTTATAACTCTATGGCTAGAAAGGCAGTACGGCAAAGGCCATCATCAAATAGTGGAGATACCATGTGTTATAACTCTAAAGCTGGAGGAGCAGCACAGCACAGCAAAGGCCATCCTATCAAATAGTGGAGATACCATGTGTTATATCTCTATAGCTGGAGGGCAGCACAGCAAAGGCCACTATCAAATAGTAGATATACCATGTGTTATATCTCTATAGCTGGAGGGGCAGCACAGCAAAGGCCACTATCAAATAGTGGAGATACCATGTGTTATATCTCTATAGCTGGAGGGGCAGCACAGCAAAGGCCACTATCAAATAGTAGAGATACCATGTGTTATATCTCTATAGCTGGAGATATACCATGGGCAGCACAGCAAAGCAAGCCACTATCAAATAGTAGATATACCATGTGTTATATCTCTATAGCTGGAGGGGCAGTACAGCAAAGGACATTATCAAATAGTCGAGATACCATGTGGTATATCTCTATAGCTGGAAGGGCAGTATAGCAAAGGACATTATCAAATAGTGGAGATACCATGTGTTATATCTCTATAGCTGGAGGGCAGCTGGACAGCAAAGGCCACTATCAAATGGTAGATATACCGCCATGTGTTATATCTCTATAGCTGGAGGGCAGCACAGCAAAGGCCACTATCAAATAGTGGAGATACCATGTGTTATATCTCTATAGCTGGAAGCACAGCAAAGGACATTATCAAATAGTAGCTGGAAGGGGAGATACCATGTGTTATATCTCTATAGCTGGAGGGCAGCACAGCAAAGGCCACTATCAAATAGTGGAGATACCATGTGTTATATCTCTATAGCTGGAGGGGCAGCACAGCAAAGGACACTACAGCTTGTTCGGCTTGACCTGATCAAGTGAACACTAATGCATTGTGTGACCGTGTCACGTCTGGTTGGGTGTATTATTGTGAAGGGTAGGACGTTTCTAAGTTGATTGTCAACATGTCCGAACAGACGAGACAAGGTCGCCGTTTGACATCTCAGTGTCGAGAAATCGTCAGCAATGTCCTAACTTTCTTTAAAAAAGAAGCTGCAGATGGAAGAGAGTGATAGCGAGAATGAATCAGATTGTGAAAGTATCTGACATCTGTACGTTGTAAAGTTAGTGAACCAAATCTAGAAAGCATATGGCTGTATTAACAATTCAATTAAAGCATGAAATATTCCGGGACAAGTTCTGTAACGAATCCATGTATGCATGCTTCGTACGAACGCAACATTAATAACATTCTCTGCTCCTCCATTTAATGAAGTTAACTCGACCTGCAGTTTGTGCCATTTGACCTCCCGGGTCATGCATATGTAGATAAGCTCAGGTCAAGCTGAACAAGCTGCATTCACTGAACGAACCTGGGAAGATGCATTACAAATAAAGGTAAGTAACTGCATCAAGCATCATTTTATAGATAATTACCTTTGTTGTCTAAACTGACAATAGTCTTACGCAGTCGGTCCACTTCCTCCTGGAGGGTCTGAATACTGCCTCTGAGTGATTCTATTTCCTAAAGGGGGGGAGAGAGAGAGAGAAAAACAACAACCAATAAACACGTTAAAATAGGTATGAGTTTTCTGTTACAAGTCAAGTAGGGTTTCCCTAATTGTCAAGGGGCCCGATTCACATAGAGATCGTAGCGTTACGATTCATCGTAGCTCGATTCTTCATCATAGGCTTACGAACGGCGCAGTGCTACGAACGCTTTGTGGATAGGGGCCAAGGACTCGTAGATATTGGTCACGTTCCAATTCATTATCCAATATGACATGCATGCAATGACAAAGTGTCCATGTTGTTAAAATCAAAACACACTGCTCGCTATCGCTAAATAGATGTCTAACGTTTACCGTAACATTGTTCAAGAATGCCCCAGAATTGCTAAGCGAGAAATAATTATAGGATTTGATTTGAATGAGATTGGACATCCTGCCAAGGCTACTTTAATTCAAGGATTGTATTATCGAGTTTGAATAGTGATGGTGAACTTTCTGCCTCAATTATGTTAATTAATCAGTCGCCTAGATTAAGTTAATTAATCAGTCATTGAGCTTGTTCTTAATACAAGACTACATTTACAACTGTACCTCCTCTGCATCCTTCTGTTGTGTTTGAAGTTTTGTAATAGTTGACTTGAGTGTCATCTCACGAACTGCAGAAAGACAAAGCATTGTCAACTTTATGCACCTTTGTCAGGGTGTGCTAGATTAGTAAGACATGCAATGGCATTACCCAAAGGCATTCGGCATTACAAATAAGCCAGGTAAAATGACACTGCAACATTTCGAGAAGCTAGTATGTAAAACCTATCGACAATTGTATTTATTATCAGTCTACTCTCCCAGTTGTTCATCACACCAACTTCAAAATGCCACTCAAAGATCAAAGAAGTTATTCTATCTTTAGTCCAATTCTGAAGTTGGTTCCTGAGAGTAAACAAAATACCACAATTACCTGATTCAAGCGAAGTAATTTCATCCGCTTGATCAGCCTCTACAGGAGTCAAGAAGGTCCCAAAGGACGAAACCAGTAACATCAACTCGTGCAGCCTCTGCTTTGAGAAGACAACAGACGACTCGAGTCTGTGAACAGTTGGAACTTCGTCGCCGATACATGACTCACACGCCTGTGTAATGGAGCTTTTCAGTTTGTGGAGGTGGGTAGGTGATGCATAGAGGAGAGTCTTTTTGATGTAGTCAAGGAGCGACTGACAAATGGTCTCTGATGACTTCAGGACAGGACGTCGACTGTCATTGATGATCCTCATGGAGTCCAGAAGGTGATCCAACTCTGCAAGCATCTGCTTCTCTCTCTGATCAAGCATACTTCTCAAATCGGAGAAGGTGAACTTCATGACTTCTCGAAGGGATGTAGCTTTTTGTTCAATAACCTCTTCCTGTCTATCCACGTTCGAATGAGCTACTGCTATGCGTTCCGTCTTGTCAGAAATGGATTTCATGTAATCGCTCAGATTTTCCTTTTCATCTGTGAGGAATCTGTCGGCAGTTTGTGTATTGTGGTCGGTGTGTTCGTCATAGAAACACTGGGGACATATGAAACAGTCACAGTCTATGTCATAGATGTCCAGTGGTTGGCCGTGTTCCTCACACTTAGTTTGTAACCCTGTACCTGTCGATGACAGGTCGAATGTCCACTGCATCTTGTGGTTTCTTGTTGCTTTGATCTCTCCGTGAGACTTCTCACAGCGTCTACAGAAGAAGATTCCACACTCCTCACACCAACACTCAGCCTCGTTCCCATCCTGTTTATTGCCACACACAAAGGATGAAGGAAGATGCTTGGCCGTCTCGCGGAACACCTCCTCCAGGACGACCTCGTCCACGGGAAAGTTCCTACCATTCCGGTCGTGGCTTTCCATACAGATGGAACAGAGCAGAGTTGTTAGTACTACTGACTCAAGACAGTCCTCACATACAGGATGTAGACAGGGAAGCAGGTGCGGCTGTGGTCCTTTGTACCTGAAGGAGGTGCTGCACACCGCACACTTGGAACGAAGCCATTCTGGGACTTTGTTAGCGCCATTCAGCTGAAAATGATATCTAAAATGTAAGTTGATGGCTAATTGTACATGTATCGATCACACATATATACATTTCCGCATTGGACGCAAATGTGGGTTTAGGTTGTGAATGAGTGAATTTTAGCAATATTCCAGCAATATCACGGCAAGGGACATCAGAAATTGGCTTCACACATATGATTGTATTCAAACCGAGTCTTCAGCGTGACGCGAGTGAACGCTTTAACCACTAGGCTACCCCAACACCCCGGTTTGGGATGTACGACCAAAGAAACTCTAATCCTAACCCTAGATTGATTCGATTCCCCACACGGGCATAACACGTGAAGCCCATCTCTGCCCATCCATTTTTCAACGTGTTAATTGAACATTTCAAGGGAAAATATTTTAATGTAAATATAATCTGACGAACAGAGAGTTTGCCGCTGTGATGATGCAAAGTTTACATATTATCTAAATAAACACGCAAATTACATGGATTGTTTCTGTGGGAGCCGTGAAGATCAGGGTAAGAATTGATATCAGTAACCCATGCTTGTCGTAAGAGGCGACTAAAGGCATCTCGCTGACTTGGTTGACACACGTCATCCTATCCCAATTGCGTTGATCGATGATCACGCTGTTGATAACTGGATTGCCTGGTCCAGTCTCGATTATTTACAGACCGCCGCCATATAGCTGGAATTGCTGAGTGCGGCGTTAACAACAACCCAACCAACCAGCCAACCAAGATCAGAGGCATGCCCACTACGGGAAGACGAATAATTAGAAGGGTTACAATATATGTCAGTGACTATATAAGAATGTGCACAGAACATGTCACCCAAACCGACGAATAGACTCGTTTCACAACCCTGGGCATAGGCGGATCCAGAGCGGGGGTGAAGGGGTGCGAACCCCCCTTTTGTCCTGAAAGTTTATTGAATGGCCATTGAAACTCGGGTGAAAATGAAGTGTGCACCCCTCCTATTCTCAATAGTGTGCACCCCCCTTTCTCAAAAAGCTGTATCCGCCCCTGCTGGGTGTCTATCTATTTCAAGGCGAGATTTCAATCTTACCACTGCCTTTCCTTGGACGGGTTGACGCATTTAACCCCTGTGGACGAGTCTATCAATTTCACGAGACTATCTGTTGCGTCACCATGGACGAGTCCACACGTTCAACCCCCAGTGCAGATATGGCAGTATCAACGAGTATCAATGTACATATCTGTGTTTAAGGACGGTCGGAAAAGGAAATCGATCTGAGTGAATGAGTGGGTGGGTGGGTTTGAGGGAAGCAGGGAGAGAGGAAGGTTTTAGCAAGATTCCAGCAATACCACGGCTGGGATATTCTCCTTGAGGTTGGAAGAGCGGATATAAGCCCTCATGGGCTTTAATGCTTGAAAATTATGATTTTATATTGAAATATAAAATATAATAAGCTTAGGGGGCGATGGGGTAGACTAGTGGTTAAAGCGTTCGCTCGTTACGCCAAAGACCCCGGTTCGATTCCCCACATGGGTGCAATGTGTCCAGCCCATTCCTGGAGCCCCCCTCCGTGATATTTCTGGAATATTGATAAAAGCGGCATAAAACCAAACTCGCTCACTCACTAATAAGCTTAGACAGAGTTATTGATCATAACTATTTCATTACTTTGGTCGAAAAACAGGAGAAGAACATAAATATCTACAACTAGTCACAACGCGAGGAAACCAAATCGTGTCCCCACTCGCCTGTCACAGTTTAGCCCAATACATTTGAGAAATGACACTGTCAAAGAACTTTATTAACACACTTTGTTTATATAAAAGGACAATATTGATCACTGGAAATAAAATCATGAAATAACTTACCTGTGTTACTGCATGTAGTACCGTTATACAGAATGAAAGCTAAGGTCGGCGGTTGTCAACAAACAAACGTCCTTCCCAATGTATTTGTCCCCTACACTTCTGGGAAGCCTATCTATAGTTTTCATTTCATTTCCTGGAAGCGAAAGTGAAAGTAGGCATAACACTGAGGGTACCTCAGCGAGTTACGTAATGTAACAAGACTAGTATAACATCGTCATTTGACTTAAATACTCCCCGGAGTTCAATAAATTCAATACTTCGCGTGCCAAGTGTTCCATTCAATAGCCGACAGCCAGGACAATGTATGTGCTGTCACTGTGTAGCCTTACTCCAAGCCGCCTGTACTGAATAGCAATTGTATATCCTCGGCGTTCGAAATTAACGTCGGTCCTTGCCCGAAGCCGACTGGAAACCACTCGGACCCACATCTTTTGTTTTCTGCAGGTCCTTATGGCCGACAGCTTTTTCATCCCCAGTAACTAAGAGTTGTATTTCCATGTTAAAATATAAGGCCTACACATTCTGATCAGGACCCACAAGTTTTAATGGTTCTGGGTCCTTCGGGCCTGCAGCTTTTCAGGATTAAGGGCAAACAATGTGTATCCTTTAAAGAGACACTTCTAAGAACGCCAGTCTGTTATGATTTTCAAAATTTATCAATTAAACTATTAATTGGTTCCTCAAATATTTATGCAAGTCTAGTCACAGAGGCACAGCCTCACGAAAGTTATGTTTACAATGCCAGCTGAGAGTTACCTCCCTTAGTACGATCACCGCTCAATACACAAGAAACACCAATCAATGGGTGTAAGATACGGACTGGGAGAGATTGTATTTTGCTCCCCATCTCTTTTTGGTGGTATAGGAAGGGATAGCCTTCCCCTGTGGAGGACTCACGTCTTAACAGATGGTTTATAGTGTGAGACCTTTCCTGCAAGGCATTGATCACCGGGCGTAATTCAGGTTAGTTTCTTCTGCTCACATTACTGATTTGTCAGGAACAAACCAGTGACTCAACTCCCTGTATGACATTACGCAACAACGAAAATAATTTCACTATAAGGCAATTCATAGTGTGTAAGGCTCACAATATTACAATCATTCCTTGGAGTGATTTAAGGGATTTAGGGGTCAGGGGCTCCTTCCACGAAGCAACCTTTACTAAGGTCAACCTTAACTCCCAGTTAATCAGCCCGTACTTAAGTTATAGCTTGGGTTGGGGATGGGAGGTTGGGTGATGAAGATGTTTATGGAGTAGCAATGTGAATCTCTCTCTCTCTCTCTCTCTCTCTCTCTCTCTCTCTCTCTCTCTCTCTCTCTCTCTCTCTCTCTCTCTCTCTCTCTCTCTCTCTCTCTCTCTCTCTCTCTCTCTCTCTCTATGACATATCCAAGCATGAGCGGTGGTGGGCTAGCCTAGTGGTTAAAGCGTCCGCTCGTCACGCCATAGACCCGATTCGATTCCCAACAAGGGTACAATGTGTGAAGCCCATTTCCGGTGTCCCCTGTCGTGATATTGCTGGAATATTGCTAAAAGCGGCGTAAAACCATGCTCCAAACATGACTTTATTCGCAACAGCGTGACATATTGCGTTAGGGTAGCCTTGTGGTTAAACATTCGCTCGTCACGCCGAAGACCCGGTTTCGATTCCCAACAAGGGTACAATGTGTGAAGCCCATTTCTCGTGTCCACTGCCGTGATATTGCAAGAATATTGCTGAAAGCAGCGTAAAACCCTACTCACTCACTCATTCCAATATAGCTCATTATATTGAATACACAATTTGTCATGACAACACAGACACAGACAATAACTTGCCGATGCTGCATTTATTGACAGAAACATTGCAGATACATACATGACAAACATGGCCAAGTTGCTTCAACGTCAACATGAACAGTAAGATATATCAAGAAAAATTTATATAGAACAGAAAATACATCAGCACATTTCAGTTGGTCCTCTCCAAAGGCAAGTAGAAGTTTACTCCGCTTTTAAAATATTCCACATAATGATACACAGTAATCACATATTCTGAGGACATACCGACAGATAAAACTATCCCTATCGAAAATATACTAAAGTACTGTCGGAAATAGAAAAAAACCCTGTTTTTAGGCTGTTACTCTGTATCCCTAAAATTTACACAATTGCAAATAGCATATGTCGAAATAGCCGACTTCGGCCTAACTGGGCGTTCAGTGGGATGCGTAATACGATATCCAGAAAAAGATGTTTACTCGTAAAATCGGGCAAAAATCGGGCAAAAATACGAAGAGCTGCTGAAAACAATAGATCAGACTATAGATGGCAATTAGGTCGCTCAGCCAGGTATGACGACGGACCGTCGACCCACCTGGCATGAAATGCACGTGCTGCCTACAGGCACAAGGGGTCGTCTCAAAGATATTTTGTGCTTTTTCATGTGTGTTGACTATGTCTCATCTATTGATTAACATCTTACGTGTCTTTCTTTCATAAAGTTTATGTTGAGATATGTAAAAGAGTATGATACCCGAAAACCATAGAAACGCATCGTAGTATATAGGTGGCATGACCACCCGAAAATCGACAGGACCGGATATTATGTGTAAATTGTTATGACGTGCCGTGTACCTCCCCAGTATAATTGCCCTAAAGGATTATCTTATCTTAGCTGATATCTCTATCCCCCAGCGACCGCCTCCGTGGTGTAGTGGTTGGAGCGTCCGCCCGGAGAGCGGAAGGTCGCAGGTTCGATCCCCGACCGTGTCATACCAATAAGACGTTAAAACATGGTACTTGTTGGTCCCTGCCTGGCGCTCGGCATTAATGGGCACAACAAGAACTGGTCGGCTCGGAGTCAGTATAATGTGTCTGAGTGGGGTATTCATGCTTCACTGCAACATGGTATCTCAGTGGGATTCAGCACTATAAAACCAGCTTCAGTCTGGGCTAGTACAAGCAGCCGCACATACACATACACATGCATGCACGTCGTCATATGAGCGAAATATTCTCAAGCACGACGTAAAACCCAATTTCACCTCACCTCACCTATCCCCCAGCCCGACCCCAGATTTTGCTTTTGAGACGACCCCTCCTATCTGTTTCTTTTTATAGTGACAGTGAGACTCCATGGAAGCTACACCCTTAATAGTTTCAGCATAAAAGTTATTATTTTTACGTCAGCTATCGTTTATAATGAATCTACGTCTAATTTCAAATTGGGCATTTAAAAAGTGTCCTTTGTAATACAATATCGTCGCACACTAATTTGCAGAAAGCCATGGTCAGTTCCAAATAAGTCTTTTTGGACGCATTGCTCATTTCTGCACTAATTTCCCCTCAGTAAAGTCCTTTTTCTCCGTTTCCTATGTCCCTCCCACTAAGACTGTAGTTAGTTTAACAGATATTTCGCACTTTCACATATCAACTACATAAATTGTAGATATAAATGAGAAAATACAGTTTTTTTCTATTTCCGACAGTACTTTTAGTACATCTATTTCTATGAACATAATCGAAATCAGAACAAATGTTAACCGACTCCAAACCAAAATCTTGTGCCTTATTGAAAAGCACGAACAGAAAATACGAAAATAAAAAATGCATTGAAGAAAGGAGTGCACATACAGTTCAATATAATATTGTAAGCAATCAAATTGTGAACAATATAAAGAGAATATCATTCCGAGATAAAATCCTATGTTATATACAATATTTATCCCCAAGTACAATGGATTTCAAACGTGTATGGGCCTTGTACAAGTTAGGGAGTTGACAAGAATGGTACAATGATATGAGAACGTCGGCATGGACAACATAAGGTGTGCAACGGTTTCAAGATATCACCGGGTTGACGCTCCCTGAAGGAATTCCCTTTTGCAGTCCTCGCTCTGAATCTAATGGCCACCAACACGCTTTTGGCCACCAACATTGGTCATAATTCGGGGACAGAACACATCATACTAAGATGTCCGCATCCCCAAAATTCCTGACAGACAGAGGACGGACGGGCGGACACAAGCAGATGTCATAATGTAAACGATCGTAATTCGTAAACAACTCAAATAAAATGTCATTCTCAAATTCTGTGGATTTCTGGGGAATGTAAGTGGACCTTCTACTTAGTCGTCAGAACGCTATAATGAGTGTGTCGGCATGGACAACACAAGGTGTGCAACAGTTGATGACATCATTGGCTTGATCCTCCCTGAAGGAGTTCCCTCTTCCAGGCCTCCATCTGAATCTCCTGGCCACCCACAATCTTCATGGCGACAATTTGGGGGCCATGACAAACCCCAAACATTGACCATAATTCAGGGCCTGAACACATCACACCAAAATCTCCCGATGGATGATGTCAAGAAAGCCTATTTTCATTTGATCCATGTCGAGGAGAACCCCGTACTGTAGTCTGGCATACGTGTCCGCATCATTGTCAACCACGTCATCCTTGCTGGTTAAAGGTTTGCCATTCACTGTCAGATTCATTGCAAGAGGACTGTATGTCTGTCTGGATGGAGTGATGGATGGATGGATGGATGGATGCATGCATGCATGCATGCGTGCGTGCGTGCGTGCGTGCGTGCGTGCGTGCGTGCGTGTGTGTGTTTTCCGTATGCGTGTAAACCACTGACGGAACGTGATCCTGACCCACTGGCCTGTTCTACCCAGTGTATCAGTGTTTATATGTAGTATATATTCCACTTCTCTGTGTATTACGTGACATCATATGATATATATGTGGTATATATACCGATTGTCCTCTTGTGTGTGCGTGTGACGTGATATGACTTAAATGTGGTATATATAGCAGTTGTCCTCTGTGTTTGTGCGTGTGTGTTACGTGACAGGATACATGTATATATGTGGTATATACACCAATTGCCCTTTCTCTGTTTCTTACGCAACACGACATAAATGTGGTACACATGCCAACCGTCAACTTTGTCTGTGTGTAACGTGACATGATCTATAGGTGGTGTATATACCAATTGTCCTCTCTGTTTTTGTTACGTGACATATTTATGTGGTATATATACCAACTGTCTTCTTTCTGTGTGTGTTACTTGACATGATATATAGGTGGTACATATACCAATTGTCATATTTGTCCGTGTGTTACGTGACATGATATTTATGTGGTATATATACCAATTGTCATCTTTGTCTGTGTTACGTGACATGTCATTTGGTGGTATATATACCAATTGTCCTCTCTCTGTGTGTTGCGTGACATGATATTTATGTGGTATATATACCAATTGTCATCGTTGTCTGTGTGTTACGTGACATGACATATAGGTGGTATATGTACTAATTCTCCTCTGTGCGTGTGTTGCGTGACATGATATTTATGTGGTATACATACCAATTGTCATCTTTGTGCGTGGGTTACGTGACATGATATATAAGTGGTATATATATACATGTACACTCACTCTCAAGGACCTTCTACTTTTCCCAATTCTCAATAACATCATCAGCTAACATTATATGTAAGTGAAAGTGAAAGTTTGCTTTGCAGCATGAAATAACGGCGTTTTGTCTAGTTCTCAACGATGTATGCTTCCGGCCGTATCAATGCTCGTATTAGCATTGGCAAACTGTCTTCCGCTTCCGGGTAGCTATAGCCATGCTGTACGGAGCCGTTGGATTGGTTGGATTCGCTTATGGAGGCTATCGCACTGCAATTCTCTGGAACCCCTAATTGGTCTCGGGAACTGCATCACCAGCATTGCTCCGTACATCGTGTCGTCCCAACAGTTCATGTAAGACGATACCAAACGAAACAAATCTTAGAATCTTACATCATACAGACGTATAATATATGTGATTGCTGTGAGCTCTGTTTACTCATATATGAGTTCCATTGCTCCTGGGATACGATAATCATGGGTTCGAATCCCAATTTCGTATAACAACACCCGTTCCAGTGTTGTAAATGTTTCATATGCGGAGAATTCTTAAGATTTTCGATGTGTTTTCACAGAATTTTCCTTTATCCAGTTTTGTTCATATGTGTCTGAGAGTGTTTTGGTGACTGACCATCTCAATCAGGAAGATTGCATGGAATGGGATTTTAAACTTATAGTATATTATCCATACATATCTGATTCATGACAACCATTTAAAGGGCCACAGACTTTACAAAACACAACACAACAAAAACGATGGTTCCTTCTTTTTACTGACAATTTCTCTCCAAACGTAACATGACAATTGACATGACAATTGTATTAACAACTGAAATGGTATTCCGTACGTGCACCATAAGGCATATAAAGGTGTACCGTTTTTATTCACAATATGTCCCAAAGAAACTGAATGAGAACCTTTTCAATCAGTTTGCCATGCATCACATCAACACAGATGTATTTTTGTTACTGTTGCTTTAAAGATGGGGTGACATTTTATACAGAGATTGGGTAAATGTACATTTAACAGATCTAGACAATTTGTCAATGTTTTGGAAATAAACACTAGCTATTTATATTAATGCACAAAATAAAAACATAACTCGAAATATATTTCCTCCTTTTCTCAAATTTAGTACCACAGAAAATATGGATCTTCGTTATTATCAGTGTTTACGGTTAGGTTCCACAAAATAAAATACGTTCTTCAGAAATCTAGTGAATTCTGTGGGATTATTTTAAGTGTCGCAGCCAATTGAGCTGTTCATACAAAAATACTAATGAATAAAATGCAACATCCACAACATAAACAAGTAATGTTTAATACAGCTGCTGCCATATTGCACAAATATGGTTCTATATCATAAGCATAAAGAAAAAGAAAGCTCAAAACTAACTGGAATGTATCCGTGTACAACAACATCAGGAACGACGGTTTTGAGATTCTTAGTATAATAATGACGTCTTCAATTTCCAGTAAAGTAGATTCTTCATCTAAAACATTGGTCACTAGTAATAAGATTCATGGGCAGTCAAGTGAAAATGAAGACGTCAGTTTACTTTCTTGAATGCAAAGGTAACAATCGGCTCTAACAAAAGCATTAAAAACAATATCAACCATATCAAACAAACATTTGTTATTACAATTAAAATCAAACTTATTCTATTCATATCGTCAGTCTTGACTCAGAAGTTGAACATAAGTATTCGAAGGAAGATTTCGAACTTTGACTTCTTCCGCTATATCGTCTCTGATATATAAAAATGTCTTGTTCTGGCATCCTCTTAAGGTCACGTTTACTCTCTCATTCATTTGTATTATCAGAGAGTAGGTAAATAAATCAACAAATAAACCAGCGACGTTCTGCATCTGTCACTCAAAACCCGGGCTCATCGACACAGACTTGTCTCACAAATGTTTGTTTTTGGTGTGTTTTTTTATGTTCAAATTTTTTTAGCATTGCCCTATCGACAACAAAATGATACAAGAAGTATTTAATGGTCAAACGGATAAAAGGACAAAATGGTTTCATAGGAGATAGCATCCATTACTATCCTGAATCAGTTACAACCTGGATCTTGGTTTGATTATACATTTGACTATATTCATTCGATTATCTTTGAAACCAATACTTTTTGGTCAAGAGGCATTTTACGGCTGTGAGATGGACCAGGGTTTTATATGCCGCGTGATTCCTGGGTATTTGACGCAACAATTTTGTAAATGACTCTCAAAATATTATCATACGAGTCAAGCTTGACGCAAGTTTTATGGGTGGCCCTCACAATTCAGTTCAATAAAATCGATTTGATAAGCAAAAAAAGATATTGTTCGATGATAGTTTGACTTTTACAGAGCTGTCAGATTGTTCCAGAGTACTCAGAGGAGACAGTAATCGTGGCTGTTTGAATTGAAAAATGCTGTAGTTTCATTTGGTGGTGTTACATACATGCGATTCATACTTGTCATATGCGAGCCAACATATTATTTATCTTTCTAGTATTGTTTCGTTTAATTCTTTGGGGGGTGGGGATCTGAGGGAGGGGAGAAAGAAATTCATAATCAGAGATTCATATTTCAGATATATGCACATTTCAAATAGATTCACATTTAAATCCTCATCTACAGACCTAATCATAACAAACAATAATATTCCGAACCAAACCCACATGAGCATCTCCAAAGGCATCTTACCTAATTGCCTATCAAATGTACTTTTCAAACAAATCACCTATAGCAAGTTCCTTATTCTTCGAACACGCTAGATCACATTTCTTTATCAATTATGCGGAACGGCCATTTATAATCTCTGCACATATTTAACATTTAAGCAAATGTCCAAAAACAGTTGAACTTCATGTGATCCTGAGGGAGCTGTGACTGTAGCCTCAGTATCAATTCCCTTCAGTACACATGTATGGCGTCTTCGAGAAGCTTCTTTTTCCAGTCATCCATCTGTAGATCCGGTCCACTCACGAGTTTCATTTCAACTCTCTTTGGGCTACTATAAACTGCAAATACAGGCCACATCTTTCTCTTGTACCCAGCACTATGTTGTGGCTTGCTGTCAGCAATACATCCAGTTCCCAACACTTCTCTTTTGTTGGTGTCCAGGAAGGATACCGCCATCTTGTCAGTATCAACAAGAACTCCGTACCTTACTGTCACGGATGTTCCTACCTTATTCTCAAACACTTCAGATGTTGCTATATCCTTTCCATTAAAAGCTATAAACCTCCTCACATTGTTCTCATCATTTGATAGGCACAGACTGCATGAATTAGGCTTATCGCCGATAAAATGACTACTGTTCATGACATCCTCTCCACACACTCCGACCTCCAACACAAGGTCTAGACCACCCAGAGGCTTGTCCAGTTCCACATCCGCCTCCACCTCCCAGTACACCAGGTTGCTAGAGGGCAGTGGGGAGGTGCTGCAGGTGCCTCTGTAATTCTTCAACATCTTCCCACTGGTGCCCTGTACCTCCATTCCTCGCCATTCAGGATTTTGGGTGTTGACGAGAAGGCCTTTGTAATTAATGTGTGTTCTGTAAAGGTTTACTCTGTCGGAATCAAACATCATCTTTGGACCTGTCAGAGACAAAATACAATGTTTATAGATAACAGTTAATATCTATCACATATATCGCCTATAAAATTACGCTTGTTTTAGCAGCCTCAGACATATACATATTTTGTCAGATAAATAATGGAATCACAAAGCCCTATATCCCTACCTCACTGGGAATCGTATCCCGACCTCAGTTTGAATCGTATCCTGCTCTACCTCCACCCCCTATGGTTGTTCTTTAACTTCTTTTCAAACTGATTTTGTAGCCATACGTACACTTTGTGTAAGGTCAGTATTCACACACGATGAACTGAATGTCAACCTTGGGCTTAAGCAAAAATTACATTAAATGAAATGTTTCAATACCAAACCATATTGCCTATGTTACTTCATAAGAGCTCAAAAAAAAGCTAAAAAGCTAAAAAGCTAGGCCTTTGTCACCTGTGTATTTTGTACAGGTTTACTCTGTCGGAATCAAACATCATCCTTGAACCTGTCAGAGGATAAGACAAGATACAATGTCTATAAATAAAAGTTAATATCCAGCATACATCGCGTATGTTCTTACGCTTGTTTTAGCAAGCCTTAGACATACACACATTCAGTCGTCCTGGTGGTATCATATATAAGCGGGCTGATGGGGTAGCCCGCTAGTAAAGGTATTCGCTCGTCACGCCGAAAGTCCTAGTTCTATTCCCGACAATCGTGCCTAAATATCGGATGTTACAACTCATAGCATGTATCATTATTGTGATAGTGGAGTTTTTAAAAACTATAACATTTTATGACCATCCTTTCCTATATCTGCACTTAAACATCACTTGGCGGATTACAGTCGAGCTGTGAATAATAACTCGTTTATACATAACAAGTGAACAGGTCATGTTACACTTCCTTGCTTAGTTGTCCTGGAATATGCTTAAACCTTAGAGGAAAATATACTTACATACAACTACATGTCGCCCTCTGTTCACTGCCCCAAGCACATGCAGACACGTGCTTTTGTCGTAGCCTGGAAAAATGGTACCTTAAGCGTTACGTTAATACCAGAAAAGGTATAATGCAAGACAATGCATTGATAATTTTCCGGCTGATGCGTGTAAAGCAACAAAATAGAAAAATAATTGTTTTGAATAATTGTGAATGGATAGCAGTATGTATAAGAAATCTCTGAAAAAGATGAGAATTGAGAAAAATGTAATTATAACAGTTCTAAGAAAGATGAAGGAGTTTGTAAGGAAAGAAAGCTTAAAGTTTAATATGAATGATAACTAATTTTGATTTATTCTACTGGAATTGCTTGGGGCTTGTCTGCCAATGCAATGTTACATGCATAACGATTTATGACGTGGATCGTCCTTCGTGTTTGGATGGTAAATTGGTTGTCGAATATGGTTCATGGTTAAGATAGAACCCAAGGACAGTTACTCTCACCCCATTGTACCCCTGTCGGCGTTAGAAATACTCTTCAGACCAACGAGACCAACTCCTGACTTGGTTGATGTCATCGTAACGAGACTGATACTTATGATGTCAATCACTGCACTGTGTTGTCCAGACTTGATTGTTTACAGGCAGATGTAATATAACCCCAGTATTGCGGCGTTACAAACTCACATTTTATGCGTAATGATGAGGAGGCCTATTTAATAATGGTGAAGTGTAAGTGAAACAGTAAAACAATCCAAATTTCAACAAGTGTGAAAGTTACCACACGAGACACACGAAAACAAAAGGTTCGTAGCGAAGCAAATAATGACAAGACAGGGTTTCTGATCATCTACGACTGTATTGTCCACTGAAGAACATGGGCACAATGTGTTAAGCCCATTTCTGGTGTCGTGATATTGCTGGAATATTGCTAAAAGCGGCGTAAAACTAAACTCAGTCAGTCAGTCAGTCCACTGAAGAAACTTACCAATGGGGTCCAGCTGACTTACGATCCCCTGAAGTCTGGATAAATCCTCCTGCAAAGTCTTCACCTTCTGTTCATTCTGAGAGGCCTCCTTTTCCAGTGCACTGATTAGCTGGACGGTATAAACTAACAGAGCACTTTCAACATCTGAATATGTTTTAACTGTGACCATCGCTATTAAACATGTTATTCCAGTGACAATAGGTTGAGTGACTTCTTTTTAGTAATAAGCACATCATTTGCGACAGACAAAATGTATTAAATTTATAAACCAATAGAGCTACCGTACGTCTGCGTCTTGCGTCCTTCATAGTTTGGAACATAAACTCCAATTTTAAGGATTTACCGTCTGAGCCTCTCTGTTCTGTGTCTGAAAGTCATGAATATCTGCTTCCAGTTCCATCTGAAGACCTGAAGAAAACATTAACAGCAGATATAGCCAGGAAATACACAGGGTACAACGCTAGTAGGGCTTTAGACATGTTATCCTCATTCCAAAACATGCTTATTGATGGAACAGGAGTAACCAATTCATAGCATGTAAAATACACTTGTTTTTGAATAACATGAACGTAAACCGTAGTTGATACAAGTACTGTTCTGTCAAAGCTGAAGGCACCTGCGTGAATACTTCGAGGTAGCCCAGATTCGACAGAACCGATGAATTACGAATAATGAATGCATACAAAGGGGAAAACATTCACTTCTAGACAACCATAGGTTCGACACAGCAGAGTGTGACTAATAGAGAATACTACACGAGGTCTCATTACATACGAATTATACGAAACGAGTGTCCTTCTTATGGTATCTGACCGAGCGAAAGCGAGGTCAGATAACATAGGAAGGTCACGACTTTCGTATAATTCGTATGTAATGAGACCGAGTGTGGTATTTTATTTATTACCCACGTCTTACATGCATTTAAATTGGCAAAATAGCGTATTTTTGTTATGTTTTTGGTTTCAAACCGAAACCGGTTTCATAAAGAGGTTGCGGAAGAGTTTTGTACTGTAGTACAATATTTGCATGACGTCACACTAATGACGTCACTGCCATGGTAACCGACGTCACGATGCATGTCAGTTGTCATCGCCTCGTACAGCCTCCTACAGTAAACTACTCCGTTGCACCTCGTTTCTTGGTTTCCAGTTGCTTCATTCGGCTAACATCACTGGTGGAAACATTGCGTTTATGTTTTCGACAGATATAATGTCTCAGTTCGACTCACAATTAAACAGCGACACGGCAACGTTCACAATGTTTACATTCCCACAATGCATTTAAGTTGTAGAATGAATGAATTCACGTGTTTGTTATGAATGAAAAAATAGTTACGTCAGAATGTGACCTAATTGAGAGGTCATCGGTTATCCAATCAAATCGTTAGAATTTCAGGTCAAGTCGTTACGACACAGGTCAACGCGATACGACACTCGTGTGACGTACGAGATTAATATGCAACTACCCATACGTTGACCACGTGGGTAATAATTACAAATATCCTTCAGTAAACATATACACCCTTCCGACAAACACACCACCGAGAACACACTCGAACAAATGTATCACTATAATTTTCAAATAATAGAAAGTATTAATAATTAGAAAATCTGAAGGTATATGTACACATAACATTTTATATCCTCACCTCGATCTGGTTAAAAAAGAACGTAAAAAACAAAGCGACAGTTACCTGTTTTAAGTGATGCTTCCATAGGTGATTCCGTCTGGGTAACTGAAGTCATGAAACTACCAAAGGATGATACCAAGGATTTCAAATCCGGTAAACCTTGCTTTGAGAAGACGACACACGGTTCGCATTTGTGAACAGCAGGAACGTCAGCCTTTATGCAAGACTCAAAGGCCTGTGTGATGGAACTATTCAGTTTGTGGAGGTGGGAAGGTGAGGCGTAGAGGAAACTCTCGTTGATGTAGTCAAGGACTGACTGGCAGCTTGTCTCTGATGACTCCAGCACTTGTGGTCGCATGTCATTAATGTTCCTCATGGAGTCTAAAATCTGATCCAGCTCCACAAGCACCGCCTTCTCTCGCTGACCTATCACATCTCTCAGCTCAGAAAAAGTGTGTTGAACGGTGTCTCGGAGGGGAAACGGCCTTCTCGTCAGTACGTCTTGCTTGTACAAGAACTGTTTCTTTTGCTGAAATGATCTTTTCCTTCTTCTCTGAAGCATATTTTATGTATGCCTTCAAGACGTCTTGTTCACGACTCAAGAACATATCAGCTCTATCAGTTCTGTGACTGGTGTGATCTTCGTAGTGGCATTGGAAACAGACGAAACAGTCACAGTCTTTATCATAGACGTCCAAACGTTGTCCGTGTTTCTCACAGACGGACTGGGATCTTGTCGATGTACATGGAAGATCAGAAATCCACTTCATTGTGTGATTCCTAGTTGCTTTCACCTCTGAGTGAGATATATGGCAGTGCTCGCAGAAATAGTCCTCACATTCCTGACACCAAGACATTGCCTGGTTCTCATCCACCTTGTTGGTACATTGGAAGTCAGACGGTCGGTGCTTCATTGTCTGGTTGAGGACCCCACGAAGAACAACATCATCTACTAGGAAACTCCCAACATTTTTATCATGACTCTTCAAGCAGACAGTTCAATCTAGAGTTGTGACTTCCGGTGATTTGAGGCAGTCTTCACATACAGGATGTAGACAGGGAAGCAGGTGCGGCTGTGGTCCTCTGTACCTGAAGGAGGTGCTGCACACCACACAGTTGGGGGACACAGGGCCTGAATCCATCCTGTAACAAACACATCGATGACCTCTCATCATATTACAACTTTGAAGATGTATTTCATACACTGACAAAGTATTTCAGATTAGAAAAATATTTGAACCTGATCATTTGATTTGATGGGTCTTTATGCATCTTTGGGCAATATCTATATATACTGAACATCATTGAAAACGCACCACCTGTATTAGTTTGGATTTCCAAGAGCATAAATGAGCAATCGGTGTAAATTTTACATGCTTTTGTAGTCCGATGATTGGTAAAGGAAAGAAACAACAACCAATCCAGCAAAATAGTGAAGTTTTAATTCAGCTGACCATGAAAGAAAGATAGAGTCATATTGGAAAGTCAGTAACGTGTATGACCACCGTTAGCACCAACATTCTTTTGCTGTCTTTTGTGTTATTAACAACATTTCCAACGTTCATTTTCACTCTCAAAACAATCCTATTACCATATTTCAAAATTTACAGATGGTGCGTTTTCAATGATGTTCAGTATATTACGGTATTAAGAATGGGATTCACACATTGTTACCTTTCTTGGCAACTGGTCGGTCACTGTCGAAAGCTTGATCTTTGGTCATTCAAACGTTCACAAATTCACATGGAAAGTCACATGCACATCATGCCAAGATTAACATGTGCTCAACGTCATGAAGCCATTGGAAGCCATTTAAATGTCAAGGCCATCTATGGCCGACAAGTGAGTATGATTGCCGATGGGTTTGGAGAAAATGCCTGCTTACTGTCGAGGAAATGATTTGTAGATGCTGCAATAAGTTTTTAGACCCGTGGAATGCCGCGGCCGATCGAATCTTGCCCCACATAGGTGCTGTCAACGTGGCTAGAATTAATAAACGGTGCGCCTAGTGGCAGCAAGAGTTGTATGATCCCTAGGGAGTTGAGATTGATAATACGATGTGCCGTTGAGAATGACATCCAATGATCGAGGGAAAAAATACCAGCACCTTGAGCATGCACTAGTTACCTGGATATGTGCGTTATATAAATATCCTATAATAATAAATAATCCTATAATTATTATGTACTTTCCAACACACACCCTCTAATCAGGTTTGAATAGAAAGCTTGAGAAATTAGGTCGGGCTGTCGGTGAGCGCGGGTTACATCCTACTCTATTATAAGGCATTCATTGACTACACCTTTGTTTTTCGTTTAATGAAGGGTTTCATTCGAGATCGCATGAGCGCATGAATACAAACACCGGCTCATTAACTTTCTGATCTGTGACGTCATGCACCCATTTGACTATGAATGAGTTCTCCTGCATATTAATTTCCCTCAACCAAACGAAGGTCCTGCTCCCACTCTATATACTACTGTCATGTGTAACATATTACGTATTATCCGCTCGTCACGCCGAAGACCCGGGTTCGATTCCCCACATGGGCACAATGTGTGGAGCCCATTTCTGGTGTCCCCCGCCGTGATATTGCTGGAATATTGCTAAAAGCGGCGTAAAACCATACAGGTGATTCTTAAACCTGTTTAGAGATAAACATTTGCAACATATGGTAATAATTATGTTAGGGTGTGTTTTTATCAAATAATATTATGTTCACCTTTCTTTTAGTTGTAGGTGTTTTAGAGGTTTAATTCTTTATAATAAATAAATAAACGAAAACAAAACAATACAATATACGAGTGCTTCGGTGATATTAAGTACCATTGGAATCAAACAGGAATAGAGTTATCGTCCTTGTTTAAAAGTATTTCTGATGCGCCAATATGAAATCCTTCCAGAGGGGCACGAGTTGCTATTCGGCTTGTCTCGGAATAACATAGGGCTCCCACGGGTACCCGAGTACTCGAGGACGAGTCGGGTCTAGCTGGACTCGAGTCCATTTTCAAGGACTCGAGGACTCGAAAAGGGAAGATAACTCGGATTATTTGACGTTGACAGACTGTCTGCCATGTGCTAAGCATGAGCGGCCGTTAACGTCTAATATTAAGATAAGATATAACTTTATTATCCCGGAGGAAATTCTTATACATCCAAACTGTCTCAAAATGAATATATACACAGTTCACAAAAATATACACAATAATTACATGCTCAAAACGAGATGCTATTTATAAATAAAACTGACATGATATAATTCAATTAACCACATAGGTAATTCTAGTTCTAATCACATGATGGTGATTCAAAATATTTGTTGCATTCATGAATACTTGATGGTATAAAAGACTGTCTAGCCCTGTTTGTTTTGAGGGAAGGTAATCGTCAACAGCGTCAAGAAGGAAATAGTTCAAAATGGTGAGATCAAATATATCTAATTTTAGCTCCCTTTTTGACAATCTGGCGCTCATAGATAAAGGGAGTATACTCGAAAGACACTCCAGAAATTTTGCAAGCAGTATTAACAATTTTGAAAAGTTTGTTTTTGTTGCGATGAGACAGATCCCCATACCAACATAGAAAATTGTAGGTCAACACACTTTGAATAAAGGTTTGATAAAAAACTGTCATTACGGTTTTGTCAATGCCTTGACGATAATAATGTTCAGAATCAGAAATTAGGCCAGTAACAGTGGCGTCATCTGCGAATTTCACAGTGAACAAGTCATATATTGACAAGTAACAGTCATTGGTATACAAAACGAAGAGTACGGATGAAGCAACACAGCCATGTGGAGCTCCAGTAGAGGTTGAGTGAGTGAGTGAGTGAGTTTAGTTTTACGCCGCACTCAGCAATATTCCAGCTATATGGCGGCGGTCTGTAAATAATCGAGTCTGGACCAGACAATCCAGTGATCAACAGCATGAGCATCGATCTGCGCAATTGGGAACCGATGACATTTGTCAACCAAGTCAGCGAAACTGACCACCCGATCCCGTTAGTCGCCTCTTACGACAAGATAGTCGCCTTGTTATGGCAAGCACATGGGTTGCTGAAGACCTATTCTACCCCGGATCTTCACGGGTCAGTAGAGGTTGAGAGCAAAGAAGATTGATAGCCATTGACACTGACATACTGAGTTCTATGTACACTGAATTCTTTAACCCATCTGATAATGTTTTTATTAACACCTAGATTAAATAGTTTACTCCTCACACGGTGTGGCTGTATGGTATTAGTTGCTACAAGTCTGCAGATGAGACTAAATATGATACATCGTTTGAGTTTTCACTTTTAAAATGATTAGGTAACTATCTTGACCATTGATAGACATGGAGAAAGATAAAAAATCAAATGTATGGGCGTGTCTTGATCTGGATAGTGAAAGAGCAAAATAACCAAATGCCGCCTGTGCCGTATCTCACTGCATTTTGCAAGCAGTACAAGCAGTACGAAGAAAAAAACGTTTGTCAAGTAAACATCCAAATACTGATTCTGACCAATAGGAAATGTTAGTCACACCTACGACGATATGAAGTCGGAAAGAAGTAAGTGTTCCCTTTGTGATCGGAACACATGTCATGCCGGTTACGCTATCGTTTGTTTGAAAGGTATGAATTTCGAGTACTCGGGTCCGAGTCGAGTCTCACCCTCGAGTACTCGAGTCCAAAAATGGACTCGTTGAAGCCCTAGAATAACATGCTGTGTCTGTCTCAACGTCGACCTGAAATTATGGCTGAAGGGGTCGTTGTCGGCACATGTACTACAGATATGTACCCCAGGTACGTTTCTGTATACAGACATGTACCCTAAACAAAGACAAACTACAGAAACGTACCCGGTACCCTAAACGACGGACGAGTCCATATTCCGCGACCCAATACCGAAACCGTATGTAGTTATTCCCATTCAGCTGATTGAGAGTGGTGTACGTTGTGCATCGTGAAATATTCGTTATACTGTGTATGCTCTTATATAACGCAATCAAATGCATCTAATACAACAGTATGACAGTTCCGATCAAGAAAACTCCACAATGCAGAATGGAATCGTCCTAGGGTACATTTCTGTATTCTGATTATGGCCAGGGTACATTTCTGTATACAGAAACGTACCTGGGGTACACATCTGTAGTAACCGTGCCGACAACGACCCTTTCAGCAAAATTATGGGGTATAATACCAACATGAACACAAACAACAGCCTGAACCGCCCATACAAACACTCAGTAAAGAAAACAAAAGACAGATACAATATCACGGAATGTCACACGGACATATCAGATCGCAAGGCAAGCCTGACTGTCTGTCGTTAGTTGCAACATTCTGGGATCGAAAGGTTAAATAGGAACAGGTGTTTTCCAGAAAGGTTTGTATAATGTAGATGTACACACACATTTTATCTGACAGTTTATAAGTGCATAGTAAGGATCATGTTCGTATGACACACACACAGTTAATATTCCCGTTACCTGAATAGCAGCTCAAGAGAGATCTACCCACACACAACGACAAAACTGCAATGTTGACTGTGCGCTAGGCAATAGAGTAGCCTCCCTTGGATACTTACACGTGATAACAGTTGGTGAACGAAGCGTTGTAAAATATCAGGAGACCACGCCTTATCGAGTGGTGAATGAGTGAGTATAGTCTGGTATGTTTTTACACCACTTTTTGCAATATTCCAGCAGTATCTTAGCGGGGATACGAGAAAAGGACTTCACACATTGTACCTTTGGAGAATCGAACCCGGGTTTTCGGCGTGACGAGCGAACGCTTTAACCAAACGCTAACCCCACCGACCCTCTTTTGCCGAGAGGAGGTCATGGAGTGGCTTCTTACTTCAGCTGTAATACAGCGAGGTCTACGACAATTTACCTCACATGTCGTACCAGTGTGGACGTATGTATTTAGTGTGGCAAACGAATGTAGATTGTCATTGGTTGTTATTTTGTTTTCTCAGTATTAACAGTTTTACTTTTAGTCAATAACAGAACATGACTGTTTGTCAACAAGCAGAATTTATTCACAGCTGCTTTATAAACAAACCTAAGTATGTTTCTATGATCATTTGCAAATTCAGAACAGATGTTAACTGACTCCAAATAAAATTCTTTTGTTTTATTAAAAGCACAAAAATAAAATATGAATATAAAACATTTATAGCAAATAAACAGAAAAGAATGCACATACTCTTCAATATTGTACTGGAAGAGATTTAAGTTGTGGACAATATGAAGAGAAATCATTCCATGATATAATCATATATATTATGCAATATTTATGTACAGTTGATTTCAAATGTATATGGGCCTGGTACAAATAAGGTACAAAAACAAGAATGCTGCAATGATATGAGTGTGTTGGCATGGACAACACAAAATGTGCAACAGTTTCATGACATCACTGGCTTGACGCTCCCTGAAGGAGTTCCTTCTTCCAGGCTTCCATCTTAATCTCCTGGCAAGACACAATCTTCATGGCAACACTTCTGGGGCCATGATAAACCCCAAACATTGGCCATAATTCAGGACTGGAACCCATCACACGAACATGTCCGCATCCCAAAATCTCCCGATGGATGATGTCAAGAAAGCCTATTTTCATTTGATCAATGTCGAGGAGAACCCCGTACTGTAGTCTGGCATGCGTGCCCGCATCATTGTCAACCACGTCATCCTTTCTGACAAAGGGTGTCCATCCACTGTAAGACACAGTGCAATTGTGTTGCTATTGTCGATGACACCAATCAGGAGGCTAGACGAAGATGGCTGGCCTGTAATATAGGCTGCGTTGTCCATGACATCCTCTCCACACACCCCGACCTCCAACACAAGCTCTAGATCACCCAGAGGATTGTCCAGTTCCACATCCGCCTCCACCTCCCAGTACACCAGGCCGCTAGAGGGCAGTGGGGAGGTGCTGCAGGTGCCGTAGTAGTTCTTCAGAGCTGGTCTTCTAGGATCTGACTGTATACCATGGCTCTTAATTTGCCAGTTTCTCCTGTTGATGAGCATTTGGTCACGGTTGTGCACCTCCCTTCGGTTAACCCTTTCTGGATCAAACATCATAACCGGACCTGAAGAGATGAGAAATAAGTGATGAATGAAACCCCTTTTTCCGAGATAATCAGTGCGATTTCGCTTTTTCCCTTATCCATTTCAAGCTAGCAGGACTTCATGCATTCATCCAACCAATAATGAAATCCAATTACAAAACAACATGGGTGGGCGGATGACTGCATGCACGCATGTATTAAGAAACTAATAGATATCTGAAGGATGGCTTTGCTTCCACTTGTCACTTCTAGCAGTTTATCCACACTTAATAGATATCCACGATCTACTTTGATTTGGCCTGTCTTCTCACATTAAGACACTCGTATATCAAATATCCCATTGTACATATGATACAAATTTGCTCACATTCAATTGCAGTAATGGCATAGTCCTGGTCCCTCTCCAGTACATGCAGGTACGTGCGGCCGTTGAGGACTGAAAACAACATGGTTACCTACTGAGGATCAAACCAGTGACTGAATGTGATCCTGACCTGAAAACCTGTACTACCTAGTGTAGAAGAACGGAATATGGAATTGCGTGAGTAATGCCTTTAAATATGTTATCCCGACTCATCACGACATTGTGTTTCAGATATAAATTCAATCAATCGTGTTATCACTATGGGTATTGGGACGGCATGACAATGGCCACTATCAAATAGTGGAGATACCTTGTGTTATAACTCACTGGGTATAGGGACGGCATGGCAAAGGCCACTATCAAATAGTGGAGATACCATGTGTTATAACTTTATGGCTTTTATGGCAAAAGGGCAGAACAGAAGCAATGGCCACTATCAAATAGTGGAGATACCATGTGTTATAACTTTATGGCAAAGGGCAGAACAGCAATGGCCACTATCAAATAGTGGAGATACCTTGTGTTATAATTCACCGGGTATAGGGACAGCATGGCAAAGGCCACTATCAAATAGTGGAGATACCATGTGTTATAAATCTATGGCAAAGGGCAGTACAGCAAAGGCCACTGTCAAATAGTGGAGATACCATGTGTTATAACTCTATGGCAAAGGGCAGTACAGCAATGGCCACTATCAAATAGTGGAGATATTTTGTGTTATATCTCTATGGCTAGAGGGACAGCACAGCAAAGGACACTAGTCACTGAACAGGCCTGGGAAGTTAAAGTAAGAAAACTGTATTAGGCATCAGTTTATAGACAATTACCTTTATTGTCTAAACTGACAATAGTTTTACGCAATCGGTCCATTTCCTCCTGGAGGGTCTGAATACTGCCTGTGAGTGATTCTATTTTCTAAGGGGAAAAAGAAGAAAAACAAAACAATTAACACGTTAAAATAGGTATGAGTTTTCTGTTGCAAGTCAAGTGGAGTTTCCCTATGTGTCAAGGGGCCCGATCCACAAAGACATCTTAGCCTTACGATCCATCGTAACTCGATACTTCATCATAGGTTTACGAACGGCGTAGAGCTACGAACCCTTTGTGGATAGGGGCCAAGTACACGTAGATATTGGTCACGTTCAATTCATTTATCAATATAAAATGCATGCAATGACACAGTGTCCATGTTAGTAAAATCAGAGCACACTGCTCGCTACCGCTAAACAGATGTTTAACGTTTACCGTAATATTGCTTATAGAATGCCCCAGAATTGCTAAGCGAGAAATAATTATATGATTTAATTTGAATGAGATTGGACGCCATGTCAATGCTACTTTAATTCAATGTATTGTATTATCCAGTTCGAACGGTTTTGAGGTGAACTTTCTGCCTCAATTATGTTAATTAATCAATCGCATAAATTAATCAGTCATTGAGCGTGTTCTTAATATAAGAAGCCGCGCTGCAAATACACTTCAATAAGTTACAAGACTACGTTTACAACTGTACCTCCTCTGCATCCTTGTGTTGTGTTTGAAGGTTTGCAATAGTTGACACGAGTGTCATCTCACGAACTGCAGAAAGACAAAGTATCGTCAGCTTCACGTACCTTTGGCAGAGTGTGCTAAATTAATAAATTATACCGTTCTTCATTAAAAATTCGCCAGGTGAAATTTCACTGCACCATTTCAAGAAACAAGTATGTACATTCTTTTGACAATTTTATGAATTATTAGTCTACCTGAATCGCTAGAACTCTCCCAGTTGTTCATCACACCAACTTCAAAATGCCACACAAAGATCAAAGAAGTTAGTCTACCTTTAGTCCAATTCAGAACTTGGTACCTGAGTATAATGATATAAACAAAACCATAGTTACCTGATTCAAGCGAAGTAATTTCATCCGCTTGATCAGCCTCTATAGGAGTCAAGAAGGTCCCAAAGGACGAAACCAGTAACATCAACTCGTGCAGCCTCTGCTTTGAGAAGACAACAGACGACTCGAGTCTGTGAACAGTTGGAACTTCGTCGCTGATACATGACTCACACGCCTGTGTAATGGAGCTTTTCAGTTTGTGGAGATGGGTAGGTGATGCATAGAGGAGAGTCTTTTTGATGTAGTCAAGGAGCGACTGACAAATGGTCTCTGATGACTTCAGGACAGGACGTCGATTGTCATTGATGATCCTCATGGAGTCCAGAAGGTGATCCACCTCTACAAGCATCTGCTTCTCTCTCTGATCCAGCATACTTCTCATATCGGAGAAGGTGAATTTCATGACTTCTCGAAGGGATGTAGCTTTTGTTCAATAACCTCTTCCTGTCTATCCACGTTCGAATGAGCTACTGCTATGCGTTCCGTCTTGTCAGAAATGGATTTCATGTAATCGCTCAGATTATCCTTTTCATCTGTGAGGAATCTCTCGGCAGCTTGTGTCTTGTGGTCGGCGTGTTCGACATAGAAACACTGGGGACATATGAAACAGTCACAGTCTATGTCATAGATGTCCAGTGGTAGGCTGTGTTCCTCACACTTAGTTTGTGACCCTGTACCTGTCGATGAGAGGTCGAATGTCCACTGCATCTTGTGGTTTCTTGTTGCTTTGATCTCTCTGTGAGACTTCTCACAGTGTTTACAGAGGAAGATTCCACACTCCTCACACCAACACTCAGCCTCAGGACACTTCCCATCCTGTTTATTGCCACACCGAAAGGATGAAGGAAGATGCTTGGCCGTCTCGCGGAACACCTCCTCCAGGACGACCTCGTCCACGGGAAAGTTCCTACCATTCCGGTCGTGGCTTTCCATACAGATGGAACAGAGCAGAGTTGTTAGTACTACTGACTCAAGACAGTCCTCACATACAGGATGTAGACAGGGAAGCATGTGCGGCTGTGGTCCTTTGTACCTGAAGGAGTTGCTGCACACAACACACTTGGGGAAGGAATCCATTCTGGGACTTTGCAAGCGCCATTCAGCTGAAAATAGTAATTATAATGTAATTTGGTGGCAGACTGTACATGTATCGATCATGCATGTAGAATACAATACATACATGTCGGTTTAGGATGTACGTGAGTGAGTTTTAGTTTCACGCCGCTTCAAGCAATATTCCAGCAATATCACGGAGGGAGACGCCAAAAATGGCCCGGGCTTCATACATGTGATTGTATTCAAGCGAGGAATCGAAACCGAGTCTTCAGTGTGACGAATGAACGCTACCCTAACACCCCGGTTTGGGATTTGCAACCAAGGAGACCCTAACCCTTGCCCTAGATTGAATCATGAAAGTTTGGGCATAAGCGTTTTTGAAGCATATTTAACAAAAAATGACCTTAATAGTCAGGTAGATGTTAGCCTCTTTCAGCAATATCACGGCGGAAGAAAACCAGAGATGGGCTTCACACATAGTACCCACGTGAGGAATCAAACCGGGTCTTCGGCGTGACGAGCAAAACACTATATTTTATTTAGGTTATGTTGATACGACGCGTTAGAACTCGAATATTGTTCGTGTAAGAAACCAAACTCGCTCACTTTATAGTTATAGCTTGGTCGTCGTGTTCAGGGGCGGTAGGATAGCCTAATGGTTAAAGTGTTCGCTCATCACACCAAAGAGACGGGTTCGAAAACCCGACATGGGCATAATTTGTAAAGACCATCTGTGGATATTTTTCACAATTTTCAACGAGCTGATTGAACATTTCAAAGGAAATTATTTTGTTGTAAATACAATTTGACGAACAGTGAGTTTGCCACTGTGATGATGCAAACCTTTCTTATTTTCTACACGCAAATTACATGGATTGTATTCCTGTGTGAACCGTGAAGATCCGGGTTAGAATTGGTCTTCAGCAACCCATGCTTGTCGTAAGAGGCGACTAATGGCATTGGGTAGTCAGCCTCGCTGACTTGGTTGACACACGTCATCGTAACCCAATTGCGTTGATCGATGCTCATGCTATTGATCACTGGATTGTCCGGTCCAGACTCGAAGATTTACAGACCGCCGCCATACAGCTGGAATATTCCTAAGTGCGGCGTTAAACAACAAATATACAACCAACCAAGCAAACGATCAGAGACATGCCCACTACGGGAAGACGAATAATTATTTTTAAAAATAGTCCGTTTGGCTCAAAAGCGGACCGATCAATTGCAATAGTCCGTTTGGCTCAAAAGCGGACCGATGAATTGCAATCTAACTCGAAAACTAATAAACAGAAAATACTAAATGAAACACTGATATTAATCAAAACGTCAGACCAACTCTGTGAGTTTTTTGCAGAATTTATGTCCTAAAAATAAAAAAGTTGTTTAACAAACTATCATTAAAATATTGACACAGTTCACTATTTGTTACGAGGGAGGAGTGCAGAGAAAGGGACAGCCAGGTGTTCGAGAAAGGATGGAGACGGCACAGCACAGGCTAATGAATCAATAAGTTTGTCGGTACTTGTGCACGTGCTTCTCTAACACCTGGCTGTCCCTTTCTCTGCACTCCTCCCTCGTAACAAATAGTGAACTGTGTCAATATTTTAATGATAGTTTGTTAAACAACTTTTTTAATTTTAGGACATAAATTCTGCAAACAAATCACAGAGTTGGTCTGATGTTTTGATTATGATCAGCTTTTCATTGAGTATTATATGTTTATTAGTTTTCGAGTTAGATTGCAATTCACGGTCCGCTTTGGAGCCAAACGCACTATAGAAGGGTTACAATACATGGCAGTGACTATAGGAATGTGCACAGAACATGTCTCCCAAACCGACGTGTAGCTTCGTTTCACAACCCTGGGGGTCTGTTTCAAAGCGAGATTTCAATCTTACCACTGCATTTCCTTGGACGGGTTGACTGATTTCACCCCTGTGGACGAGTCTATCAATTTCACGAGACTATCTGTTGCGTCACCATGGACGAGTCCACGCGTTCCACCCCAGTGCAGATATAGCAGTATCAACGAGTATCAATGTACATATCTGCGATTAAGGTCGGGAGAGGCAATTGATCTGAGTGAATGAGTGAGTAGGTGGGTGGGTTTCATGGGAGGGAGGGAGAGAGGGAGGTTTTAGCAAGATTCCAACAATATCACGGCTGGAATATTCTCCTTGAGGTTGGTAGGGTCGATATGAGCCCTCCTGGCTTTAATGCTTGAAATTTATGATTTTATATTGAAATATACAAAGCTTAAGGAGCGGTGGGGTAGCCTAGTGGTTAAAGCGTCTGCTCGTCAAGTCGAAGACCCGGGTTCGATTCGGATCATTCCCAACATTGGTACGATGAGTGAAGCCCATTTCTGGTGTCCCCCACCGTGATATTGCTAAAAGCGACGTAAAACCAAACTCACTCATTCACTTATAAGCTTAGACAGAGTTATTGATCATAACTATTTCATTACTTTGGTCGAAAAAAAGAAGAAAGTTATTATCAGTAACAAATCGTGTCTCCACTCGCCTGTCACAAGGTTAGCCCAATACGTTTGACACATGACACCTCCAAAGAACTTTCTTAACACACTTTAACGGTATATATACAAGGACAATATTAATCACTGGATATAAGATCATGATCAAACTTACCCGTGTGTTACTACATGTAGTACCGTTATGCAGAAAGAAATCTATGATCAGCGGTTGTCAAGCAAACAAAGGTCCTTCCTAATGTATTTGTCATCTACACTTCGAGGAAGCCTATCTAGTTTTGATTTCATTTCCTCGAATTGAAAGTAAAAGTAGACTTAACACTGGAGGTACCTCAGGTAATAACATGTAACAATACCAGCATAACATCGATTTGACTTCAATACTCCCCAGTGTTCAATAAATGTAATACTTCGCGTGCCAAGTGTTCCATTCAATAGCCGGCTGCCAGTACAATGTATATGCTTGTCAATGTGATACCATGCTCCAAGGCTGTGCTGAATGGTAATTGTAACCTCAGCGTTCGAAATTAACGTCGGCCCTTCGGCCCTAAGCCGCCTCATTTGCGCTTAAAACCACTCGGACCCACAGCTTTTGTTTTCTGCAGGCCGACAGCTTTTTCATCCCCAATAACTAAGAGTATTATTTCCATTTTAAAATATAGGGCCTACACATTCTGATCAGGACCCACAATATGTTATGGTTCTGGGTCCTTCGGGCCTGCAGGTTTTGAGGATTTAAGGGCAAACACTGTGTATCCTTTTAAGAGGCAAGTCTACGGACGCCAGTCTGTTATTTATATTTTTCAGAATTTATCATTTAAACTATAATTATTACCTTAGAGATGTATGTCCAGTCACAGTGGAACAGCCTCACAAAAGTTATGTTGATAATACCAGCTGAGAGTTACCTCCCTTAGTACGATCACCGCTCAATACGCACGCAACACCAATCAATGGGTGTAAGATACAGACTAGGGCAGCTTATATTTTGCTGCCCTTCTCTTTATGGTGATATAGGAAGGGATACCCTTCCCTGCGAAGGATCACGTCTTAATAGATGGCTTATAGTGTGAGGCCTTTCCTGCAAGGCCTTGATCACCGGACGTTATTCAGGTTAGTCGAGTTTCCCCGTGTCTCTGCTCACTTTACTGACTTGTCTGAGCAAACCTGTTACCCCACAAAAACTGACTATGACATTACGCAACAACGAAAACATTTCACTGTTCGGCGATTCATAGTGTGTAAGGCTCACAATGTATGAATCAATCCTTGGAGTGATTTAAGGGCTTTAGGGATCAGGGACTCCTTTCATGAAGCAACCTTTACTAAGGTTAACCTTAACTCCCATTCTTTAACATTGCAGGAATGTTACGTTAGTGACTTACAATCACCTTAGTGCTTTGTGAAAAGAGGCCCAGATCTCCATTCGCTTCGGTTAGCTTAAGTCGAGGCGCTTCATTTGAAGTATATACTATACTAGGCACATAAAGAAACTGTGCATTAAAAATTTAAAATCTAAATTTATCAACCAGTGTAGACACATAAGGATTTAAACTCAGAGATTAGTGACATGTATCCAACATGCATGCACGTGCCACGTTCCGTGACGTCAGTGGGTTCGTCCTTGAGACGTGCAATACGTTGTTGCACGTGCATTCCGGTAAAGAGAAACAGAGCAAATGAATGCAACACAATACTGTCACTTTGGAAAGCTGACCCCTGCCCTTGCGATCGTTCAAAAAATTAAACGGCTATTGAAACGCATAGCATGCCAAGGCTCACGTCTGCACAACGTCAACACCACCGGAACACCATTTCTGCACTGGTGAGACGCTACCAGAACAGAAATGACGTCATCGATCGGCCACGTTCTGGACGTCCACGTGTAACAACGCCAAGACAGGACATATGGATAAGGGTGACCCATCTTCGCCACAGGTTTCAGACTGCAGTGATGACTGCCCGAACCATCCCAGGACTTCGCCGTATCCACCCCAACACAGTTCGACAACGTTTACGTCATCACGGAATCAGACCACGACGTCCCGCCATACGACGTATCCTGACACAACGTCATCGACAAGCTCGCCGAATGTGGTGCCGAAATCATGTCCGCAGACCCTTGTTTTGGTGGAGAAATGTTGTTTTTACAGATGAGTTCAGGTTTAACATTTCCCATAGTGATGGACGTCAACGTGCCTATAGACGCGTGGGAGAACGTTATGCACAGGCCTGTGTCTTGGAGAGGAATCGCTTTGGTGGTGATTCCGTGATGATTTGGGGTGGAATAACAGCACGCCAAAGAACTCCTTTGGTGATTGTTCAGGGCAACTTAACTGGTGTGGGCTACAGGGATCAGATTCTTCGACCTGTGGCAATTCCTTTTCTGCAACGTCATGGCCCTGGGTTAACATTCCAGCAGGACAATGCCCGCCCTCATACGGCAAGGGTTGCTATGGATTTCTTGCAACACCACAACGTTGACTTACTGCCTTGGCCTGCAAATTCACCGGATCTCTCCCCGATAGAGCATGTTTGGGACGAGATGGATCGACGTCTACGCCGTCTTCCTCATCCGCCAGATAACGTCCTTGACCTTGCAACAGAACTTGAGAGAATCTGGCGTGACATCCCACAAGCCTTCCATGCACGTTTGATAGGCTCTATGCGTCGTCGATGCACTGCTGTTCTCAATGCCGTTGGTGGACATACCCGTTATTGAGCTTGTGACATGGTCGTTTGACCCCTGTCCCGCTTGTGGACTCGTGACGTCATTGTGATTGATTTTTCAATTGAAATTCTCCCGACTTGGTATGGTCTCATGATCCCTCCATTACAGTTTATATTTACCTTTGACATCGTTATCGTACTTATCAACTGGGATAATATTTTGACAATGCACAGTTTCTTTATGTGGCTAGTGTATTTGCAGGATATTTTCATTTCAAAAGATTCCTAAACTGTTTATTTGTTAATTTCAAACATTGGCGGATATTTTTAATACTGTATCGCTTCGGTTGAGAGTCGGTTGTTGTGTGAGTGAGTGAGTTGTTTTACGCCGCTTGTAGCAATTAGAGCAATATCACGACGGGGAAAACCAAAAATGGGCTTCACACGTTGTACGGTTGTTGAGGAAATGTTTTTGTGATGTTTCTTTTTTGTTTGTTTGTTTTCTTTCCTTTTTTGTTTATGTTTTCGTATTAGTGATTGATTTTGTACACCAACTAGAAATGTATAGAATGCTGTGTTAATGTCAATTTCTAGCAGAATACTTCTGTTTAACGCCGATTAGAGTAAGTGAGCCTCACCCTGCACCCTGCACAACATCCCTCACATGCAGTGGTGTAGTGGTTAGAGCGTCCGCCCGGAGAGCGGAAGGTCGCGGGTTCGATCCCCGACCGCGTCATACCAAAAGACGTTAAAATATGGTACTTGTTGGTCCCTGCCTGGCGCTCGGCATTAATGGGTACAACAAGGACTGGTCGGCTCGGAGTCAGTATAATGTGTCTAAGTGGGGTATTCATGCTTCACTTCGGCATGGTATCTCAGTGGGCTAGCACTATAAAACCAGCTGAAGTCTGGGCTAGTACAAGCAGCCGCACATACACATACAAACGCATGCACGTCGTCATATGAGCGAAATATTCTCAAGCACGACGTTAAACCCAATTTCACCTCACCCTCACATGCAGCCCCGCTGTTTGTTGATAAAATAATCATCCAGATAACTGAGGGGTATATTACTAACGCTGCGTAGGCGTTAGTGGGAATGTCCGAATGTTGTCGTCTAATACTGGATACTGAAGGTCAAGAATTGGTCTTCAGCTACTCGTGCTTGTCATAAGAGGCGACTAACGGGATCGTGTGGCCATTTTTTCTACTCGGCTAGTGCACGTCATCATATGCCCGTTGCGTAGATTGATGCCTACATAATGCAAATAACTGGATTGTTTGACTGGGCTGAGTGCAGCGTTAAACAAAAAACAAACAAACAGGTAAACAAGCGTTCACGTGGTATCCACACTGTCGCGGGGATGATCAATGTTTATTGCTGTAGGGGTACACAGAGACTGGCCACCCGATCCACATTAGTAGCTTCTTACGTGGACATACCAGACTGCTTGGGACTTATTCTAGACGGTTCGTCCATCAGTTGTCAGATGTAATCGCCGTGTCCTCATGAAACCCTTCCTCAGCTGATGATGGGACAACGGGTTAGCCTTGTGGTACAATGTGTGAAGCCCATTTATGGTGCCCCAGCCGTGATATTGCTGAAATATTGCTAAAACCATACTCATTAAACTCAACTGATAAAACTGTTGTATAAACCGTACTTTCTGATAAGTCAGTCCTCATGACATCTCCAAGCATGAGATACGGTGTGGTAGCATAGTAGTTAATGCATCCCCACGTCACGCCGAAAACCCGGGTTCGATTCCCAACATGGGTACAATGTGTGAAGCCCATTTCTGGTGTCCCCTGCCGTGATATTGCTGGAATATTGCTAAAAGCGGCGTAAACCCATACTCACTTCAAGCACGACTGTATTAGCAACATCATGACATATTGCGGTGGGGTAGCCTAGTGGTTAAAGCATTCACTCGTCACGCCGAAGACACGGGTTCGATTCCCAACATGGGCACAATGTGTGAGTCCATTTTAGGTGGCGCTGCTGTGATATTGCTGGAACATTACTTAAAGCGGCGTAAAACCATACTCACTCACTCATTCCAATATAGCTCATTATATTAAGTATACAACTTGTCACGACAATACAGACACAGAAAAAATCTTGCTGAAGCTGCGTTTATTGACAGCAACATTGCAGATACAAACATGACAAACGTGGTCATGTTGCTTCTACGTCAATATGAACAGTATTCATATCAAAACAATATATAACAGAAAATACAACAGCACAGTTCAGGCCCCAGGATCATGCAAGTGTCTTAAGTCCATATTTTGTCTTAATTCTTAAAGTGTAGACTTAAGAATAAATTGTGTCTTAAACTGGGGATCACGAAGCTGGCTAGCTATTCTCGAAATGTTCGTAGCCCTACGAACTTCGTAAGCCCATTCTTAACACACTGGCTACGACGAAAGAATTCTTTGGGCTACGAACGTTTCGAGAATAAGGGCCCCGGATCTTTGAGAAAGTCCTGCGTAGACTAAGGACAAGTTTCGTGCTAAGCAATTTTCAGACTTAAGACACTTTCATGATCCCCGGGGCCAGGTCTTCTCCAGGTCTTTGGCATTCTCCAAAGGCAAGTAGAAGTTTACTCCGTTTTTGAAATATTCCACATAATTATACACATTATCATGTGAATCAGTGGTTATGGGTGGATAAAACTCCCTATAGAAAATATACCGGTACATATTTGTGGAAAAATAAAACCCCGCCTAAAACAACGCCTGGTTGTAACCAAATTTAGAGGCCCACTCATTGGCGCACTCCTTCTCCAACAGCCCACCAGGGGGACAACTGAAATAAAACACCCTATTAACATTAAGTAAAAGTAAACCAAAAAGCTCCTAAAAAAACATCTGTTCAAAATGTATCCGGACCCGTTAAACAGGGGTACTGAATCGGTCCACACAAACCGATCTCAGTCAGAAGCCCATATGGCTACATCATTGTGGCATCGCAAGCCTACCAATAGGCTGTTGTGTTAAACTGATCTTGGTTCCGATGAAGATGTCACGCCAAACATGCAAATGAGGCCAAGAACAGATCTTACGCTGCATCCATGATCGGAATAGAACTCGAGTCTACAGCATAACGATCGATCACTTTACCCGAGCAAACCCCACATTTAAATAAACTCAAAATATAAGCCACAACACTGTCTCCATAACCAATACAAATGTGTGTTTTAAGAAGAAATCCACTTTCATAAGACAAACATTTGTTTTTATGAGAGGATCCAAAAAGTTCATGATTTCTGTTGGAAGAGACCTGTGGCAAAAGTATCATTTTCTGTTCAAACGCAAGTCCTCCACCAGCGGATATCAAATGGTCGATACGCCCAACTGTATAAAAGAATCAATCGCCCTACCTCTACTGCTCGGGCGGTGGGGTAGCCAAGTGGTTAAAGCGTTCGCTGGTCTTGCCAAAGAGTTCGATTTCCACATGGGTACAATGTGTGAAGGTTATTTTTTGTCCCCGCCGTGATATTGCTGGAATATTTGCTAAAAGCGGCGTAAAACTGAACTCATTAAATTCTGAAAGATGTGGCCATCAGATGACATCATTCCAGTTCCAAATGTCCGTCTCTACTACAGAACGTTACACAAATACAAATACACACTCCACAGTAACCAAGTATGTAGAAGCCTTGACGCTGACGGATTCGAACGTCTACCTGATGCGATATGCACAAATGATGATTTCAGGTCTTTACACATAGAGTTATGACATGGGCGCCAAAGATCAGTACCCCGTTCAAAAAGCGCTAAGGTGGTCGTAACTCCCATACTTACGATTATCGTAGCAACGATCGTTTTACGGAACGGGGCCCTGATTTTAATGCCTTTCAAAATTGAAGATTTAAAAAGAAGAATGTTCTATCGAAATGAAAATCATGAAACAGCGCTGTCTTCGCTCTACTTTGTGGAACGACGCCAAGGGTCCGTTGTCTGAGCTATCTTAGCGCTAAGGTGATCGTAACTCCAATACCTTTACGTCGACTAACTGTCTTAGCACTACTTTGTGGAACGACGCCAAGGGTCCGTTGTCTGAGCTATCGTAGCGCTAAGGTGGTCGCAACTCCCATATCTTTACGTCGACTAACTGTCTTAGCACTACTTTGTGGAACGACGCCAAGGGTCCGTTGTCTGAGCTATCTTAGCGCTACGGTGATCAGAACACCCATACTTTAACATAGGCTTACGATAGCCTCAGCGTTAAGTTTGCTTTGGGCTAGTGGGCCCAGGGTAATATCATTGCTTCACAGGCTTGTATACACTATGGCCGCCATCACCCTTGAATAAACACAATGCATTGCTTTTATATTTTGTAACCAAAGAATGAAAGAAAAGGCTAATTCCAGTGAGACTGAGATAGCTATTGTCCTGACACAGACCTAGGAACATAATAGGGTGGGTTGATTCGACCCAACGATCATAGGTTACTTCCGTGCCCAAGGCCATACAACTCTGCCCAGCTAATTTCTGCGCCTTAGACAACTAGTCCACTGCTGTAAGTATTCACGTGAGGACGACACTAGTGTACACAATCTCTTGGTTTATCGACGATGGGTGATCGCAAGAGATATATTCAGTTACAAGTGGGACTGCGACTGGCAAATCAGATTCTTTTTCCAGCCCTCCATCTGCACATCACCGCCACTAACAAGCCGTATGGCCACCTTAGTGTAGCCGGAAAAAACTCCGAACACAGGCCACACCCTCGAATTGTGCTTCAAGTTGACAAGATGTCCACATGCCAACATTTCTTGGCTGAAGATGTCGATGAAGTTAACACATTTTCTGTCCATATTGACCAAGATTCCATACATCACCCTCACAACCACACCGCCCTTACTGGCGTGCCGGTATCGCATATCAACCAGCTCACCGTTCTGCATTATTTTTAAAACAGATTCGTTGTCAAACTCATTGCGAGCCAACAAGAGGCAGCACGAGTTGGTTTGTTTGCCGACGAAGTAATCATTGTCCATCACTTCCTCCCCACACACCCCGACCTCCAGAACGAGGCTACTCCAAAACACAGGCTTGTCCAGTTCCGCCTCCACCTCCCAGTACACCAGCCCGCTAGAGGGCAGTGGGAACGTGCTGCAGGTGCCGCAGTAGTTCTTGAAGCTCTTCCTCTTCGAGTAATAAGATGGATGTCCTGGTTTCATCTCGTTTACGAGGATACCTTTGTCATTTATGTGCACCCAGTTCGTGGATGCTTTTTCAGCGTCCAGCATCATCTTAGGACCTGCATCATTAACAGATTTACTCAGTTTGGATATTGATTAAGGTTGCACTCAGCAATATTACAGCTATATGACGATCGAGAGATCAATATTGTGAGCATCGATCCACGCCGTTGGGGTACGACGTACACGGCAAACTTTATCGCTGTTTGACCAGTATGTCAGTTTTTCAACAATGATCCCTCACTCAGACGCGGTAAACTGACCCACTGTCATATAAACCGTAATGCAGAGGGCCAGACAGGGAAACAAAAAAGTTCCATTTTCTTTCAACATCTTTTCTGAGATCGAAGCACCGGCCTTGTGCTCTCTGGCAGACACACTATCCACAAGACCACAGAGGCAATAACTTGACCAATGATTTCGAATCCATTTTAATCATTTACTGAAATACTCCGTTCGCTTTGACTCATTCATTCTGAAATTGCTCTTCAGCAACCCGTCCATGCTCCAAAGAGGCGACTGACGGGATCGCTGATTTGGTTCACGCATGTCATCGTATCCCAATTGCGTTGATCGATGCTCATGATTTTGATCACTAGTCTGGTCCAGACTCGATCCTTTTCAGACCGTCGCCATATAGCTTGATTATTGCTGAGAGCGGTGTTAAACAACAAATACTCAAAAATTTAATTATAAATTTAATACTCAAAAACATCATGTCATGTAGAATGACCGACATATTTTGATATTCCATATGCTTTAATGTAACATGTACAGTATTCTTCAATGTTCTGACAGGTAATGACAAATAAATACTGAAAACTTCACAGTTTTCACACTGTGATAAAAGTAGTATTCGTGATATCTGATGGCATTTTGGGGCTGAAATTAGTCAAAACATCGCGTATTGAGAAATACGGACACCTGAGATTGTCGGATGGAAAGAAAATAATTATAATGATAATAATAATAGTGCATTTATAATGCGCTAAACTCCATTATAGTTGATTACTCATAGCGCTAACAAAAGTCCTCTGGTATTTACAAAGTTTGTAATTGGGGGCAAGATTAGGCTGTGTTGTAAAACCGATTACACAGGTAGGTCTTTAGAGCCCTTTTGAAAGTGCAGAGATCCACTATCTCTGGGGTTAAGGAATTCAGACTCTCTATCTGACACTGACCTTTTCAATTTGTTCCGAAGTACTTACATTTCACGATTCGAACGTCCTGGAGTCTTCTGACAGCATGAAGAAACATACCCCGGGTACCTCCTGAAATGCATCCAGTAGAGGGTAATAAACTTTGTGCAAGGGTAGTTGGTTGGTTGGTCGTTTTACGCCACACTCAGCAATATTCCAGCTATATGACGGCGGTCTGTTCATATCGAGTCTGGACCAAACAGCCCCGTGATCAACAGCATGAGCATCGATCTACGCAAGTCAGCGAGGTTGTTCACCCGATCCCGTCAGTCGCCCCTATACGACAAGCATGGGTTACTGAAGACCAATTATAACCTTGATCTTCACGGGTATTGTGTAAGTGTAATCCGGATGGGAGGTCAGTGTTAACATATTAAGCGCCTGCCCATGTCAGGTAAATTTTGTGTTAAACCTGTTGTTTCAAATTTGTATGTGTCCTTAAAGCATGCAAATAATGTGCGTGCCGATTAAAGTGCAGCAGCGGAGTGCAGGTCTATTTTAAAAGGGATCATGAAGAGTTTAGGCAGGAACTGCAGCTTCAAAAGTATGTTGGTCTTAATTGGCATCTCTGTTTCAGACACTGGCTGAGAAGGTGCGAGCTACAACGTTGCGTTCAACATTCTCTCACTTATTATTGATTGCTGGCTGGCTCAACAAGTCCATTGAGCGAGTTTAGTTTTGCACCGATTTTAGCACTATTGCATCAATGTCACCAGATTTGGGCGAGGTACACAAGAAAATGGCGAATGGAACCGTGGCGAGCGAACGCTTTAACCACTAGGCCCCCATCGCCTCGTTCTAAGTCCAGATTTATGCCGGTGTTATCGTGCTTGACCAATGAACTGTCATGTTGCAGTTTAAAATTGATGTCCGATTCGAGCCGCGGGAGCAGGTCTATTTTTATTCAAATAAAAAACTGACAAGCCAGGAACACATTCAATCCCCCGCTTCCCCCACCCCTACATTGCCCATTGGACTCGACCGTAAAACACAAGGACAGAAGGGAATTAGAAAAAATATCTATTGGCAGCTGGAATGACTGACGCTAATACAATAAATAATGGGATACTTGCTTTCTGGTAATCTAAAGATTCTCAAATAAGCATGTGGACACCTATGGTGGTGACCTATTTTAGCAACTTTCCATGCACAGGACTGATACACTTGCTTTCCAACGTAAAACATTCCTGGAGTTGCGCCGCGTCGGCCCTCCCCTTGCCCGCTTAGGGTAGTTACGATTCAACAGTAGCCGTCGATCCATGAAGATCCAGGTTAGAATTGGTCTTCAGCAACCCATGCTTGTCAAAAAAGGCGAGTAACTGGATCGGGAGGTCAGGCTCGTTGACTTGGTTGACACATGTCATCGTATTGAAATTGCCAAGATCAATGCTCTTGCTGTTGACCACTGGATGGTTTGGTCCACACTCGATTAACAATAGAACGCCGCCATATAGCTGGGTTATTGCTGTATGGGGCAATAGACAGCAAACAAACAACACAGAAGCCGTCACGGACCTAACGACCATTTTTTAAATTAAATCGAGCAGTTGCTTTATAAACTTGTCACAGTAATTGCTCCCCACACAGCGAAGAACATTCTCATAAACTCACCTTCTGGATCCATCTGAACCACGAATGCCTTGAGTCTGGCTACTTCTTCGTGGAGGTCATTGACAACGTGGACACCGCTTTGGGACATATTCTTCAGTTCACTGACTTCCTGGAGACAAATGTTGGAACATAACAATTACTGTTTTCAACCATTAACAGAATGCATTCGATGAAGTGAAGTCTTCGGTCAGTGATTTTACTGATGAATTTACTGGAGCGATCGATTATAGCAGCAATTGGATGTGAGAGTATGATTCTGGACATGGCAGTGAAGGACCGATGGGGGACTGATGCACGTGGATGACTGATACATGTGGGTGAGTGATGCACGAGAGCAACTGATACATGGGTACATGATACATGTGGATGACTGATACATGTGACTGACGCACGTGGATGACTGATACATGTGGGTGAGTGATGCACGAGAGCAACTGATACATGGGTACATGATACATGTGGATGACTGATACATGTGACTGACGCACGTGGATGACTGATACATGTGGGTGAGTGATGCACGAGAGCAACTGATACATGGGTACATGATACATGTGGATGACTGATACATGTGACTGATGCGTGTGGGCAACTGATACATGTGGGTGAGTGATGCACGAGAGCGACTGATACATGGGTACATAACGGGTACATGATACATGTGGATAACTGAATGGAATGTGTCACCAGTTCATAATACTGTTTCATATCAGTTAGGATAGTGGATAATAATATACACTTTGGTGACTGATACACGTTAATCAGTGTGCGAAATAGCCACTGGCCCGCTAGCCCGTGGCTAGTAAAAATCCATCCGGGCCGGTAAATCTCCACAGTCACTAGCCAGACTGGCTAGTCAAATTTCATGAGGTCATTTTGTAAATATGTCTTGACATATTGTTATGTAACTTGTTAAGTTATAGTACACTTTTAAATCATGCAAGATTATGGCCTGATCAAAATGTTCATCATATTAGCAGCTTACCGTTGTGTAATCTTTGCTTAGTTTCTACATTGAAATTTCGGGCTAGTGAATTATTTGGTGGGCTAGTAACTTCCAGGCATAGCTAGCCCGACTGGCGAGCAAAATTTGAAAGCTACTTCACACACTGCATGTTTATGACTGGCAAACGAGACACAAAACGATGGCCGGTCACATCGTTCGTTTGTTCATGTAGGGCGACGGTTTTTTCTTATTATTGTTTAAAGTTAAAAAATATATACAAATATACATTACCTTCGCCAGTTTTAATTTTTGGTCCCGAAGTTGTGCAATAGTAGATTCAAGCCATAGCTCACGACCTGTACAAGAACCAAACCATGGAATATTGAATTACTACAACATCTTCTGATACCGTTGCGTCCTTAACCTAAACAGACTCTGCGTTGCCATAAATAGGCACGTGGAGGGATGAATAGTTCAGACTTATCCCGGGTTTTCATTATACAAAATACCCGTAAACATCCGGGTTAGAATTGGTCTTCAGCAACCCCTGCTTGTCGTAAGAGGCGACACACGGAATCGGGGGGTCAGGCTCGCTTACTTGGTTCACACATGTCATTGTATCCTAATTGCGCAGATCGATGCTCATAATGATGATCACTGGGTTGTCTGGTCCAGGCTCGATTATTTACCGACCCCGTTAGTCGCATCTTACAACAAGCATGGGTTGCCGAAGAACAATTCTAACCCGGATCTTCACGGGTCAACATTTAACAACTAAGCAAGGTTGCTGCCACTCCATTACTACCGAGCAGAATGAGTCTCACATCAACTACCATTATATTTTTTTGCTCGCTACTGCTTCACAGGTCCGAGTACATCGCATTATTAATCATATCGTTACAAGACTGGTGTCGTCCCATTACCCTTATGTCGTATGGGCCTACAATTAAGATGGGTAACAACATGTAAAAACCTGGCTGAGCTTGAATAACTTGATGCTTATGCTTTCTACTACTGGTTTGGCCAAACCGATCTTGCCACTAAGAAACAGCACACTGGTTCACTCTTGCTAAATTCACACGTGTAGCCACTTCTAACAGAATAGAGGGGCGGTGGGGTAGCCTAGTAGTTAAAGCGTTCGCTCGTCACGCCGAAGACCAGGGTTCGATTCCCCCACATGGGTACAATGTGTGAAGTCTATTTCCGTGTGCCCCCCGCCGTGATATTCCTGGAATATGGCTAAAATCGGCGTAAAACCCTATTCACTCACTCACTCACTTACTACTGTTATAGAAGAGGGACATTTTTAAAGTAATTTTTGTATCAATCATCACGCCCAGGACTCAAAAATGGCCTTGATCCAATATGGGAATCAAAATATTGCCTTCGATGTGATGAAAGAACACTTTTCAACTGGCTTACCCTACGACCTAAATGAAACAGAGAAATTAGATTTATTTCAGTTTAATACAAGGTTTGGACCTCAACAGACTGTACGTTAAGTGGCTGTACATTACGGGAATCAGACAAAACACTTGAAAAATTACCTAACGTTGTCAAATGTAAAGCCATGACATTTAGAAGTGATACACACAAAGATGGGATTATCATAAACTTCTGTATTATAAAAAGTTGTGTTCCTTATACATTCTATTACAGAACAACATCCAACACATGTCCCCTTAATGTAGGATGTAATTCGGCCACTATTGTGGTCCACCGATACCCCTAGAACACACCTAAATGGACGTTTGAATGTATTATGCTCAGCAATCTAACCCTATCAAGCCGTTTACAGATAGAGACATGAAGTACCTGAACAGAATGAAGAAGTCTCGGTTACTTGATCCTTGTCCTTGACAGAAACAAAGAAACTTCCGATGCATGAAATAAGGGACTTTACATCCTGTAACCCCTGTTTTGAAAACATGACCGATGACTCGTTCTTGTGGACAAAGGGAACGTCAAGTCTTACGCAGGACTCGCACGCCTGTGTGATGGAACTCTTCAGTTTGTGGAGATGAGAAGGTGAGGCGTAGAGGAGAGTCTTTTTGATGTAGTCAAGGACTGTCTGACAGCTTGTCTCTGATGATTTCAGGACAGGATAACGACTGTCATTGATGTTCCTCATGGAGTCTAAAAGCTGATCCAGCTCTACAAGGACCTCCTTCTCTCGCTGATCTATCAAAGTTTTCAGTTCTGAAAAAGTGTGCTTGACAGTCTCCTTAAGAGATACGGCTTTCTCTTGAATGATACGAGTTTGCTCATTGACATCGCTTGTTGCCAAGTCAATCTCCTCCTTCTTATCAGTAGCAGATTTCAAACAATTACTCAACTTCTCTTCTTCAGTAGAAAGAAACATATCAGCGTTAATGGTACTGTGACCAACGTGGTCTTCGTAGAAACATCGGGAGCAGATGAAGCTGTCACAGTGGGCGTCAAAAATGTTCAGACTCTGGCCGTGCTTGTCACACTCCGTCTGCGACCCTTTGACTTTCTCCGGCAGGTCAGGAATCAGTGTTGTCGCATGGCTCCTGGTTGATTTGATACCTGCGTGCAATACCTGACAATGCTCGCAAAGAAAGTCGCCACACTCGCCACACCAACACACAGCCTGGTTTCCATCCTCCTCATTCGTACACAGGAACTCTGACGGTCGATGTTTGGAAGTCAAGTTGAAGACATCAGCTCGGGTGACCTCATCGACAGGGAATTGTCCTTCATGTATGGCATGGCTCTTCAAGCAAACAGAACACACTAGTGTTTTGAGCTCCCATGACTTGAGGCAGTTCTCACATACCGGATGTAGACAGGGGAGCAGGTGCGGCTGTGGTCCTCTGTACCTGAAGGAGGTGCTGCACACCACACACTTGGGGAATGGTTCCATTCTGAAAATACAAGGCACAGACATACTTCATCACATACTTTGTGTGTCCCTCTGACACGTGTTACCCGTGGTATCCCCTATGTTACATTTGAGTGAGTGAGTGTGTTTAGCTTTATGTCGCTTTTAGCAATATTCCAACAATATCATGACGGGAGACACCAGAAATGGGCTTCATACATTGTACCTATGTGGGGACTCCAACCCGGGTCTTCGACGTGACGAGCGAACGATTTAACCACTTGGCTACCCCACCGCCCCCTGTTACATTTGACCACTTTCTAAATGGTATTCAGTATTCATAGCTTTCGGTCATCTGAGAGGCACCAATATACACTTGTTGGAGGGATACACAAAGCATGTGATTCACATGAAAAGATGTTAGACTTCATTTTTCATAGAAGCTGCGTTGGCTGAGTGGGTTAGATCGCTGACTTGTGTGATGGCGATTTGATGCCTCTCTCTGAGAATCTGGATGTGACTCACCTCATAAACGAACAAGAATCTGTACTTCAATGATAAATAAAGTGTTACCCCAAATATACACATGGAAAAAAGTATCGCAGCACCCATGTTCATAGTATCAATATGTTACCATTAATCATAGCAAAGGAACTTATCCAAACCTCAATTTAACTTACTTTCTGGATACATTGACCCTCAAGAATAATTAAAAGGCAAATCTCAACCAAAAAGTTTATTCTTAGAGGCATACATGGCATTAAAAACATATTCATTTGTAATGCCATGGTCGTATGACCTTAACAAATGTGATCATTTTCAAGATTCGGGCATACAGTCCTCACGAAATCACAAAAGGATCAATATTTGAGCCAATGCCAATATCTGGTGTTACTTCCGGCAGCTGCGATAACATCCCTGACCCTTCTCAACACTGTATCAGACGTTGAATTTGACGTGCGTTCCATTCTGATCGTGGAGTTGCTCCAACACATCAGGCTAGCTATTCTCGAAACGTTCGTAGACCTACGAACTTCTTAAGCCCACTCTTAACACGTTGGCTAAGATCAAAGTTACGAATTCTTAGGGCTATGAACGTTTCGAGAATAAGGGCCCTGTATTTGGGTATATCTGCGACCCATAATGTCTCAAACAAGTTCCATTTGATTATTGGTCTTGGTAGAGTTGCGATCGCCTCTTTTGTAACATATCAGCACCTGCACGTCATGATGTGGCCTAGCATTGTCATCCATGAAGACTGGCCCAGTGTGTGGTCATCGAAATATGGTACAACTCTGTCTAGGATGTCAGTGATGTACCGTTGTCCATGCATGACCTCAAGTTCCAATGGCGTCCGGGCGGTGGTGTTGCCTTGTCGTTAAAGCGTTCGTTTGTCACGCCGAAGACCCAAGTTCAATTCCCCACAAGGGTACAATGTGTGAAGCCCATTTCAGATGTCCCCGGTGTGATATTGCTGGAATATTGATAAAAGCGGCGTAAAACCATACTCAATCACTCACTCACTCCAGTGGCGTCGAACTGACACCAAGCTATAGTTTGGCATGAAATGCATGTGGACCCTTTTTTTGTAAATATCTCTTCATCCAATGACCCAATCGATCTCAAACTGTGCAAGTGGATGTTTTGTCAGACAACCTAATCACATTGTAAATCACCGATTTTATGCATTTGTATTAAAGAATCTGTCTATGTAACTGTCAACAAAATAAACAGCAGAACGCAGAAGGCTTGCAGAGGGAGGGAGCCAATGACCTGTAACAGCGGTAGTGTTGGGTCATAAATGCACGTGCAGTTCATGATAGTTACCTGTGCACTGCACAGTGATAGACCGTTTGGATCATTCACATTGACTACTTCTAGCTGTCATCATGAAAGCTTATTCAGATGATGCTAAACGTTTAAGTATTAGATATACCCACACTTTCCGAGGTGTGCCGCTCAATACCCCTACTGTTTGATTCGTGTGGCCTCCGAGGCGTTAGCCGAGGAGACCACACGACTCAAACAGTAGGGGTATTTGGCGACACACCGAGGAAGTGTGGGTACATCTGACTTATACCTCACTTCGGGTCGAGTTACGAGTTTATTATAACACTTTATGTTCTAATTATGACCAAAAAAGTTATTTCTTTTCCATCTGTTTCATTTATTTTTAGCCCACTGGTTAAGACCCTCAAATGTCCCGCGTCTATAGTCTGTTTGCAGTGAAACCTACCGATCAATTTCACTTTAAACAAAAAGTACTCAAATTAGTGAAATTAAGATTGCGAATCTCATAATTTGACCTTGCCAAATGAACATCTCAGAATTATATTCAACTTAGAATAAAATTTGTTTAATAAATGATCATAGTTTCAAATCAATATTATTGGTTTGTATTACAATTTTAGGGGGGTAAGCGCAGTAGTTGGAACAGTGAAACAAATGCCCGTGCGGTACGTAACAAGCGTTAACTTCTACCAAACCTGCATGTTCTGGGTGTTTCATTTAATGCGCATACCCCATTGTAATACAAACCAATAACAGCGCTTTGAAACTATGATCGTTTGTTAAACAACTTTTATCCTAAGCTGAATATAATTCTGAGATTTAAATGTTCAATAGGCAAGGTAAAATTATGGGGATTTGCAATCTTAGTTTCACTTTATTTGATTTACTTTTTTAAAGTGATATTCATCGGTACGTTTTCACTACAAACAGACTATAAGCAGTCGATTGCACGTGCATGCACGGGCTTGCACGATTTCACACGATTTTAAACACCAGTTCGGGCGCGAGAATGACTTCAAGTAGCCCCAGATATGCGCAATATTACCGATAATTGACATTTGTATGGACAGACCAATGCGCATGCGTTCTCTGACTCGCATGTGGCATAGAAAACATTTGGAAGATCACACGTTCGTTCGCCATGGATGCTGAAGAGTGGACAGAGGATTTTCTTTCTCAAATTGACAGTTCGTTAGCGTCACATTTCGACCTGGATGATAAGGAAGATTTTGAAACAATCGAAATCTCAATGTGAGTCCATTGAAATAAAATTATATTTCGCCGTTTGTTGTGTCTTTATTGCTTCGGTATACCCTAGTGTATCATTGATACACCTACACTTTTGACAGGTGTACCGGTCAATACACCTACACTTTTAACAAAGGAAACCATGGCAACGAGACCGGAAGGGGGGTATAATTAGCAATGTGTTTATTATTTTTTAAAAAGAGAGCAAACTTTGCAAACCGATTTATAAGGTGTCGGATTACATGAAACGTACAACTTTTGCTCGAAAAAGAACATCGTGCTAACAATTGTGAAAAAAAAAACTAACAACCAATAAACAAAATCTTGTACAAAACAGGTAGGCATCCAAAGTTAGATTCTTTTGACATCAGGGTCATCAGCATAGCTGAACTACATTGACGAACGTTGACCTTTATGACCCAACACTGCCGCTGTCACAGGTCATTGGCTCCCTCCCTCTGCAAGCCGCCTGCGTTCTGCTGTTTATTTTGTTGACAATTACATAGACAGATTCTTTAATACAAATGCATAAAATCGGTGATTTACAATGTGATTAGGTTGTCTGACAAAACATCCACTTGCACAGTTTGAGATCGATTGGGTCATTGGATGAAGAGATATTTACAAAAAAAAGGGTCCACATGCATTTCATGCCAATTCTAAGATGCCTAGCGGTTAGAACAATCGGAAAAAAAATACATTATCAGACAATAAAGGTATAGTTTTTTGATGACGTAACAATTGAATGACGTTTTCCCGTCACTGCGCCATTCTAGTGTGCCCCCTCGTAATCGAATTATTTTACATTACGTCACAATGTAAGTGACGTCACGATGCATGTCAGTTGTCATCGCCTCGTACGGCCTCCTACAGTAAACTACTCCGTTGCATCCCGTTTCTTGGTTTGCATTTGCTTCACGCAGCTAACATCACTGGTGGAAACATTACGTTTATGTTTTACGACGGTTAAATTGTGTCAATTCGACTCACACGTTTTCGGCGACACGGTAACGTTCGCAATGTTTACATACCCACAATGCAATCGTGGAATGTCGCTTGACTACTCAGCTTCATCTGGATGTACTGATCTAAACTTACGTTGGTAGTAGAAATGCGACGTTCATATTGCCCCATATGGTTTACGTTAATGACAGATGTAATTAAAATAATTCAGAGAAGATATTTAATCCGAACGTAAACCGTCATCAAACTGTTATCATTTGTTTTTTTCTGGTAACGTTCGTCTTAACGTAGGGGAGCTGACACATCAATAGAACAGCGCACCAGTTAGCCCTGTGCGAGGATTCTTAACTTAGGCCACCGACACCGTCGTTTGTTTTCTGCCTTAAATTAATCGTAATTATCCTTAGAAAGTATTAAATTTAGCATCTTAGAAAAGATGTAAAGTTCGCTCTACCCCAATGTGTTTTGTAATAAAGTATAGTTTTGCCCTGAACTATTATAATTAAAGCACGAGGACGGTAGTCCTATCTATTACACCTATTACAAAACACATTGGGGTAGAGCGAACTTTATTTCCTAAACTATAGTCAGGCTGCTTTGTGCTGTGGGATAACAACGAACGTCTGATAGGCTCTAGATAGATACCCGACCTATTTTACGCGATTACGGACCGTTCTGTTTGACAAACAATGATGTGGAAGCCACTCTGTTGACATGAAGTTTTGTGTATCCTCCTGTTGAGTTGCTGTCTCTCGTGGTCGACCTGAACACTGAGATCCGTCCCTAACGTCATTAGCTGATAGTCGATGGATCACAACCAACATCTCTCGCTATAGCCCTCAATGACATGCCAGCATTCTACACAATAACTTGTCTCTTTGAAATGTTGTCAGTTGAGACCCTATATTGTTTATTAACAACGAGATCAATTAATTTTCCTAGTTAACGAGATAAAAATACAGTTGAGTGAAACTTGATATTTTCTTAACGATGCATTGCACCCGATGCTCACCTTCGATCGTAGCACGAACATACGTAAAATCAATGTATTATAATACATTGTGTGTTGCGATAGTTTCCGTTACATTCGATTACTTTCTAAAAGGTTTTCTATATTCACACTGTATTCACACTGTTGTTGATAGCTGTGCGCGACAGGCGAGTTCGGTGGTGACGCGAGAAGTGAGGATAAGAAGTAGCAGCGAGAGCATATTACACAATCACCTCTCCGCTGTGACCAAGCAGACGAGGTGAGCATAGCGAGCGAATGAATTCCAGCGATTATTGATTGCCCTGAGAGACTAATCGATATTCAGCAAAAAAAATATAAGCATACTCGCGGGCGTTTCCCAGCAGGATGTATGTCATGACTGTGTCCCGGTACTAGCTCCCCCAACCCCCACCACCCCCAACACACGCGCGCACACGCACGCACACACACATGTTCATTGGTTCCCAATTGCGTAGATCGATGCTCATGCTGTTGTTCACTGGATTGTCTGGTCCAGACTAGATTACTTACAGACCGCCATTAATAGCTGTAATATTGCTGAGTGCGGCGTAAAACTCTGACTATTTCTGACTACAGGATATTGAATGAACTACTTTGACAGTACTATTTTATTCAGGTCTGGTGAGTATTTGTGCCCAGAGGACGATGTTATGCTAGTCTTATTACGTTAAATATTATGACTGGGTGAGGTGTCTCCTTTTACTTTCGATTCCCGGAAATGAAAACAACGGAGTTTCCTTGCAGTGCGGGGGGATTCCCCTCCTGCTCATTGGGCAGGACCCAACTTGAGTATCTTCTTGACAACCGTTGATCTTGGCTTTTAACAAAAAGGATGCACTCCGTGCGTGTGTGCGAATGTGCGTTTGAGGGGCGGGCGGTTGTGATGGTTTGTGTGTGAATGGGGGTGGGCTGTTAACAAAATCCGGGATCGTGACGTCACTTCCGGTCATAAATGTCCCTCCGATATTTTACACTGCCGAAATGCCAGCTAGCGAAGGCGACCTCCAAAGCATATATAATATTTTACACGTATTCTATGAATGTGTAGATACAGACAGGACCTTTGACTGTATAGGACCGCATCACGGCTCTCGGAGGGAGTACACGTACTGACACAGATGACAAAGTCAGCATATGCGTCTAATCTGAATCTGAGTGATTACGTCGAACGCATAAACAACACTGTGTTTGGAGACACTGAGACTATAAATAGTACACCTATAAAATATTCCAAACCTTTGAATCGTCTCGGCGTGGACTCAACACCCTCTCTTCTGGTCGTGTTGTTCCCGCGCCAAATCCAGTACGAGTGTGAGTAATGAGAGTTACCCCCCTTTGTATGTATAGAAGCACGCGAAGGCGGGCTGTTATTGCATGAAACCCATGTAAAATATGTCACGCTCACAGATTATTAATTACTGAAAATACACAAGGCTTTGCATTATTAATTATAATGTTCCATTAAAAATTAATTAATTAATTAATTGATATAAATATGAAAGTTGTGATATCTTGACAGTAAAGCAATCTCACCATTAACATTTGATACGATCAATGATTTCCCATTTTAAAATATTTTACAAATATATTTTAGTGAATTGGATATTCAAAACCGGATTCAAATTATTCAAACGTTTGTTTTGATAATATAGACACAAATGATAACAACGAATGTTGTAAATAAATTTAAACTATATATAAACTGTGGACCGAGACCGCTAATTCGAGCTATTTTGAAGTTGGTTTTTTGTTTAACGTCGCACTCAAGCTATATGACGACAGTCTGTATATAATAGAGTCTGGACCAAATAATCTAGTGATTGACATAATGAGTATTAATCTACGAAAGTCGGCGAGCCTGTTGGGTTTTTTTTTAAATGAGCAATTATTATCATAAAATCAACATGGATTCCAATCATTTTGTCATTTTTTATGAGTCAAAGGTCAGAAAAATTCATGTTTTTCCATCGTGATCACCACGAGAAGTTTTAGTTAGGTGTTGAAAACAATCATTATAAAAATGCCGAGGTGCTTAATAAAGTTCTTTGTGTATAGATACCTTCCCCGGACACTTAACATGGGCGGATCCAGGAATTCTAAAACCCCGGAACCCCCCTTGGCTCCGCCAACGGATTATTTTTTTTCAATGTGGTCATAAGTTTCAGAGAGAGAGAGAGAGAGAGAGAGGGGGTCCTAAAAACAACAGAGAGAGAGAGAGAGGGGGGGGTCCTAAAAAACCAACACCTGACCCCCACCCCACCCTTTGGATCCGCCACTGCTTTATACTGACCCTGCGCTGACCAGTCCTTGTGTTATCCTCTTAGAGCCGAAAGTCAGGCAAGGTAACAACAAGATTCATCTTTTCACGTATTTTGGTGTGACGGGTCCAGGGAATCGAACCACTGGTCTTGCTTTCTCCAAGTGGACGCTGTATCCACTGGGCCATAGAGTTGGTTGGTTGGTTGTTTAACACTGCACTCAATATTCCAGCTTTATAGCTGCGGTGTGTAAATAATCCAGTGATCAACAGCATGAGCATCGATCTACACAATTGGAATACGATGATATGTGTCAACCAAGTCAGCGAGCCTGACCATGCATCCGATCCCGTTAGTCGTCTCTTACGACAAGCAGAGGTTACTGAGACCAATTCTTACCCGGATCTTCACGGGTCGGACCACAGAGAGCGATTTACAGTGTATATAGGCCCAACAACAGTGGCTGACTGTACCAAGCTTTTAACACTGTGTACTATCCCAAGCAAGGAATACAATAACACAAAGAGACCATTAATTCAGTTCGTTATAAGCGTAGTTCGTTATGCGACAAAAATCTTTCAGCAACTGGAGGTGACAATAAACAGCTAGTTATACCCATTAGTTCGTTTAAAGCGTGTTCGTTATGGACGTAGTTACTGTTACAGTGCATATTTTGAGTGCACGTCTTTCAGAAGCATATCTTATACCATCCTCGATAATCTCCAGGGTATAGGTTACGATAACTCTCCACTATACCCTGGATGCATAAACGGCTTGGCCAGATGATTTTATTACCTCCCTTGGCTGGCTCCGCATTCTCACAGTAGCCAATCAGCTAAGCCGCCGTTACACCCGAGCTTGCCAGTGTCAACAAAAATAGCGGTCGCAGTCGCGAAGGTTTGTTCGCAGTGCCACTCAGATTTTTGGGGAAATAATATAGACATATTGACAGATCTGAAACTTTAAAAAAATATATGACAGAACTCCTTCTACTTCTTTCAGAGTACCTCTGCATCAATTGTGTTGCCAACATTAAACGGTTAGATAATTTAAGAAGCGAAAGTGAGTTGTGATTGGTACGCTCAACTTCCCAGCGTAGGCACCTGATTGGATAAAAAGCCAGCCAATGGTGGTAATAAAATCATCGCCTCAAGCCGTGGATGCATCCAGGGTATGGTTGAGTTATCGTAACGTATACCCTGGAGATTATCGAGGATGATCTTATAAGTGATGACTATATTTCATCCAGACAAAGCCACAAGCTGAGATTTGACTAACGCTGCACAACGTAGACCCCTTTCTTAGGCTAGCAAACTTGCGGAGTGAGGTTAGTTTTACGCCGCTATTACTCAACATGCCAGCATTATCAGGGCGGGGGACACCAGAAATGGGCTTCATGCATTGTACTCATGTGGAGAATCTCACCTGGATCCTTAGCGTGACGAGTGGACACTTTTACCATTAGGCTACCCAACGCCTTCGCAGACTTGACGAACGTCACAAACCAAAATTATTTTTTTTTAAAATAACATGTCATGGTTTCTTGAAACCTTTATTATTCAAAGTACACGCCATACACCAATGCCACGGCAAATAGGGAGGAGTTCTTGTACGTTACGCATGCGCATTTGTCGGTGTTTGAGTCCCATATCGATCTGCTAGCAACTTGTATATCCTGGCTGCCATTTTGTCCCAGCATCACCTTGCAAACAATTTTATAACGTGGAAAATTACAGTTTTTTGTGATCGCCTTAATCTGTTCCGTAATGCGTTCAGTTAGAGCACTGGCTTCCGAGGCATCGTACTTCCGGTCTGCTAAATGAAGTTCCAGAACCCCTCTCACCTGGCGTTCAACGACATTCACAGAAAAGTTATTCCCATCAGCGGGTTCCATTTTGAATGTATTTTCATATAGACGTTTTGGCGTACATGAATTCTGGTCTCCTTTGCTGGCCCTATGAAGTGTCAGCATTTCCATCACAGACCGAGCCATTCCTCGGAACGTTGAACGGCGTCTTGTAAATCTTGGGCCTAACGAGAGTTCGCCAGACCCGCGAGAGAAAGAAACTTGTCTGGTTTCGCCTTCCGATGCCATCCTGAATAATCTGCAGTACAGACTCTGCTTCCTGAAAGGACCAACCCTGAGGGTGAAACATTAAAAGGTAAGAATGAATATCATGGACCATTTTATTGCGACAAAAATGCAAAAGAGAGCAATGTGTTTTATATGACTTACAACCAACTGTGGTTTAAAACGGTGAGAGAAGAAGGTACCAAATACCACACCTCTCAATTTCATTGTTCCTAAGTATGTACTTGTGTTCGTTTCGTTCTTTTTCCTAATTGCGCAAATCTATGCTCATGCTGTTGATCACTGGATTGTATGGTCCAGGCTCGATTATTTACAGACCGCCGCCATATAGGTGGCATATTACTCTGTGCGGCGTAAAACTAAACTCACTCACTCACTCGTTCTTTTTAATTACTGCAAAACGATCCCCAATATACGTATTTCTAACAGACGTTCATGTTTTAATGAACGTTAATGTAAATATGTGGCCGTGACGATTCCGGGTAAGAATTGGCCTTAAGAAAACCTTGCTTATCGCAAGAGGCGACTAACGGGTCGGGTGGTCAGGCTCGCTGTCTTGGTTGACACATGTCATCATATCCCAATTTACGTAGATCGACGCTAATCGATCGATTTCAGTCACAAGATTGTCTGACCCAGACTCGATTATTTACAGATGGACGTTATATTGCCGAAATAATGCTGTATTAATACAACGAACGCGCCTATTGCGTGCTGTTTTTTCGGTCCCGACAAATTGCTTAATATGTATAAAGAACTGATAAAGATAAACAAAATAAATAAACAAATTTGAGCCAAGTACTCACCAAAAAGCGCACTGGAAGACGTTGAGGCGACCCAAGAGAGTGGCATCGAATGATGCTGCCTTATAGTCTGCGGCGAGTGTATATATAATATCTACTAATCCGATTAGGATTACTGTGAGCAGTGTCAAAAATCCAACCATTAACATGGAATGGATGACACCTTCAAAGATTCACTGACCCACGGAACATAAGTTTACCTGTCAATGTGTGTTTAAAGACTTATTGATAAGAACCGTATTTATTACCACTGTTGCATGTACGTATTAGCTGTTAAAGCTAAAGCTGGTAATGGGTGTCTTTAAGTCATAATGGGCAAGTAAGCCAGTTACAGTCATAAACATTATTGGAAGCGACAAAAGGACTTGTTTGGGAGCGTTCTTGAGGATTGTTGGCGCCAAGGTTCTTAATCAAGCACCAGAACAAAACAAAACAGAAATTTTATTCTAAAATCACTAAATATAGTGACACAGAGAACATACAGCAAATTGATACATATTAAAACATTGAACAAATTTTAAAGTCCAGTTTTGATAATTTTAGCAACTTTAGAATTAAGTGGTGAGTATTCACATTTCATTAGATAAACAAATTGTTCAATATTTGGATGTTTACAGAAATATTGGGAAAGAAATGACCTAACACCTTATCAGTCGCGGCTTACTGCACACAAGTGCCACTCAGGGACACGCAAAATGACCACAGGCCACAGTGGGAAATATTTCCTTGATCAATTAAAACCATAGAGGTACTAAACCTCATCAAACTCCCACTCGTTCAACCCTTTAAAATATTCATATAACTTACATCAGTTGAAGGCTTTTCGAGCTTTTTGTTAAAACAAAGTCCCAAACTCTTTAGGATTGCTATCTATTGTTTCCCTTAGGGTATTTGTGCATTTGCGTTCATAGGTTTTATTAAAAAAAATAAGAATTCTACTATATTGTTTACCAAATTGTAAAAAGGCCGAACTATTCTGGACACAGTGATGTTTACCATATTGCATTTTTTGGCTTTTATGATACTTGTTACGTACCAATTTGCATTCCCTATTAAACTGTGGTTTAGAATTTGATTGAAATTTATGACATTGTTTTATACTGCCCGTAGTAGCCGCTGCTGCAGAAATTTGTTTGTCATCAACAAGATTGGTAGCAATGTCTATACACTCCTCAGCATTGCTCACATCCAGTTCATCAATTCGCTTACAAATACTAGTCTCTTCTGTAAATGTCTGATCAAAATGTCGTACAAATGCATCTTGTTCCACTGGATCCCACTTTTTTACCGCACTTTTAGTCCCATCGGGTACGTTTGAGTTCTCGACTGTACAAAACTGAATGAACGTTATCTGTTGTTCATGAAAAAGTTATGCTTGAATGTACATCAGAGTAGCTAGGGTCACTCACTTTGATCAATGTCCTTATAACATGAAATAGATCTGCTGTTGCTATACAATAGTCTACTACAGTTGCATCTTTACAAGATAACAATCCAGTGGTTTTGTCTTCGCCGAACCTTCCGTTAGCGATGAACAAGCTCGCGTTTCTACATACGTCTAACAGTTCATATCCATGTGAGTTTATTGAACGGTCTATTGATATTCTCACTAAAACTCCAGCGTACTTAAGTAGGTTCACGGACTGGAACATGCTACCGTCTATGTCTCGTGTGATAAAATCATCCATTTCTACATAATCGGTTAAGTCTCTGGTTCGTGCATTCAGGTTCCCAGCAAAACACACACACGCGCGCATCTGGTTAGACTACACATAGTAATGATGTCACGTTCAAACTCAGGAAAGTGTTCATCGAAGTATAAGGTCTTCTTCAAGTCGTAGTATATATGTGTCCACTTATCTTACGACAAAGTTAGATATCGTTAGTTGGTGGTAGGATCGTAACGCTGTTGTTTAACCGTTTATTGGCTTCTATCATGATGCCACCAGAGACACGCTTTCTCCCATCATTCCGGCGTTGTCCTAGGCGACGTTGTCGTTGTCGTGGCTGGGTCTGGAGTCATTGTCGTCACTATGCACGTCAAAGGATTCGATGTCCACATTAAAAAAGTAGATATGTGCTCACAAAAATCCGGATTCAAAAGTCTAGTACGTATGCAACAGACATTAATGGTAAGGACTTTAAGCTTACATTGGTGTGCTGTGTGTTCGGCGTTGTCCTAGGCGGCGTTGTCGTTGTCGTGGCTGGGTCTGGTGTCCAGGGCCCGTTTCACAAAGCTCTCGTAGCGCTACGACTATCGTAAGTCAATGTTACAGTATGGGAGGTAGGAATGATACGAGAAATGTTACGAGATCTTTGGCTTACGAGAGCTTTGTGAAACGGGGCCCTGGGTCTGGTGTCGCTCATCTGTCGCGTTGTGGTGGTACATTTAGGGTGGTACATTTGGAGCTGGGCACAGCTTTACCTGGGGTGTAAAGTTGCCCGTTGATGGACTATCTGTCGACTGTTAGCACGGTTCTGTCACCAGCCTGATATGCTGCTCTTCGAACTGACTGGGTACAGAACCGTTCTGCGCTCCTCTGCTTCCTTAGGACATTTTTCGTTAACATAAAAGCTGGTACTTTTCAGGTGCTCAAATGACGCCTGTCTCTCTGTAATTTGGAAGTTTGGCCACAATTAGTCTTGGTCTTCTCTTACGTTCAACGTCATTACGAGGGGGTCCAATCCTGTGGACTCTGACAAGATGAACATTCTTTACGTTATCACAGAGAAAATCAGACAATATCTTCTTACGTTTGTTTCTTCATTCAACCCCATGAAAACGAGGTTGTCCCTCATTGATCTTTCCTGGATATCGAGGATGCTCTCCTTCATATTGTTGATGTCTGCCTCGCTGATCTTTGTATTCAGCTCCTCAATCTTTTTGACTCCATTTCTTCTCTCCATTTCTTTGAACTTCTCTTACTGGTAACTTGCTGCTGTTCTACATTACCAGTAATCTCTCTCACTGCTTGTAGCTCCTTTCCTATTGCGTCCCCTCTCCTAGTTATTCCTCTTATTTCTAATTTCTCGTCCATCTGTCTGATTACGAGGAAGTGATGATCTAACCAGGGAGGCTTTAGGTTACACTGGTATCGCCGCGGGGGCTGATGCGTGTATGGAGCGGTTGTAAACTGTCCTACAGAGAATCCAGTGTTGTACATTCCTGCAGATTTGGAACAGGAGGATGACTAGCTCGAACTTGACGTCCAAGATAGTTTCAAAGATGGTTGATAGGGTTCATATCAGGGCTCCTTGCTGGCCATGGGTCATGAGGACGTTGTTCTGCAAATGGGCGATGACGTGTAGACGACGGTGAGGTCGGCCTTGTCATCTATGAATAGCGGGCTGCTGTCAAGAGGATAGTTATCAAAATGTGGCACGACGACTGTATCCAGTCATGCATGCCGTTACCTTGTGTTTTCTAAAAGTCTACATCTGCCTTGTCAAGAAAACTTGATTTTCAATACCGACCTCCTTTAATTTAGTTCTTAAAACTGTTGTGCGCATACTGCTATTATAAACATTATATCCCAGTGTACAGGGCGTTATATGTGAACAAGCGACCCAGAGCTTTTATGATATTGTGAATTCAGTATTACATGTCACAGCAAAAATAATTTAGTTTCCGCTCTTGCGGAAACCTAATGGATACTGGGTAATGTAGGTTTCTGCTAGGTTTCAGCATCCGGAAACACTCAATGAGAGTTTCCGCATAGTTTACAAAACTGAAACGAATAAGTCTAGGTTTCCGTCATGTTTCTTCAACTGAAACTGTCATTATGAGTTTCCGTTTAGTTTCGATGTGCATTCCAATATGTATGTATGATCGTGTGTTTGGACAAACATTTTAGGAATGTCTCTTGGATTCAGGTGCTTAATTAATGCTTATGTGTATGCTTTGTTAAGGGTCTTCTACAATGGACTTGACTAGAAGATCCCTTTGTCTCGAGGTGTGACTTCACTTACACACAGAGTCTTGTAGATCTTGAAGATCTTGGTGATATACAATGGAAGAGCCCTTTGTTTAAAGGTAAGACTTCACACACTCACTCACTCACTCACTGCAGTGTCTTGTAGATCTTGAAGATCTTGTTGATATACAATGGACTTGACTAGTAGAGCCCTTTGTTTCCAGATAAGACTTCGCTAACTTACTCACACTGCAGAGTCTTGTAGATCTTGAAGATCTTGTTGATTCATGACTTTGTGTTTATAGTTTTAGACGACAATATTCTCAATTTATTATGATCACTGGCTTGTAAAACAATGCTCGTGCTGACCATTTTTTCACCAATTCATTTTCTTGCAACCTCTCACCCTTGCTTGTTTCTTTAATTCCGATTCCCTTAAAATGAAGTTGTTAAAAAACTACGTTTGGATTTGTCTTTGGTTCATATTGAACTGCCTGTCATTAACGACGCTTAAAATGCCGCTATGGTGTCATAGCACTGTTGCAATTTGATTTCCTGGAATGAATTGACAATATAACTACCTGCTTTCTACAATGCAGTTTTTACGCTTATGCCCTATAATTCTAAACACGTGCATTCTAAGCTGAACTTTCTTCTGACCACAACGATCAAATCGCACAAAACGCACGCGCAGTACAAATATACTGACAGTTTCAAATGCATCAGGTTTTGAAAGGTTATCATGTTTTATGCATTTATTGCTTGAAATGTCCGTGCAAAATATTTGCGTTGAATTTGTTGTCATGCATTAGACATTCATCAAGACGATGACTAGCTCGTGCATTATTTGTATCGAATATCAAGTAATGACCGTTATCCTTAACCGACCTGCATAAGGGATTAGTAAAGAGTTTACGTTTACATAAATAGAGATAAATATACGTGCATGTTTTGTTAGACTGATTTAACGAAAGGATGTCAGATATTTTCAATTTCCCGAGCAAGATTTCTCGCACGAGTTTCGTAAAACTAGTGGCAGGTGTGAGAATGTAATAATTTCTTTTTAACGCACCGTCTTTCAGGACCATCTGTTGACGTTGTTACGTCGTCAAGACCTGACGTCGAATTAGGATTCAAATGACGTCTGGATGACGTAAACAGTGCTTTGTTGTGGGTGAAGTGATATGTACAATATCACCCATACGGTTTGATTAACTCGGATATTTCTAAGCCCATGGGTAATAATAGGATTTATTTGATCATTATTCAGACAGATTATTTATCTCAGTCTTGGTTTCAGGTTGATCCTAATCCAGGGATAATATATCACATCAATCCAGCTGTAGGTGACAGCATGATGCAAGAGGACTGTGACACCCCTAATGTAATCGTTATAATACCTAACAAAGCATGAAACCCCCAACTGATATTACACTCTCTTGGCAACATTGAATATACACTTGCTGCTCCGTATTGCAAACTGATATTGACAACAAACGAGTGCCGTGATGAACAGGACTACCCGGTAATACCGGTATACCTTATACGATACGTATTGCAATATTTTTTCTGAGAACAGGTGTATTGGGTAAAGAATATATATGAAGTTTTTTGTGATTATCTTTATGGTTTAAATTAAAATCTACACAGATTTTCATTCACAACAAATGTTTTCCTTCGCTATTCAGTGACAAAACGGCATACTGTAATACTATAATCTGTATAAAAAGGAAAATGGACTCCCTCACTATTCAACATAATATTGAGATTGCTGTTATCAGAACCATAACATACATGTTTAGTGACTTATAATGTAGATAATAGAACTGACATGCACAAATAGTGTCACTCACTGTCAAACACTTAAGGTCCCAATATGTCGCAATACATATTGCAATATGGCTACCTGAATCGCAATATATTGCAATACAATTTATTTGCCAATACAGAGCCCTAGTGATGAATCTAAGGTAGCCTGGTGGTAAAGGCGTTCGCTCGTCATGCCAAAGACCTGGTAATGTCGGTAATATATAATCACTAAGACAGTAAATTGACTCTCCGGTTTGTCCTGGTGTACTCCCCTTATGCCGATCTCCAGGTTGGTCAACAGCAAGTGCCGTTTTTGTGAAGACCAAAGAACGACCTTCAGCTTTCCTATCAGACCTATCTACTACACCACGAAGGCTGTCTTCCCAGACAAACGAACTGTTTTGTATCATCAACTCCTTGGGGAGGGCACAAGATTTGGACTCGTGTAGATCAGAGTTAGAATTGGTCTTCAGCAGCCCATGCAAATAACGAGATGTGGTGGTCAGGCTCGCTGACTTGGTTGAAACATGTCACCGTATCCCAATTGCGTATATCGATGCTCATGCTGCTGGTCACTGGATTGCATGGTCCAGACTCGATTTTGTACAGACCGCCACATAGCTGGAATATTGCTGAGTGTGGCGTTTAAAAACAAACAAACTAAAGCACAAGATATGGACTTCATCAGCCCAACATAATAAAAGAGGAAGAATAGAATCGATTATATATTTATTCGACGAGTATACAAATGTACAAAATATTATGCAATAATACAAGTATTATTATACAGAGAATATGTACAAATCGTTTTAAGGATTGAAAACAAATGTCTAAAACGGGTCTTTCATAATCGACTTTATAAATATGCCACGCTTGTTACACATTACTGCACAGCATTCACATTACTCAAACATACAGGATTTCCAGTCGGGGAAAAAACCCGTTTTAGACTCAGTAAACGCTCTGTTTTTATATTTTCGTTAAGTTCGTTATTTTTTAGCATTTAAGGATATAACGATTGGCATGTTCTCCTACAATGTGAGTTAGCCGAACTCAGTGGAAAGTGACGTTTCCTTACAACCACACACGGAAAACCTCCAGGGACAAGGTGTTTGTATTGTGTTCCTTGCTTGAAACACGTGGGCCGCACATGTGACATTGATATCTATGAATGTCTTAACAATACAAATGGAATTCTATTTACATACATAATTAATAAGTCTCAGAAATAAAACAGTATGTACAAGGTGGAGAATCAAGGGGAACAATAACAAATACGTGACATGCATGCTTACTGCATGTATTATATTACCCATGTCCGTTATACGTGTCCACAGAAAGCAGATACAGTGAAACCTCGGTAATCCGGACACAATCATGTCCAGTATATTGTCTGGATGAGTACATGTACGGATAAACGAATCATTGGACATCTTAATGTTCCTTCTATTACAGGTGGTAACAATAGTTCGGATAAAAGAGTTTCGGGAATAAGAAGGTTTCACTGCATATCCACCAGATACGATAATGAAATATGCATTATAAGACTAGGGATTTTAGCTTTAATACATTTACTTCACTTATTTAGTTTATATTGCAGCTAAGACATTATGACTTTATTACAAATAAAAAATTGGAGGGCAAATGTTCGAAAATTAAAAAAATTATATTGATTTTTCATGAAATGTTCGAAAAAAAGAAAATTATGCTGATATTGAAAATGGATTTTTTAATGTATCTAACTTATATTTGTTTCATTAAGGAACACTTGGTGTCATCACTGACTGTCAGTGATCCACTTATATACTTTTAATCACTATTTTGCCAGGTAATCAGGACTGGTTATTCTCAGGCATAGTCGTAAGTACACTCAACATACCAAACGGTCTCAAACAAAAGGAAAAGGCTGCAGAAAGACTGCTATTCTTGACTATTACAATACGTTTCAGCTTCGTTTTCAGCTTTTAAACGGCCAGAAGAAAAAGGGGGTGGGGTGGGGTGGGGGGTGGGGGTGGGGTATATGTACACGTGGAATATATATCATCTTCTTGTCAGACTGCATTAATAGCAAATGACAACTTTCACGGACACTACAAACACGCCAAGACCAGTCTTCAGTCGTGTGTAAGTCCACGACGTACTGACTGAGTCGTAACCTATTTCGGAACATTAACCATGGATTTTCGGTTTCTTATGCTTTATATGACAACACAACCGATTACATCAATAATCATATTACGAATTCAACATCCTTGATTGATGAGTATACATATATACATATATACTGCAGTATTTCAGTTGAGGAATTTGAATAAATATTTTTTTATCAAGGTCAAAAATTGTTATAATATTTGTCACTGAAACCAAAAGTAAATAAGTAATTTTAAACAGTATAATCAACACTTTCAACACAGTTTTATAACGTATAGGGCATGACGAAAAAATAGCATGGCCCTGAATAGGGATCCTCATCACATAGTGGTTGCTATGTAGAAATCTGAACACATTCATGTACAATAAACAACTATATACAGTTTTACATACGGATCCTACTCACAACTATAGGATGTAATTGTTTGTCGCTCAATGTCATTAAAATCAGATCTTTGTAATCGCTACTGCTGCCGAAACATCTGAGGACATCACATAGCAGATCACTTGAACTTGACCGACCAATGAAATTATTGTAACAAGAAGTCGACATTAGCCAATCAGAGCAGCCTATCTCGAGCTTTGCTACACTTGTTTCAACCTGACTACAGACTACGCTTTCATTCCAAACTACGCTTACAAAAGTTGTTTTAAATCTTAAAGTTGTTTAAAGTTTTAAATTCAAAGTTTAAAAACCAAGCAAACAAAAAATCTGATGATTTTGGCGGAACCAGTAGTATAACCCGTAACTATCGTTTGGAACACCTCGCGTGATTACAAAACATAAGGTTGCATGATAAGAACACACATTCCGACTGTCACTTTCCAGATCTGGTAAGCGACGCTCTGATTGGTCGGATGAAACGTCGCTCTGACGTCACCCGTCATGTCCTCAGATGTTTGTTCCGCGGCAGCGAGCCGGAAGATCTGATTTTAACGAGACCGTTACTCGTTTGAAAACCAATTACACCCTACCACTTGATAACTATACACATCGTTAATATTTACATGTCAGTATAGTCTCATAGGTTGCAATACAAAAATGTGACATTAAACAATTTGCAACAAGAATCACAGGCATTAAATATGCCTCGGGACAGAGACTGTTGGTGAATACAGACCTAAATGTTGAAACGTCAAAGACATTACAGTGCATCAACTAATAAAAATATTTGACAATTGCCTGCTTTGTAAACACCAAGAACCTTGTTCATTTTCAAAAAGCGTCCAAAATTTTGATTAAACCAACATCCCAGTTTAGTCCCTTCTAAAATTTAGTGACCGATCACATTTCGTTGTTCCAATTCCTTGTCTAAACATCAACAACGCACTTTTGTGAGTTACGAAGACCAAAAATTAAAACGAAAACACTGCAGTTACATACGTCACTTAAGAGAGAACTGACGGCATATAGAAGTTGGTTTTTTTTCATAATGTTGCTCATGTTATTGTGTTTATTAAGTCCTACGTTTTTTCGCTCGCCATTGGGTCATTATAGCTACACTGAATGGAACGATGAACTCCAAAGGCACCCCTTAGGCGAAACTAGTACTACGTTGGGCAAAGGTGGAAACTGGACCTTTAATATCAGTTTATACCCTTGCATCAGGAAGATGGGTCCCCAACTACACCTTATAGGAACCAGTGACGTTGATGCAGAACTAGACGCTATGAATTGCTACAAAAACGGGAACTGTTTCTAATGACATTTGATCACTTTCTCTGCTTTGAGTGAAGAAAGGAAAAAGTTTGACACATTGCACAGAGTTTTAGACACAATGTCCGAAAAGAAATGTCACACCTTATGTCAAAGATATGCCAATGGGGTTGTCTTTAGTTGCAAGGATCCTGAACAGCCTGAAGTTCCTGTAGAATGACGGCTTGCTCTTTCGGTATTTCCTGATTTTCTTCTTCTGGTTAATCCTGGCCAGCTTGTCCTCTTCTCCTTGGTCATTTTGTGCCTTCTCCGATCTGTAGCTCGTCTTCCTCACCCTCAGTTCAGCGTATGGTCCGGTGATGTTGTGCTTGCGACCCCTTCGTCGCTTACCCTTCCTGCCCTTCCTGCCCTTCCTCCCTTTCCTGTGCTTCCTCCTCAGTTTATACTCCCTCTTCCTCATCTTCTTCTCCAGTTCCTCCTCATCCGTTTTCGTGCTCAGCTCAAAAGCTTCTCTGGCATCGCTGGCTTTCATCTGTAGTGGTATTGGTGCAGGATGGGGAAGGACTGCCGGCTTCCTCAACGCTGGGTCTGCCGGGACGCTTACAATGGCGTTAGACGTTACCGGGGTTTCCGACGATGCGTTGTGGTGAAGGCAGACACGTTTGCATTCTCCTTCGTTCCGGAAGTTGTTCATGTTGCCGTCGCAGCCGCCGTAGGTAAACCATGAACACTTTCCGGCGTGCACGTTGAAGTACCATCTTCTGAAGCGGGCAACGCATGAACCCGGTGCTGGGGCCAGCTCGCAGACCTTGGATTTCACTGGAACCAGAAATACGGTGAGGAATAAACCATTTTCTATCTGGACAGATCTGTCGTTTTTACCTAAGTCTCTTATGCCCAATTAAATCGATTCTGTAGGATAATTGAGACTGGTTGCTCTCTGGCGCTGACATTGTTAAACATGTTAAAGCCACACATGTTATATTTGGGATTACACTTTCTCATTTTCTCATTTAAGTACAGAATCTAGTAATTTTGTTGGATTGATTCCCACCCGGGATTCGAACCCACACTCTCAAAGTCAGGCACTTAATCGGCAGCACACAAAGTCAGTCATCTAACCTACTCAGCCACCACAGCTTCCTAGAATATGAACTTTACTGAGAAATCCCAAATAGAACGTGTTACATTTTACCACTTTACTAAATTGCATTGTGTATTCATTTAATGTCAATATATATCTGATGATAATAATATCGTATTCAGGATTATTCAACTTATACAGCGACGACTATGTACGTGTGTATAGCTGCATGCACAAGTCCGCATTTGTATTGGTTTAACACTGCTAGTTCACTTAGACACCATGCTGCTGTTTAAGATACACGAGGGGCGGTGGGGTAGCCTAGTGGTTAACGCGTTCGCTCGTCACGCCGAAGGCCCAGGTTCGATTCCCCACATGGGTACAATGTGTGAAGCCCATTTCTGGTGTCCCCGCCGTGATGTTGCTGGAATATTGCTGAAAGCGGCCTATAACCATACTCACTCACTCAGACACACGGCTTGGACACAGCCGACCAGCCTTTATTGTCAACCTTAATGACGAACTTCAGGCAGGGCAACAACAAATAAACTCTTTTAATGTCTTATGGTATGACGCAGCAAATTTCGATTTAATAAAATAATATAAGAGTCCCTTGGACTCTGTCTTACCAATTACCAAAGTAATATCTCAGTGATCCTCCTTTCGTTAATCCATCTATTGGGTTTACCAGATCGATATGCATATTTAAGGATGTCCATACCTTCGATCTTCTGTTGATGCACACAGACAGGGAAGGACATCTTCCTTGGCCAGACCAAGTGCTGTATGGCGCAGACCTTGGAGACTGGGCACACCTTCCTGTACGCCTGGGGGGTGACAAATGTACGGGGTGAGTGGAATTATTATAAACTGTTCAAAGATCTGCCGTCGTTTGAAAAATACCTTCTATTACCTGTCTACGTCTCTCGGCTCATTGTGTCATTTCGGACATCGAACCATCATTTACCAATAGAGACAGGGCGCTGGAAAAAATATACCAAGAATAAACAGAAATTGTAATCTTTGTAATTCACTGGCGATAGCCGACGAGTTCCTCTATTTATTTAAATGTTCGGGTCATTTTGACAACATAAGATTCCAATATATCCCGACTTACAGTATATTGCCGAATCACGGACAAATTAAACTACTGTTTACCTTAGAGGATTATTCACTTGTTAAGAATATTTCAAGATTTATAAGAATTATCAATAATACTATTAAAGATAAACACACTAATATATTCACTGTTACCAAATGATCATAACAATTCATCGTTTATGTTATGACTTTATTTGTACTGTTCCTGTACCACCAATAGTGGTTTGTCGGAATAAAATATATTAAATTGAATTGGTAATATTGAGATGAATAAATGTGTTTAGCATTGAACAATTTGTTCATTTATCAACAAATATCTTTATTAGAAAAAAATGGTCTTAGCAACCCCTGTAAGAGGCGACTAACGGGACATGATGGTAAGGCTCGCTGACTTGGCTGACACATGTCATCGTATCCCATGCTCATGCTGTTGATCACTGGATTGCCTGGTTCAGATTCGATTATTTACAGACCACCGCCATGTAGCTGGGATATTACTGAGTGCGGCGTTAAACAACAAACAAACAAATTTGATCAGTACTGCACAAAGAGACAGGTAAGCCTCGGTGGGTAATACTCACTTTACATAGTCTTTCTGCCTCGACTCCGTAAGAGAACTTCTTCGTTCCAGGATCCAAGGTCATACTGTTGACCTGCGAGGAGAAGGAAATGATTAATAAGGATTTTACAGAAATAAGAATCCAAAGAAAAAAAGAAATGATTCTATGTGTATGTATCATTGATCATCTTCAGTGAGTGAGTGAGTATTGTTTCACCCCGCTTTTAGCAATATTCCAGCAATATTACGGCGAGGGACACCAGACTGACTGACTGACTGAGTTTGGTCTTACGCCGCTTTTAGCAATATTCCAGCTACATCACGGCGGGGGAACACCAGAAATGGGCTTCACACATTGTACCCATGTGGGGATTCGAACCCGGGTCTTCGGCGTGACGAGCGAACGCTTTAACCACTAGGCTACCCAACCGCCCTCATCTTCAGTGTGATGAAAGTAAGAAACTGGATCACCATTTATTCATTTTATCATTTTACCTTTTTATTTATTTCTAATATTTTAAATTGTAGTTTTTAAATGTTACTATTTTTAATTTAGATTATATTTTAGTTTATTCATTTATTGTAACTATATCCTTCATTTCCATTTATTCTGTTTTGTTTCTTCCGTTTTTTTTGGTTGTTGTTTTTGGTTTTGTTTTTCAAGGGTTGTTTTTTGTTTGTATTTTTGGTTTGTTTGGTTTTAGTTTTTGGGGGGGTGTTAGGGTGGAGTGATCCACACATACACATCATGCAGATCATTCATGATTCACGGATTCCATTCCATTGTTTTCCCGCAAACACCATCTTCCAAACAACGGAATTATGAGTACAAGTGTTAGAAACGACCTCAGAGCGATATCGCTTAAACACATTCAGGCCTACAGCTTGAGTCTGTGATCTCATACTCTCGGAATCCTTGAGGTCATCCCAACACGTGGAAATACCGTTGAGGTTATGATATCGCTATTTCCTCTTATTTCACAATCGTGGAAGCGTTTTGCGGGTAATTAAGATAACAATGCGATACCGTCGATGCACGCAGGGCACTGTTGGGTGTGTGGTACCCCATGTAGTCCAACAAGGTCACCTGGGTCTAGGAAGGTTACATCGTTGTAGTCTGGATACGTGCAATGTTTCCCTAGATACCAGCAATGTGATGGCAACGGTGAATACCGAGGAAGATAAATACAACGTTCGATGTATTGTCATATAAGGTAGGGCATTCCATGACCAGGACATCGCAAATGTGAGTGAGTGTGGTTTTACACCGCATTCAGCAATAAACCAGCAATATCGCAGCGAGGTTGAACAAATAAGGTTTCACGATGTTGGGAATCGAACCCCTACCCACCGGCGAGACGAGCGAACGTTTTAACGAAAGGGCTAACCAACCGCCACACAAATACATGTATTCAATAAATCTGGAAACAAATGTATTTTTCCTGTCAAATAAAGACGAAAAAATTCTCGTCAAGTTAAAGCATATTCGACTGATGATTTCTACTTCGTTTTGGGCAAATAAGATAGGCGTGGGTGATGCCTAGTGGTTAAAGCGTTCGCTCGTAACGCCGAATACCCGGGTTCCATTCTCCATACGTGTGCAATGTGTGAAGCCCATGTCGTCTGTTAGGGATTCACTAATCAAACTTCTTTACGGGATCAGGGACCTTACGGGATCATGGACAGAATATTTCATTCTATCACTCCCGATGTATAAAAGCATATTCTGTCCTAACGATCTCCTCTGTCCTAACGATCTGCTCTGTCCTAACGATCCGCTCTGTCCTAACGATCTGCTCTGTCCTAACGATCTACGCTGTCCTAACTATCCGCTCTGTCCTAACGATCCGCTCTGTCCTAACGACCCCCTCTGTCCTAACGATCTGCTCTGTCCTAATAATCCGCTCTGTCCTAACGATCTCCTCTGTCCTAACGATCCGCTCTGTCCTAACGATCCGCTCTGTCCTAACGACCCCCTCTGTCCTAACGATCCGTTCTGTCCTAACGACCCCCTCTGTCCTAACGATCCGCTCTGTCCTAACGATCTGCTCTGTCCTAACTATCCGCTCTGTCCTAACGATCTGCTCTGTCCTAACGATCTGCTCTGTCCTAACTATCCGCTCTGTCCTAACGATCTGCTCTGTCCTAACGATCCCCTCTGTCCTAACGATCCGCTCTGTCCTAACGATCCGCTATGTCCTAACGAACCCCACCGCTCACACATACTGGACAAAATAAGTTAGGGATATTGGTATTTTTATGATTGATGTTTTATCAGTGTGTCAATGAATAAATAGATCATTATTCATAATTTCAAAATTTACGTATATCCCTAACTATTTTTGTCCAGTATATGTGTCAAAATGACATCATTACACCTTAAAGTACAACGGAGTCTTTCACAAGCTAATACCAGTCAAGTTTGTATAAGAAGGGATTGTTGACAAATAATTATATATTATTGTTTATTGATTATTATACATTCATGATAATAAAAACCTTTTCCATGTTTTTATGCCTTTATTTATTCAGTGTACAGTCAAACCCCATTGTGTCGAATTTCAAGGGACCAAGGGAACAGTTCGACTTTTCCGAGTGTTCAACACATCCGTCAGCATAGAAATAATGATAAATATAAGGAAATCGGTAGGGACCGAGAGGTGAGTTCGACAGTATATATAATGTCTTTGGACCCGTGAAGGTCCGGGTTCGAATGTGTCTTCAGTAACCCATGCTTGTCGTAAGAAGCGACTAACGGGATCGGATGGTCAGGCTCGCTGACAGGGTTGACTCATGTCATTGTATCCCAATTGCGTAGGTCGATGCTCATGCTGTTGATCACTGAATTGTCTAGTACTTATTTACAGACCGTCGCCATATAGCTGGAATATTGCTGAGTGCGGCGTAAAACTAAACTCACTCACTCACTCACAAACGTGCGTTACTGTATTTCAAATGAATTCATGTTCGTGTCCTTCACAGAGGTAAAGCAGTGCAGGATTTTTTTAATTACCCGAAATAAGTTACAAATACCAGTTCCAGGAAAGGGGAGCAATAAAACCACGCCCTTAGTTCTCCTCCCCCTTCCTTCCAGTGCTTGGATTGATTACAGTCTGCACCGGATTACCTCCCCTTGTGTTTTATCATTTCTCCCGTCCTCCAGAAACAGATCGTGTGGGGTATTTATACACCCAAGGTCAAGTAGCATTGCGTTTCAGTCATCCTTATCGTGTGGTATTAACACTTAAACGTTGGAGAATACATATTAATGAGTTGTATTGCCCTTATTACTTCCGTTCTCTCTGAAGGTGAATGTCATTGATTTGGGTTGGGTATGAGTAGACAGCGGGAGCACTTTGCTTTGTATAACACGTCCTTAAGATTCTGAGTGAAAAAACGCATGATTTAAATATTAACGTTTTATGTGGAGACGAAGAAATGCAAAATTAAACAATTGCAACTCAAGCTACAAGAATCCGCCTCAGTGACAAAATGGTGTCCCAAGCAATTTCCTTTTATTGGCGACCCGTGAAGGTCCGGGTTAGAATGAGCCTTCAGTAAGTAACCCATGCTTGTCGCTGGAGGCGACTAACGGGATCGGGTGGTCAGGCTCGCTGACTTTGTTGACACATGTCATCGTATCCCAATTGCGCAGATCGAAGCTCATGCTGTTGATCACTGGATTGTCTACTTCAGACTCGATTATTTACAGACCGCCGCCATATAGCTGGAATATTGCTGAGTGCGGCGTAAAACTAAACTCACTCACTCACTCCTTTTATTGGCTTTTACTGTATGTTCCCAGTATTTTTCAGCAGGACAGTTGATTTGCCTTTGTGTGTGTTTGTGACGAACGCCAACTTTGGGGGAGGGTGAGTTCTCTTTGTCGCGAACGCACGTATCATCACTTCTTGAAAGTGGTTCATAAGCACATGCAGAATTGTGCAGTGGACTACGAATAAGGGGCGGTGGGGTAGCCTAGTGGTTAACGCGTTCCCTCCTCACGCCGAAGACCCGGGTTCGATTCCCCACATGGGTGCAATGTGTGAAGCCCATTTCTGGTGTCCCCGCCGTAATATTGCTTGAATATTGCTAAAAGCGGCGTAAATCCAAACTCACTCACTACAATTATGGAAAGGGTCTCTGATACGTTACTATCCACAGTAACCTATTTTGGTCGTAAAATAGTACTATACTGACGTTCATAAGAAAGTACACACCTGGTGTTTTGGGACTATTTCCATTAAAACCATAAATATTTCGCTAGCAATGTTGTAATTGGGTACAATATCTGGTGTTTTGGAAACACTTGCACAATGTTTGTGACAAGGCAGAATCAAAACACTTTTTAAAATATTAATGCTGTTTTAAAGAAAACATTTTACCAAAGAATCAGGTGACTGTGTACTTTCTTCTGAACGTCAGTTTATATGGACTTGGTGTGTTACATACAATCGTGACCGGTCGACTATGCTCATGCTGTCAATCACCGGTTAGTCAGAACCAGAATATTTCAAGGGCCGAGATGAAACAACTGGAATATTTCTGGCAGCGGTGTTAAACAGCAGACATACAAACAAACAACCTTAACCTCTGAAAGAACTTAACACACCAGTTAGACGATGCCTCGACAAACGATAAACTTAATCTAGCATTCCCGTCAATGTAAGCTGAAGGAGTGTTTTGATGACGTTCCATCGAACGCTAATGAGGGTGCGCTTAGCGACGTGCAAGGCATTAAAGGGTACGCGATACTATGGTGTTACCTGTGCAGAGCTCGTGTTTGAAAAGGATGGTGCACCGCCAGTCGGATGCAAGATTGTGTGAATGGATTCAAGTGGGCTCCGAAAGAATTCCGCATTCCGTTAGAGTCGCGACATCTATCTCGCCATACTCGCGGTAAACATGGGTAAACAGCATGCGAAACGGTGCACCTTTTTATGTCCAAAGTACAGATTCTGAAGCACGTAAATATCATCGTATGAAAGAGCACACCTGGCTGTGTTCAAATGCAGTTTGTTTGATACTTGACAAGGATCTGTTTTGTGACAAATATTTTGAATTATATTTTTGGTTGAAGGTATTTGAACCTGCCTGGTGATGACAGGCACATTTGATGTACTTGAAACTCGGAAACTGTGAAATGTGAAAATATTTGTTCTTTCCGTTACAATATCATATTGGGGGCAAGAATTGTATGGATGTCAATTTCTTTATTTTTGATGGACACGACGTTTCGCAGTATGTTCTTACTGCTTCATCAGGTGAATGAAAGAAATGATGAAGGAGTAAGGATATACTCCGAAACGTCGTTTCCATCACAATAAAGAAGTTGACATCCATAAAATTCTTGTCTTTATGTGTATCACTTCTAAATGCCGTTCAAAGACTCAATATCATGTTGGTTCAGGAACGGCGAGGAATAGATTAAATTGTCAAACTTTAGGGTCAAAATCCATCCCAAGGATGAATAGTATTTAACTCCGCTTTTTGTAAAATACCAGCAAATATCGACAGGGACAGCAGTTATGGACCTCCAGTGTGGCCAAGTTGGAATCGAACCCGGACCGTCAGCAGAACGAGCGAACGCTGAAGCATTAGGCTAACCACCGCCCGAGAACCCATAAAATATTTCATCATAATTATGTTTTTAGTGTACTTTGTGAACTGAACAGGGGCAGGATTCAAGAGAAGCTCTGTTTGAAGTGTAACCTCAGAACTAAAAAACACCACCACCGCAATCCTTTCTCCAGTAAGCAAAGGACACCACAGCCAGTGCACCCAACATGGATGTTATTGTGGGTTGTTGTGACCATATAAACAGAGCAATCAAAGCCGTTCTCTGTACCACAGCTAAACTGGTAATGTGATCTTGAACATGCAGTCATTCACCAGCCCCAGGTCACAATTACAAGAGAAAGGCACGTCTATTTGGAAAGGAGAAAAACACAACCGTGGTTATTTCAGTCCAGTCCTCCCTGAAGCTGCATGGCAAACGTTATGGTTTAAGCCATTCTATCCCGTGTCAGTAAATTCGCAAACTGATGAACTTTGCAAATATCGTAACTAAATGTTTGATTTCGAAAACAAGTCACAGTCAGGGGTACATGTATCATGTTGGTTTGAATGAGTCCAAGGCCGTGTATATGTCTTTTTCAATCTTCCATCCTTTTGGACCTACGCCTCGCCCTGTCAGATTTACGTACCTTCCAAGGAGAAGATTGCTGAATCAGCATGTGATCATCATCAATGGATTGTGACCCTTTGTGGATAGAGCCCTAACCCTCCTCGTATTGAACGTCCCTTGTGTCCAAATCCCCATGAATGGACATGATAAGTCTGCTTAAACACTGGTCTAATTCAATTACCTTGTTCAAAGTGTCTTCTTTCTGAGGCGAAGTCCGCCATAATACGGTAAGGAGGGTCAAAGGACTTGACACTGTGGTGCAAGGGTGGTCTCTGTGACCCGTCGCAATCCAAGTGGTCAGTCAAGTTAAGGCACATGCACTGTGTCCATATATACATTCAGTCCAGTCGACATTAAATATTTCCCTAGTTAAATCTTCTATATTATATTATTTTTTTAAATTACAAATCATTTGGACCACAGCTACCCTTGATTAACATTCCTTTTAATAATTACAGGATTGGTGAGGTAGCGACCAGGGTTCGATTCCTCTCATGGGTAAAGTGTGTGAAGAACATATCTTGGGTTCCCTGCCGTCAAATTGCTGAATATTGCTATAAGCTGCGTAAAACTAAACTCACTCACTCACCATTTGAACATTATCCTTGTGACAAATGAGTGAGTGAGTTTTGTTTTTCGCCGCACTCAGCAATATTCCAGTCATATGGCGGTGTGACAAATGCCATGGCACCGGATTTTCCGTTTGGTGAGAACATGTTTCCTTCCTTGGTTCCGGCGTAAAAGTATGCTCACTCATATTCCTATTATTATTATCATTATTTATAAACTACTTTCGAAATTCTACAACAGATATGGCATATAATTAAAAATATGTACTGATCACTTAAATGTACATACAATTTCTTTACCTTGTCTGACTTGGTTTACGGCAGCTGTGACCATAGGGGGTAGGAGTTCGATTCCCCGGATGGGTACAAAGTGTAAAGCCTATTTCTGCTGTCCCCCACCGTGATATTGCTGGAATATTGCTAAATGCGGCGTAAAACTATACTCGTTCTTAACCATAGTTTACGACCTTCTGTAAACTGGTGGCCACAACCATGGACACGTGGTACCGTGTTTCCGTTAACACTATCAACATGGTGGCCTACGGCGATAGGAATGAAAGCTAAACAATATCTCACAGATGGGACATTTTAGCATAACAGACCCTGTTCCAAAACAAAACTATTCTCAGGAATTCGTTCGGGACTGTATACATGTTCAAAACACATCCTGCTTCACATTATTATTCTATTTGAGGCACACAAACAACGTTGATGAGATGCTGTGCCATTTGTAAATTGTTACTCTCTATGGAAGTTCCATTGCTTCCAGTTTTCGTGCGACAACAATATACATGTATTTAGAAAAGTATCGTTCTTGGATCTTGTATGATGTCATTGTGCCTGTAAATAAATATGCTTGATCCCTCCCAATTATGTCGATCGTGTGGTTATTTGATGTTTGATAAACTCGGCAACTTCCGTTCGCAATGCATGGTGGGTGGAGTCTGCACACATGGACTTAATACAGCTTAAAGCCAACTGCCGTACCACACATAGAGATTTGAAAGGAATCGTTAGTTAGTTTTTGACTCAGCATATAATAGACGAGGTAAGTGAAACACGTTGACCAAACACAACAAATCAACACCAGCTTTAGAAATTTGTTTTGGAGACTGCTCCAGATGACCAGCCAAACCGCATTCACATGTCCTCAAGGTTTGTAGGTGTGTATGCTTTAACAACATAAAGAGTGAGTGAATAAAGTTTAGTTTTTCGACGCTTTTAGCAATATTTCCGCAATATCACGGAATATCTAGGAACACCAGAAATGGGCTTCACACATTGTACCCATACTGGGAATTGAACCCAGGTCTTCGGCGTGACGAGCGGATGCTTTAACCATCCGCCTATCCCACTGCCCCGGACTGGAACTTAGCGTGAGTTGGTGACTGCACCTGATAACTGCAATAGTCTTTAACCTGTCAACACAACCGTTGCTGTTGCGGAACTACGATGTATATAGCCCTCCGTGTCATGGACTTTGATCACTGCAGCACAGACTTAAACTACATTAACCTTTTGGTCAAGTTTCCCATCAACATCCTGTCTGAGGAAGTGAAACGTCGTCTTTTTCACATCTAACATGTGGTAATTGGTATGTTTTAGACGTTTATTTGTCTGAGATGAAAGCTATAGCATCAAGAAGGGCACGGATAAATACCTTGAAATCCTCTTTGGGCTAAGCTCGTTTAAAGTTCTGTGACTTGCTTTTGAATGTTTCATCATCGACAGGGCTGTGGGGTAGCCTAGTGGTTCGTGGCTCGTCTTACTGAAGACCCGTGTTCGATTCCCCGCATGGGTACAATGTGTGAAGCTCATTTCTGTGTCCCCGCTATATTATTGCTTGAATATTGCTAAAAGCGGTGTAAACCTAAACTCACTCTATCATCGACAGCCTGTTTATCAGGTGGCTTGCACACACAACAGCATCTCACTTACGACTGTGTAAGGTAACCTTGATTTTTATTGTTATTTCAAATTTGTTAACCCCAAACATACATTGCAACCTCAATATCAAATATCAAACGTGTTTAGTTCTCTCATTTCTACCACACTGAAGTTTGTTGATGTGGTTTTACGCCGATTATTACCATGTTCCAGCAATATCACGGCGGAGACACCAGTAATACACATTTTACCATGATGGAAGTCGAACTCGCACCTTCCACGTCACGAGCAAACCCTAACCCTACCGCCCTTACAAAGTCAGAGTGAACAAAGAAGCGAACGGCGGGAGACTCAAAAAATCGGCTTCACACTTTGTACCCATATGAGGAATTCAAACCAGGGTCTCCTTTCACGAAGCACTGTATACTAAGGTTAACCTTAATTCCCATTCTTTAACATTGTACTAAGGTTACCTTAGTGACTTACGATCACCTTAGTGCATTGTGAAAGGAGGCCCAGGTCTTGAACTAACGCTTTAACCACTAGGCTACACCATCACCACCAGAATCAGGAACCTATGTGCATCCATACTTAAAATTAAAAACATGCAATAAAATGGCAAAAATAACATTGTCTTATTTTGAATGACATCAGGCGTTGAATTCTTGACTCAACAAAGCTTAACGGAAATGCTCTTCTTTAAAAATATGGCTGATGAATAATCATAAACAATTAACAAATTCTTAACCGAATTTGCAAACGTAAACAATATTTTTAGGGGACCTTGAGAGGGAAACAAAATTGTCACGTGAAACGATAATGCCTCTAATTCAAATATTCCTAAAATGTTTGCCAGCTGGGTCTGGGGAACCCTGTAACGATTCAGTAAGACTTGAGGGTCTGCACCTCTGGGTCCCCTCTATTGGAAAGAGCTATATCACAATTTTTACAGAGACCCAACTCCACAAATCAGCCTTGTTTTACTTAATAACATGTGAGTGAGTGAGTTTAGTTTTACGCCGCAATCAGAAATAGTCCAGCTATGTGGAAGCTGTCTGTAAATAATCGAGTCTGTACCAGACAATCCAGTGATCAACGGCATGAGCATCGATCTACGCAATTGGGATACGATGACATGTGCCAACCAAGTCAGCGAGCCTCATCACCCGATCCCGTTAGTCGCCTCTTACGACAAGCATCGGTTACTGAAGATCAATTCTAACCCGGGTCTTCATGAGTACTTATAAAATGTCATCTCGTTTCGAACTATGATTGTCATGATGTCTTTTAGCGGCATTTAGAAGTTGTCATGATTGTCATGTTCGATTCCAAGCATGGGTGCAATACGGGGTTCCACTTCCGGTTGTCATCACAACTTTATTACAGCTACAATTTTATTTTCCCTTCGCCACATGAGGCAAGGGTGGCTCAGTTGTCTAAGACACTGCAATACGCTTTACAGAGATGCGTCCCTTGTGCACACCAGGATATTCTGGTTTGAATACCTCTGGTTATATAGCTAGGCCTGTTGACGCCTCTGTTCGCTGCATGTACAAAAGTGATAAAGTCTTTTTCTGCATCCATTTCCTACCACGTACCACTGAATAACTGACACACTAGTCATAGCGCCCCTTAAAACAAGCCACACACTTCACCATCATCGCATATACAAATAACACAAATGAAAATTTAATTGTGAGTATAATTGGTAATACTATGTTATTCTTTTAATGTCGATATGTCTATGTTTGCTGTTGGTGGGGAAGCCTAGTGAATAAAGCGTTCGTTTGTTCGAACCAATATTTGATTTTCGACAATGTTCCAAACCCTTTTCTGGTGTCCCCGGTCGTGATATTGTTGGAATATTGCTAAAAGCCGGGTAAAACTATAGTCACTCACTCACTACTGATTCTGGACACATTTGAATGGTAAATGAAGGTTTCAGCAGTTACGTTTAATTGCTAAAAACAGCGTAAAACTTCACTCATTCACTCCATGGTTTGGTATGGAACCGTTGAATTATGTTTTGTTCTGCAAACGTGGTCTCCTGCAAGGCAGATCCTTACCCATGGACTATTCATACGAAAACACATATAATATTGGTTAAACCAGATCCGAAAACAACAGGAAACAAAAAAACATGCTCACAGAATATCAATGATACCCGTTTGCAATGAAAGCCTACCGCTGAAACGTTACTGTAATTTTACATCACAAACTGAATATCGCACCAGTGACAGCGGCCCCCGTGTTGGCCCTCAATATGAGCCTCTGTGGTAAGCCCCTGCAAACAACACAGATCGAACGCAAGCCTCTAGGTCACGTGACAGCCCAAATATGTTGTAGTGTCTGTTTTGTTTTGTCCCACTTACTTGTTTACTTGCCAAGAAAGGTATTCTGTTTGTGTCCTACATTTAAAGACATAGTACCCAACGCTTCCTTATTTACGGTTTACGACAGAAACTAAATCTAATTGTCACTAAAATTGTTCATGACAGCTTCAGGATATAGTATCCTAATCGAAATGGTGCATTACAAAATTGGTTACCTGGACGACAGCTTGCAGTAAATAACGCAACGGATTTTACTAATTGATGTTTGGAGATATAGTGATGTTGCTGTTGCGGTCTATGTTGCTGTTGCTGACACGGATTCAGCGATTTTATAAAGGCTGCAGCTCCGTAAACAGTCTCTCGCACAACCCACTATAAACATCGAAACGTTTTCCTCGTTTAGTCCCGATTTTGACAGACCACAATTACCCACTAAACTTTGAGCCGGTGCATACTTAAAAGAACCAACACACACAAAAAATGCCGCATTTATAGCCCGGATGAAATGTAAACGTTGCCTTTATTCCACTGGCTTACAAATTCACGTGCATTTGTTTTTTACATTGTTGCAACTAAAGGTTTTATTGAGAATTAGCTTTATATCCATGTCTTTTGAAGTGATTAATGACTGGTTTAAACAAACAGAAATAATGAAGTCTCCCTGGCCTCAGAGGACTTCCTGTGAGCACGCGCCGCCATGTTTATTTTATACTTAACTCTCGTGGCACGAGCATACAGTCCGACTTCCCAAGGTCATGTGATTATTGAATCAACCCATTCTTTATTCCCATGAACTATCCACATGCACATAGATCAAAATTCCAGCACATAGCAACATTACAATTTATAAATTTATATCAATAAACATAAAAGAACACAAATAGAACATACATTCAATAGCGGAAATGTTCAGAACACCAATTAGCCGGACAGTAGCAGGAGATAAAATGTAAAATATATGAAATAAATAAATTAAATTCATTTAGATCCCAAAATACAATTTTAGATTGTCAAAGTCTAACTTGCACTAAAATGAATTAGTTAAACAAAATAAATACAATTTAGATTGTCAAAGTTTCGATGGCAAATATCCATCGTTACTCAAGTTACCTTAGAAATATGCATGCAATGTGGCAGGTTTTTCTCTCCATTGCACAATAGGTGACTGTTTTCAGACATTGTATAACACATTGCCGTGTGGGTGTCAATATCATCAGCAGTTGCTCAAATCCCCCAGATAAGCAGTAGGACGCATGAGCTATTTGTAACGAGAGCCCCGATAGCATTACATTCACAGATACCCTCTTGCGTTGTATTGTAACAATGACGTGACACTGGGTGTTAACCTTATCAGATTTATATCATGACGGTCATTGGGTATAGCTTGAACTATTGCCTTATAACATCCATGACATTAACTGAATGTACGTTACGAGTAACCCAAGGGTGTTTCAACGTTTGTCTGAATTATGCCAATTTAATGACATTGTTAAGGAAAATGGTAACCGTTGCTGCCATTGAACTTCTGAAGGTGTGTTTAACTCCTGCTACTGATGCTACAAATATTCTTCTGATTGCATCGATTGTTTAAACTCCATTGAACGTCATCAACGTCAGCCCTGAAGACATCAGACGCCTAGGCATGTAGATATGAGTGATTTTGAACGCCGCTTAGAACAGTATTTCAGTTATCATAAAGGGGTGTTAGCTTGATGTGGGCCAACCGAAAGATCTCAATCAAAGTAAATTATAATGGGATCCCACGACCACTAGATCCTGCATGGTCTAAGGGAAGTAACTACGCATGAAGGGATGCAACACTAAACTTTACAAGTTGAAACACTCAAGCATGAATATGGCGCTGAGAACCAAAAATCTCAATCAAAGCGAATCTGTGATGAGATCCCACGACCAGAACATCCTTGATCGACTGGGGAGGTGGGGAAGCCTAATGGTTAAAGTGTCCGCTCGTCACGCAGAATACCCGGGTTCGATTCCCCACATGAATACAATGTGTGAAGCCCATATCTGGTGTCTCCCGCCGTAATGTTGCTGAAATACTGCTAAAAGCGGCGTAAAACCATACTCACTCTCTCACTCACTCCTTGATCGACTAAGGGACGTAACTGCGGCATCGGACACCAACGAAACACCCAAGATAAAAACTGAAACTTGTTCCAGCCGTGATGTATACAAGATATCCACATGAGCGTCTGTCTATGCAAACCGTCGTTCTATCACATTACACATTTTGCGGCAGGTAACGTAAACAGACAATCTACTCACTTCATATCCATGGACAGATTTTGAAAGGTCTGACTCCACTTTAAAATAGTACAGTGTTGATTTATGCGTATATACACAGTGTGCGTTACGTCACAGTGGCGCCTGACGTTACTGTGTGTTCACACAAAGCAAGACGTTCTAATGAGTACGAAGCCAGTATAAGTATATACGTCGCCTGATATTCTTTGTCTGCAGCTACAACAATCAGCCTTGACCACGTACTCATTGTCCAAGATATTGACTGTTTGCTTTAATATTTCGTTTAAAAATTAACTAAAACGTGAAAAAGCTCATTCCTTTGTCTTCCTGACGCCGTAAGCCTCCGCAGTCTATGTTTGAGTTTACGTGGGATCTGAGGCACTTGAGTGAGTGAGTGAGTTGAATGTGATGTAGACATTTACCACTTATGTGAAACCCATGTGCACTGCACTGTGCTGGCAAACCAAGGATTACTATCCGCGAATCGCATGCATGATCAGCAGATCCTGACAACGGTAGGGGGGACAACTGCGCACAGAGTAAATCTAGGTACCGTGCAACCCGTGCACTAGACACAGTGGGCACTGATGAGGTTCAAGACTCTGAACAAAATTTTTACTCATTCCATGCCTTCTTAAACCTGTTTCTTTAAGACCAAGCATCGACGCCGAATTTCATCCATTTTCTTCATATTTTATTCCCTTTACGCCCAAGTGATTCTCTTTCGGTTCATAAACAAGACTGGTTAGTGTCTTGACTTATACTATGCATGCGTTGGTAGAAATACCAATTCTATAATACTGTTCAACTATCTCATAACACAGAGGGGAGTCCTGGGTATCACCACTCCTACTCCACAATGTTCAAAACATACAAGGCCCCTAGTGCATGTTGACTTGTCAAAGCTCTATATATAACGTAAAGACCTCCTAAAACCCGCCCCGCCAAGCAGATGAATACAACGATATTATTTACCCCTCTTCAACAACCGCCCTGCCCATCTATAAATATTTAATCGATAAAAAAGCGCATTCAACAGGTTCTACTATTTATATCCATGAAAGCATCAAGTCTTTAATCTCTAGGGGATTCGGAAGAGAACACCTGGATTAATTACACCTGTCCGCCCCCGCTAGCAGATTCACAGGTAATGTCACAGGTAGCACCAAAGCAGGATCATATGTTGAACGCGCCGGCGATAATCCTCGCCACTCTTACGCTTGTCAGAAGCCCGTAGTCTTTCGTGCAGAAGCTTCAAAGAAACTGTTAACCTTGTAACCAGTGTTAGTTTGAAAGTTGAATAGTTGCTAGGCCAGCTGATTGTGCAGGCTATGCTTAAAAAATACCTTCTTTGCCTACCGCCGTCACTGAGATTCGGACCTACGACAGTTTCATTGTACAACGCTGAAACACCTGGGTGATGAGGTAAAGGTATTGTTCTTCAGCTGTTTCAGCTGGACCGTACTTCTAAAATTGATGCTTAAGTGATCATATCCAATTTAGTTTCTACGCTACAAGAATCAAGAATACCACTCAAATTTAATGAAATAATATCTTTACAAAATAAAAAAACAGGTATGATAAACAACACTGAACCATTCTTAAAGACATAACAACATGAATTATTTTTCTGATTGGAATCGGATTAATTTGACCACACACGAGTAAGAAGACATTTTTCTTTGTAAAAATATTCATTTTGAAAAGTAGCAGGAAGCTGTCAAATTAAATGAGACAATCGCTAGAGGCGTCCTGATATCAACATCCCTTACAATAAATGTATTTTATTTTTTCGTCACGCTTACAACAAGGTACAAGTTTACCATTGACAGGCACCAACCCACAGCGCCATTTTGCGGACAGACTTATCAATCAACATCTTTAATTTTTCATTCTTTTGAGAAAGATCAGTGCCGCTTTTCAGGCATTTATTTTCTCACACCCACAATTTACCTGTCAGAGTGAAAACAACCGCAACTTCTAGTTTAATTATTTTTAACCATGATGACATTTACGCAATGAAATATAGTATTACTAACGTAGTTTGACGTTGCTGTATTCTGATACGTTCTTGCTGGAATATGAAGGTCATTCATTTTTTATGTAAAACAACTAATATTTTAATAAATTAATAAAGAAAGTATTAAAACACTTACCTTTAGAACGACAGCTGTGAACATAAGCAATGAAAGAATCATTTTGATTCAGTGTAAGTCCTCACTATACGGGAACACAAAGTCCTACAAGTCCAGTGTTTTAAAACCAGGCGTTTGCTCGTCTTTCACGCAAGCACGTATCTCTGTTAATCCTGAGAAAACTGCCTGTTTTATACTCTTTTCCCTCACGCCAATCCGTAAACTAGACTTAACCAGTGGGCGAGCGTTACCTCATTTTACTCAACACCGGGGAAATGTTAGCCAATCATATGACTTGTTTCAGGGTCAGAGTTGAAGGGTTAGTTATCTGACCTCGCTATACAGCATGGAGCATGGCAGGACATCTACAACACGTGGGCAGGGCAAACACCCCCTGTCCATCTCACCGCAGGGCCCCAGTAGAGAGTAAAACTTACCATGTAGATATCGGCATGCCTCCCTAGTGGATGAACTTGTTCTTTCTGGTGTGTAGATTCAGTGTCAAAATAAATTCAGAAAACGTCCGTATCAGTTTGGACAAGAAGTTATTATGTAAAAGCTTTGTGTGTTTTGCCTGATAAGGAAGTTATCGGGGTTGAGCTGTTACAGGAAATGCACAAGAATCGCTTAACAAATATTGACTTTGTGTTGATGCAAACTTGGATGTCAGTCAAAACTTTTCTTTTCCAATCTCAACTCTTTTCCAGAAGGATAGATATACTTTACAGCCCACTGAGACTTTACATTACGAATGAAGTAAATATACAAAACACAACGTATGATGCATAAAAAGGGCTTATGTAACTTCCACTATATCAGGCGGAGCTTTAAATGATATTTTTTAAAGTCTGTTTCGATTGCTCTGTGTAAAAGGGTTATAAAAATTACTTAAAGGTCCCTTTGTCTATTGTATACCAAGAATTCCGATTCTTTTGATCAGATAGGGTTATCTTAAACGTATGGCAATTAAGGTTTGTGGTATTAATGAAAATCCGATGTTAATATGTGTCCCCCGCCGTGATATTGCTGGAATATTGCTAAAAGCGGCATAAAACTAAACTCACTGATATCGCTATAATTATCCTAATGCGACGTTTAAATTACGTTTAATTTTAATTCCCTCACTCATGTTGTCAAAGTTGTCCAACAAATAATCTTTAAATTGCGACATCGTAGTTCAAAGTTGTCCAACAAGTATTCTGTTTTCCCTTATTCATTCATCACAGGTAAAGATGGTTATCTAGATAACGGCCTGACCCAATGCTTTCATTTTATCAGTAGGTTAAAACAACAGAAAAAACCCTCGTGGTTCCCTTGCTTAGTAACACAGTAACAGGGCAATCTGTGATTCGAACCGCAGCTGCGTCGTAATGTAAGAATGGTACTTGTTATTTCCCTTCCTGGTGCTTCACCGATGGGCTTTGGTTCAGTTTTACTTTCAGAGTGGAGAATCCTTAAAATTCGGCGTACTATCTCACTGGGTTAATACAATAAACCAGTCGTAAGTCGGGACTAGTATACACACTCGAATACACACATTCTCTTACGTACACTCACGTACGTACGCACGCATATGCATACTCACAGCTATGAACACATGTTTTGTGTAACGCAACACTCAGCAATATTCCAGCTATATGGCGACGGTCTGTAAATAATCGACTCTGCATCAGACAATCCAGTGATTAACAGCATGGGCATCGATCTATGCAGTTCGGATACGATGACATGTGGCGACCAAGTCAGCGAGCCTGACCACACGATCATACAAGCATGGGTTGTTGAAGACCAATTCTAACCTACGAATGCAGTCTCTATGTAAGTGCAGTGACTTGCCAGTGAGTTAGGACGCTGCATTAAACCTCATTTCACCTGTTTACAACCGTTACCAGGGTTCCCGTACCTCCGACATATTCTCTCACAGGTATCGTAGAAGAGAGATGTTTACAATAGACTTACACTATGTGTACACACTCACCAGCCTTCGTATGGCAGGCCATCGGGGACACATTTCCTAGATGCCCGCTACGACGCAATATGATTACAACCTGTTACTGTTGTCTGTGTTTTTTGTGCTATCAACAAAACGGATGGGTGGAAGCGCATAGGGCGACGAAAAACGCCCGTGTTATTGCAGCACATTGGTAGGAAGAATGGTGAATATTCGCAAGGTTCATTCATCTGAGGGGAAGCTGTTCATTAAATGTCAGGAAAACCAAGACTGCAGCATTCGCGGCATACTAACCACTGACTTGCATACGTAATATTCTTTCCAACACACCTTTTCTCGTTCTGGCATGAGAAAGTTTTTCTCTTAAGGAGCATAAAAATACGTCCGATTTGTAGATGTTAAATCATTTACACTTAAAGATCTTACAGATACTTTAGACGCTATAAGTGACCACCTACTTGGTGTAGTAGACAGAGCATCTGATTGGTGAAGGTCGGTAGTTCGATCCCGGCAGGGTCATATCAACAGACGTTAGAAGATGGTATTTGTTCTTTCCCTGCCCAGTGTTCGGCATGTAGGGAAGATAACTTGTCATTATGGTGTGTCTGAGTGGGCTATCCATGTTAAATAGTGTCACATCTGGGTAGCAATAGGAAATCGGCTGGTACCTCACTGTGCTAGCCCTATAAAACCGGCATTAGTCCGGACGAGAGAGAGAGAGAGAGAGACACAGACAGACACACACACACACACACACACACACACACACACACACACACACACACACACACACACACACACACACACACACACACACACACACACACACACAAAACACACAAACACACACACACACACACACACAAAAACACAACGTAATTGAAATGAACGCGTTGCACCCGTGTGGGGAGTCAAACCTGAGCTTACGCTTTAACCACTGGGCTTCAGGTATTCGGCGTAACCAGCGAACGGTTTATCCGCTCGACTAGTATACATGTACACTTGAAGTTGGATTTGACCAATAAATAACTGTGTAATTATCTTTCCATTGTTGATTCTTTGGTATTTTCATATATTTTTTATTTTTTTCAATTTCAATTATTCAATTCTTATTTATTTAAGATTTTGAAAAAACAATAGTTGTTATTTTCTTTTATCAATTTATATTATTTTTAATTCATTTATATTATTTTTATTTTATTTAATTATTATTTTATTTCTATTTCGGGAGGGGGGGGGGGGGGGGCGCTACCATCGGTCATATTTTCATTCTACTCTTTTGTCCATTAGTTCAGATTTTACATGATTAACAATAATTGGTACATTCAAGCATAGAACAAAGTGAAATTCAGTTTTTGTACACTTCACAGTTCAATATGTGTAGATGGTCTTCGTTCCACATAACGTATGGTCATCCTGGTCGGAACTGTGCGAGGGATTAACGGACTATACCAGACAACAGACAAAACAGACAACAGACAACAGACATAAGACCTGCAGCATACACACTCTGGTACACTGCGATGATCTGAAGTGCTTTGGATTGGCGAGGTCACTGCAATACGATAAATAAACGCCTCTTTAATGGTTCGTAATGAAACCCACTATTTGTCCGTGAACAGATTAACGACTTGACGCGTGATCAGCAATCATGTTATTTTCAATAATATGTTGCCTGTTTTCTCCCAATTGAATATGGGGCGGTGGGGTAGCCTAGTGGTTAAAACGTTCGCTCGTCACGCCAAAGACCCGGGTTCGATTCCCCACATCTGTGAAATGTGTGAAGCCCATTTCTGGTGTCCCTCGCCGTGTCATTGCTGGAATATTGCTAAAAGTGGCGTAAAAATAAACTCACTCACTCACTCACTCACCCAACTGAATATGTTTCGGCGGATAGTAACAACTGATTATTTTGTGACGTTGACGTTTTGAATTAAGACAGATTTACAGAATAATATATGTTTATGTCCATGTAGGCATGTAACAAAATTCCAAATACGTAAAAAATTACGTTTCAGATTTAGCTCATAACGATATGCTATTGACTGAATTCTTTCACAGTTGCCGTAGAACTTAAAAGGGAACTGAAGTATGTCATTGTTTTAAAGAATTTCAAATGGTGTTTCCAATAAAGGCCATAAAAAAACTTGACAATAGTGTTTTCCTCGAGCGTTAAGCGAAAAGAGAAATAGCAAACGCCTTCACCAGCGAGTTGGCGCCCGTGTAAATCCAACAGCACCTTGACATTTGGGCTTTATTATGTTTAATAACGGTCATTTTCTGGGTTGTAAACAAGGTAAACAACTTTAGTCAGGGTAACCAGGCTCATTTGGAACATGTACTTTAAGACATGGGCTTTTCGCATTATAATTATACACGTTATGTTTACAATATGGTGCAAAAATATAACTTCTCGAAATGTCAACGTTTGCATTACGTACATGTCAAAGGGTGTATTTATTATTCATTTTTCAAATGTATTATTTTGATAATTGAAATTTCCTGTATTTGTTGTTGTTTTTTCTAGCATTCCGTTTCCTTCGCCAGAATATAATGTCAAGGATACGTGTTGTAACTGCAGCAAAACGTGGTACTTTGACAGAAGGTAACGTCACAGCGTATCTAAATATAGAGACCTGTTTACGACACTGCAGCTGCGTTCGCCATAACGACATCGTCTACAGATGTTAACCAAAACGTTGTACTACAACGTTTTACAAAACAACATCGTCAAACTACCTTGTTATTCACTTCACAAAGTCTCAGAACCTGTTTACGACAGTTAACGTTAAACCCACGCATTAAAGAACCACGTGTTTTCTATCACAGGTATTTTTTGCTCAAACCGTAAATGACATTGCTATTGACAACTGCTTTGATTGCTGTAAGAACAAATACATGGACGCGTGGGAGATGAAGGCTGTGACCAGCATTGTCTTCTGGTATGCCAAGCGTTTGGGGAAAAGGTTGCTCAATATTTTTCAAAGCAAATAATCGTGTCGTTCACGTAGGTTGAAATGAATTCCATTATTTTAAAACTAAACAGTCTTACATGCGTTTGAGCTGGCATTACGACCTGTATCGTCCATCCGCAAACGAGGTATAGACTGCAGGTGTCCGGGGTTGAACTCCTGCTCGCCATATGAAACATGTTGCCACTAGGTTTTCATCCTCGTAGCTTTTAGCCCCAGCGAACATAACATCAATGCGTAACGTTTGTTGAAATACTTACTACAACTGATGTGATTTAATCATAATAATTTGGAAATTTCATCATACATATTTCGTTTTCATGACACAGCACTTTTGAAGAATAAAACGTTAAGAATACCGCAGTAGTGTTTTATCCAGCCGGATACTTTGTCACGGGGAGCTATTTTCATTCTTCACAACGCACCTGCGTATATTGTTCCGCAAGTGAATACGCCGATCTTTACACTGCCTAACACGTGCTGAGAGAACTGCTGAAATATAATTGGTCAGTGGTAAATATTTACGTGCGCACCTGTTTCCACCATCGTGATTTACGTATATAACGGTATCAAAGACAACTCGAACTTACGCAGTCCCTCCACCTGAAGAACTAGTGATAATCTTTGGTGTGAAGGATGTTCGACATTGCGCAGATTGGCGAATATAAATGACCTTTAAAGAGGGTTACGCAAAATTACACTCTCCTACCTGCGAATAGCCGTACATGTGCGGAACACGCGTTCACAAAGCACAATCCGGAATAAGATCTTTCAAACTGGTTTGTGCGGTGGAAATGAAAGACAATACAGAACACTTAATCCAGTTCTCCTTAACCGGTTTCATCAGAACCGAATTTAGGGCCAACCTGTTGTTTCCCAAGATTCTGCGGCTGGTTTGAATTCAATTGAACTATTTACACTGTCCTAAATTTTGAGCTTTTGATTGTTTATGCGGAAGTAAGGATATACGTTCCTCAAATCAGATCACAATGCTGCCTCAGAAGTGGGCGTAGGAGCATGCATGAGAAATAAACTGTCAAAGTAGGGGAAAACATTCCCTGTCAATATCAGGTGTAACATAATGGTTTCTGGAAGATGAATTAAGCACCAACGGCATGAATTAACAATGTTCACACATTTCTGTGAACAGTTCTTCGCGCAAACAGTGAACTTTAGAAATTGTTAGGCTCAAGACACAACCGCCTAGCTTAATATTTCATAAATTGCGAAATCCTTTCTTATATGTATATAAGTACTTGTAAATGAGTGAGTGAGTGAGTTTAGTTTTACGCAGCTTTTAGCAATATTCCAGCAATATCACGGGACAATAGGAATGGGCTTCACACATTGTAGCCATGTCGGGAATCGAACCCGGGTCTTCGGCGTGACGTACCTGTTAGTAATGCATATGCATATCACTACATTTGTTAATTTGTTTAAGAATGAATATTAAAACTGCTTATTCTCTAGAATCTCTTGTGGAGGACCATTTACGGGATTTTTAAATTCAAGGATGTTATACTATACTATACTATACTATACTATACTATACTATACTATACTATACTATACTATACTATACTATACTATATACTTTTTAATTGGAGAGGGATGTGTGGGTGGAGGTGTGGGGGTTGGGGTGGGGAGGGGGTGACAACCATTATTGGCATGAGTATATTTCTATGTATATACGTATTTTTATGTATATATTGTTTAACTACCTGCGAAAAGGAGTTTGATATCATGTAAATACCATATTAATGAACCTTTCTAATAAAATGTGCAAAAACATTACAAAATTATTATTAAGTATACGTTCATCTTCCAGATGCAATTATTAGATAATAACAAGTCTCAGTGGGCACAGAAAAGTCGTAAACAAAGCACACAACTAATAAACAATAGACAAGTGTTCAGATGACGTCGTGAACTCACTTCCGCATTTTTTTTACAAACTGCACTTCCTGTACAAATGTTTTTCAGTTGGTGTCGCTATCATTTTAGGAGGATGCACAGTTTAAAATTCTAATTTTATAACTGACAATTGAAAGCTTAAACGTTAAAAGTGCAAACGTTTTTCTGATATTAGCATCCCGTCCCTGAAAAATTACGTGTTTATTTTTAACTTTATTATGCAGGTGCGAGAAATGTCGAGACGAGGCGAACACACATGGCCTCCTGACGCGATGTACACACCATCAATTTGAAGGGGATACCTTGAAACGGAGGTCCACACTCCGGTCATTTTTTGTGCTGGAAAGATAAATTAAATAAATACAAAAGGAGAGAAAAGATCACCCTGGAGTACTCCATATTTCCTAAATACCCATCTATTGTCTTGTTTGTTCATTGTCGCGGTTTTCAGTGGGCTAACTGACTTTTCAAACTCTTTAGATATTTTGTGTGCGCGTGTGTTTTAGGAAATGAAATTTCTTGTTTAGTTTACGATAGATAGTGAGTGAGTTTAGTTTAGCAATATTCCAGCAATATCACGACGGGGGACACCAGAAACGGGCTTCTTACATTGTACCCATGTAGGGAGTAGAACCCGGGTCTTCGGCGTGACGAGCGAACGCTTTAACCACAAGACTACTAGATCGCCTCTTTTCGATAGTAAGATGCTTAATCACAGAAGCGCTTCGGCGATATGTAAAGAGTCTTAGATTTAAATGTGTGAGTTACGCGTTTCCTGTTTATATGGCGATAGTGTTTCGCACAATACAGAATATGTTTCACAATGTTCCTTCCACTGACAACAGGTGATCCGAGAAGAGTGCAAGTGGTCAGTTGGAGTGACCTAGTTCCGACAAGGTCAAAATGTGACCTACTTTTTCGACAACACGGATCCAGCTATGAACGTAGCTTCAGTAAACATCCAAATCTCTTTTGATTCTTTCAAATTCTCTCGCTAGTTACAGTATTTGTACTTAAAACGGACGCTTCTCAAAGCCGCTCCACTGGCCTGAAACTACCACCGTTACTCCTGGCTCCGTAAGGCTCCATCGTGGGACCGCAGTTCCCGTGCGCACGTGATAACACGTCATCTGATGACGTATGTCAACAACTCAGGGTATTGCCGTACCGCGGTCTGACCTCTGGCAATGTCGCACTTGACCTTTATCGATGTCGTACTCGACGTCAGTCTCGCTTTCAAATGGCTGAGGTCTCGCAACGCAAAATTGTGAGGACGCAGGTGAAAGGTCAAGTACGTTTCACGTAACCATTTAGAGTAGAAAACGTAGTAAATGTGTGGATGGAAAATGGAAATGGAACCGTATATTGCATGTGGCTGAATCTAATGACACTTCATCTTCTCAGAAGGGCGTAGGGGTAGCCTATTGGTTAAAACGTCTTCACGCTGAAGATCCGGGTTCGATTCCTCACATTTGTACAATGTGTGAAGTCCATTTCTGGTGTACCCCGCGGTGATATTGCTAAAAGCGGCGTAAAACAAACTCACTCACAGATTTGCTCATCTTCTGAGGATCGGCTTTGGACAGTTAATACAAATGTCACTTTCAATAATGAAAAAGGTGGTAACATATCAACCTTTATCTTGCTGAAACAATAATTTTGAATAAGGGTATATTTTTAATGCATTTTGGGGCCCAGGCAACGAGAAACTAGAGAAGATATGTTTCATTTGTTTCTGGGCTGTTTCTCCTGTAACAATACACAGAAAATGTTACTCGAATGTATTTTGCTGTCGAATACATCAATCGATAAAATGTTAAAACCTGAACGTTTAATGGTGTTAAACTGAACCCTGGGCAAAATGAAGAGAAAGAGTGAGTGAGTGAGTGATTGAACATGGTTTTACATCGCTATTAACAATATTCCAGCAATATCATGGCGGGAAATGGACTACACAGGTTGTGGGGAATAGAACCAGGGTCTTCGAGTTTGACGAACGAACGGTTGTAACCATTAGGCTACCTCACCACCGTATGAAAACAAAGAGTGAGTGAGTGAGTTTGATTTTACGCCGCTTTTAGCAATATTCCAGCAATATCACGGTGGGGACACCAGAAATGGGCTTCACACATTATGTCCATGTGGGGAATCGAACCCGGGTCTTCGGCGTGACGAGCGAACGCATTTACCACTAGGCTACCCCACAGCCCCTGAAAACAAAGAAGATGAGTTAGTAATAATCGTATAAATATGTTAGACACATTAGTATAGTACCGCATTAACTGTGTCCACGCACTGTTTTAGAGATGAAACCAGTAGTATAATACACGTATTTAGCAACAACTAAGTGTTATTTTGTATGTCGGGTAAAAGCGACAAAAGACGTTTGCTGACTCAGCAGAAATCTGTCTGGAGATGACCTCTCCTGCCCCTCTTTACGCTGCACATCCATAATTACGAACTGAATACATCAAAGGAACGTCAAATCTTTGATGCTCACCTTGACCTAGAAGATGTCTTTCCCTGACTGTAGGGCGGTGGGGTAGCCTAGTGGTTAAAGCGCTCGCCATGCCTAAAACACGGTTTCAGTTCCCCACATGGGTACAATGTGTAAACAAGACTATTTTCTCAGTGATGTTGCTGGAATATTATGTGACCAGTAAACGCTTTAACCACTAGGGTACCCCGGAGTTAATGCTGCGCTGAACAGAAAATACCACCTTGCGGAACACTGATGGGGAAGAGATAAGAGTTTAGTTTTACACCGCATTTAGCAATATTCCAGCAATATCACGGCGGGGGATAATAATTGGGCTTCACACATTGTACCTATGTGGGGAATCGAACCCGGGTCTTCGGCTCGACGAGCGAGCTTCAAACCATAAAGCTACCCCACCGCCCCTACTAGTAAAGAAAGTGATCCAGGTTTTACACATGTACCACGTCGGTAAAGCCAAGACCAAGAGTTGATATATGGGCAAAGGTCTGTTCTAAGAATGCAAACAGCGGATCGTTGCACGTCAAAGGGGAGTAACCCCGTCTAGTGATTCACGACAGCTTGGACAACTGGGTAACAAATACTAACCATGACCCTTTTAACAGTCAAAGCCCGACTGGAAATTTGACTGAAAAATACAATTGTTTGGGTTAATAAGAGCGAGTATTTAATTACCATGATTATTGTAACCAATACTAACCACGATTGGGTAACCAACACTTACCATGACCCTTTGATAGGCAGCCCTGAACTTCCGATTGGAAATTTGAATTTGGAATTTGTTTGGGTTAATAAGAGCGAGTAATTAATTACCATGATTATTTTCCTGGCCATCATATTTACCCGTCACCACCCTCATGAGTCAACGCCAATGAAAGAGTACAGTCTTATATCAACCATCCAGTTGTATACCATCAGTGCGGATTGATACAAAAACAGCCCCGTGGGACGTGACATGCCGAACTGCATTCCGGGAGGAAGTAAACACGCGGCTGTCACGGTAACAAAAGATGACTGATACGTTGTTTTTGTATGTTTTTCTCCTGGGTGGATGTTTGTCTACCAACTGTCTAATTGACGCACTTTGCCTGCCACATCGTGTTTACCTGTTACACTTACCCACTTAGGATTTAGTTGTGACTGTGGAAAAACATTACAGCTGATGTTTCCAAATACCAGGGTGGGATAGATGACTTGAATTGTCAACAAGGTCGTCCATCTGGTGTGAAATAGCGCACCCGGTGTCACACGCAATATCAGACTTCGGATTGAGCAATGTCACAACTGTGACCTTGACCAATGGGCAGAACATTTTATTTTGTCCGGTAAATATGGTAACAAAGTCCCACGTGAAGCTTCTGAAACATCTAGTGGGTGAGTGAGTGAGTTTAGTTTTACGCTCCACTCAGCAAATATTCCAACTATATGGCGGCGGTCTGTAAATAATTGAGCCTGGACCAGACAATCCAGTGATCAACATCATGAACATCGATCTACACAATTGGGATACGATGACATGTGCCAACCAAATCAGCGAGTCTGACCACCCAATCCCGTTAGTCTGTTCATACAAGCATGGGTTAATGAAGGTCAATTCTAACCTGGATCTTCACGAGTATCTGAAACATCTAGAAAGCGTTGAGAGTCCAAGGAGGGCCATCGAGCCAGATATCGTGTCAACACCGAAGGGAATCGGGTGGTGACTCTGGGATGAGTGACCTTGAAGAAAAACATTCCACAGTTGTTCACTTGATGCCAAGGTAGCCCACCTGTAGAAATATGCATTGGTTTGTTTTATATCACGATACATACAGTCCGTTTGAGTGAGAAACGGACCGATGATCAATTGCAAATTTTATCATTGTACAAAATTGCCACATAAATATAAATAGTACACATGTTTATCATTTACTAATACCCAACAGCTTTCTTATATTTGAACATTTTTCCGGACTCCACCTAAAAAGTTCTTTAAAAACTATCATTAAAATTTTGACACAGTTCACTATTTGTTACGAGGGAGGAGTGCAGAGAAAGAGACAGCCAGGTGTGCGAGAAAGGATGGAGACGGCACAGCACAGGCTAATGAATCAATAACTTGGTGGGCACTTGTGCACGTGCTTCTCTAACACCTGGCTGTCCCTTTCTCGCACTCCTCCCTCGTAACAAATAGTTAACTGTGTCAAAATTTTAATGATAGTTTCTTAAAGAACTTTTGGTGGAGTCCGGAAAATGTTCAAATATAAGAAAGCTGTTGGGTATTAGTAAAATGATAAACATGTGTACTATTTATATTTATGTGGCAATGTTGTACAATGATAAAATTTGCAATTCATCGGTCCGTTTCTCAATCAAACGGACTGTAAGTTTCATGAATCGATACGTATCACGATACCCATGTCACGATTCGATACCTATCACGATACCTATTTTCGCGGCATTATTGCGTAAATTCAGTTACATTTTAAACATTAATATTTCATATTTTATAATTGTCCATGAAAACATCAACCTTTTTGATTCTCAGAGATTAAAAATACTAATTTTCCATCTTTGTCCATCCAAAAATATTCATTTATAACTCTCATAACATCAAAAAACATGATACAATTGCAAAATGTAAACAATACATAAACATATTTAAACCGATACTTTCAAAACTAAATATCGATACAGTTTTGAATGTATCGATAATTGTCTTATCGTCTCGAGGCATCCCTACTGGTTTGTATTGAAAGGCTTGCTTGATTACTTATGGTGCAAGACCCATCCCCTCATGTACAACTGTCAAAAATAGGGCTTATATCCATGGTGACCATCCTCATGTACAACTGTAAAAAGCTTAAATCCATGCTGCAAGGCAAAACGGTAAAATAGAAACAAACTGAATCAATATGTATCGAATCCCTACAGCTAGTTATCCTCATGTACAACTGTAAAAACAGGGCTTAGTTTGTTAGAAACAAACAGAATCAAGTTAGTTTGTTAATCGTTTAACGCCGTACTCTGCAATGTTCCAGCTACGCGATGGCGGCCTGTAAATAATCGAATCTGGATTAGACAGGTCAGTGATTCATTGTAATAGCAGAGACTTACGAGATCGAACATCAATTAAATAGATAAGATTCTGACGTTAGAATCAGAGACGCACGTGTACGAGGCTACCTGATCAAACGATCAAATGTCACAGCGTCAGGGACAACGACAATCGCCGCAAGATCTGATTCATCGTCAGAACATGTCCACCTTGACACACAAGGGGGCGTAACTCTCGCTCAACATGCCAAAGGGTGCAACTAAGGCCCCTCTCGGGTGAACGGATTCTTTAAGGGGCACTCGAAGTGACGGCAACAAATAAACATATTCAATTGATTCAGCTCTTTAAGTATCCACTCCAGATTATAACGAGCACTCCTTAACCAAACCCAGTGATAACGTGTGCCTGTAAACAAATGAACTTGTCCATGCCCGGTGTTTAAACTACACGTGAAAGGTGTGGGAGACGTAGCGACCTCTAGACGTAACTTATTTATCTAGTTAATGTCCAAGACGGCGGCAAATATGGTGTTATCGTCTACCTATGGGGTTGAGATGAGGTGTATCCAGACATCGTTATGTCGTTGTCCCTGGGAGAACCATTTCTAGGCATCTTTGTTTTGAAATACATAGCTGATCAAGTAGGAGTCTTTTGTTTATATAATAAGTTAATAATACGATTAAATGTAAAGCTCAGAAATGTACATCATTTTACGAAATGGCCATGTGATATATTTGGAACAAGGCCACAATATACTGAGATACATTTGGGAGAAGGTCACAATATGCTGAGATACATTTAGGAGAAGATCGCAATATGCTGAAATGTACTTGGGAGAAGGTCACAATAGACGAAGATACATTTGGGAGAAGGTCACAATACACGGAGATACATTTGGAAGAAGGTCACAATACACAAGATATATTTGGAAGAAGGTCACAATACACAAGATATATTTGGGAGAAGGTCACAATACACAAGATATATTTGGAAGAAGGTCACGCATTACTGAGATACATTTGGGAGAAGGTCACAATACACGGAGATACATTTTGAAGAAGGTCACATATTACGCGGAGATACATATGGGAGAAGGTCACGCCATACTGAGATACATATGGGAGAAGGTCACGCCATACAGAGATACATTTGGGAGAAGGTCACAATACACGAAGATACATATGGGAGAAGGTCACGCCATACTGAGATACATTTGGGAGAAGGTCACGCCACACTGAGATACATTTGGGAGAAGGTCACGCCATACTGAGATACATTTGGGAGAAGGTCACGCCATACGGAGATACATTTGGAAGAAGGTCACAATACACAAGATATATTTGGAAGAAGGTCACAATACACAAGATATATTTGGAAGAAGGTCACGTGCACATTACACTGAGATACATTTGGGAGAAGGTCACAATACACGAAGATACATATGGGAGAAGGTCACGCCATACTGAGATACATTTGGGAGAAGGTCACAATACACGGAGATACATTTGGGAGAAGGTCACAATACACTGAGATACATTTGGGAGAAGGTCACATTATACGGAGATACATTTGGGAGAAGGTCACGCCATACTGAGATACATTTGGGAGAAGGTCACGCCATACTGAGATACATTTGGGAGAAGGTCACGCCATACTGAGATACATTTGGGAGAAGGTCACATTACACGGAGATACATTTGGGAGAAGGTCACAATACATGAAGATACATTTATGGAGAAGGGGAAGGTCACGTCATTCTGGAGATACATTTGGGGAAGGTCACGCCAAACTGACATACATATGAGAGAAGGTCACGCCATACTGACATACATTTGAGAGAAGGTCACACCATACTGAGATACATATGAGGAGAAGGTCACGCCATACTGAGATACATTTGGGAGAAGGTCACGCCATACTGGGATACATTTGGGAGAAGGAGATACATTTGGGAGAAGGTCACGCCATACTGAGATACATTTGGGAGAAGGTCACGCCATACTGAGATACATTTGGGAGAAGGTCACATTACACGGAGATACATTTGGGAGAAGGTCACAATACACGAAAATACATTTCGGAGAAGGTCACAATACATGAAGATACATTTGGGGAAGGTCACGTCATACTGTGATACATTTGAGGGAAGGTCACGCCATACTGAGATACATTTGAGAGAAGGTCACGCCATACTGAGATACATATGAGAGAAGGTCACACCATACTGAGATACATATGAGAGAAGGTCACGCCATACTGAGATACATTTGGGAGAAGGTCACACCACACTGAGATACATTTGGGAGAAGGTCACGCCATACTGAGATACATTTGGGAGAAGGTCACGCCACACTGAGATACATTTGGGAGAAGGTCACAATACACGAAGATACATTTGGGAGAAGGTCACGCCATACTGAGATACATTTGGGAGAAGGTCACGCCACACTGAGATACATTTGGGAGAGAAGGTCACGCCATACTGAGATACATTTGAGAGAAGGTCACAATACATGAGATACATTTAGGAGAAGGTCACGTCACATTACACGGAGATACATTTGGGAGAAGGTCACAATACACGAAGATACATTTGGGAAGGTCACGCCACACTGAGATACATTTGGGAGAAGGTCACATTACACAGAGATACATTTGGGAGAAGGTCACATTTACACACTGAGATACATTTGGGAGAAGGTCACAATACACGAGATACATTTGGGAGAAGGTCATGCCATACTGAGATACATTTGGGAGAAGGTCACGCCACACGGAGATACATTTTGGGAGAAGGTCACGCCATACTGAGATACATTTGGGAGAAGGTCACAATGCCACACTGAGATACATTTGGGAGAAGGTCACATTACACAGAGATACATTTGGGAGAAGGTCACATACTGAGATACACACGGAGATACATTTGGGAGAAGGTCACGCAATCACACGAGAGATACATTTGGGAGAAGGTCACAAGGTCACACGGAGATACATTTGGGAGAAGGTCACAATACACGGAGATACATTTGGGAGAAGGTCACGCCATACTGAGATACATTTGGGAGAAGGTCACAATACACGGAGATACATTTGGGAGAAGGTCACAATACACTGAGATACATTTGGGAGAAGGTCACATACACATTTGGGAGAGATACATTTGGGAGAAGGTCACATTACACAGAGATACATTTGGGAGCAATACACGGAGATACATTTGGGAGAAGGTCACGCCATACTGAGATACATTTGGGAGAAGGTCACAATACACGGAGATACATTTGGGAGAAGGTCACGCCATACTGAGATACATTTGGGAGAAGGTCACAATACACTGAGATACATTTGGGAGAAGGTCACGCCATACTGAGATACATTTGGGAGAAGGTCACGCCATACTGAGATACATTTGGGAGAAGGTCACGCCATACTGAGATACATTTGGGAGAAGGTCACGCCATACGGAGATACATTTGGGAGAAGGTCACGCCATACTGAGATACATATGGGAGAAGGTCACATTACACGGAGATACATTTGGGAGAAGGTCACAATACACGAAGATACATTTGGGAGAAGGTCACACATATTACGCGAGATACATCCATTGGGAGAAGGTCACGCCATACTGAGATACATTTGGGAGAAGGTCACGCCATACTGAGATACATTTGGGAGAAGGTCACGCCATACTGGGATACATTTGGGAGAAGGTCACACCACACTGATATACATTTGGGAGAAGGTCACGCCATACTGAGATACATTTGGGAGAAGGTCACGCCATACTGAGATACATTTGGGAGAAGGTCACATTACACGGAGATACATTTGGGAGAAGGTCACAATACACGAAGATACATTTGGGAGAAGGTCACAATACATGAAGATACATTTGGGGAAGGTCACGTCATACTGGGATACATTTGAGGGAAGGTCACGCCATACTGACATACATATGAGAGAAGGTCACGCCATACTGAGATACATATGAGAGAAGGTCACACCATACTGAGATACATATGAGAGAAGGTCACGCCATACTGAGATACATTTGGGAGAAGGTCACGCCATACTGGGATACATTTGGGAGAAGGTCACACCACACTGATATACATTTGGGAGAAGGTCACGCCATACTGGAGATACATTTGGGAGAAGGTCACGCCATACTGAGATACATTTGGGAGAAGGTCACAATACACGAAGATACATTTGGGAGAAGGTCACACCACACGGAGATACATTTGGGAGAAGGTCACGCCATACTGAGATACATTTGGGAGAAGGTCACGCCATACTGAGATACATTTGGGAGAAGGTCACAATACATGTAGATACATTTAGGGGAAGGTCACATTACACGGAGATACATTTGGGAGAAGGTCACATTACACGAAGATACATTTGGGAGAAGGTCACGCCATACTGAGATACATTTGGGAGAAGGTCACAATACACGGAGATACATTTGGGAGAAGGTCACAATACACGGAGATACATTTGGGAGAAGGTCACAATACACGGAGATACATTTGGGAGAAGGTCACGCCATACTGAGATACATTTGGGAGAAGGTCACGCCATACTGAGATACATTTGGGAGAAGGTCACGCCATACTGAGATACATTTGGGAGAAGGTCACGCCATACGCGGAGATACATTTGGGAGAAGGTCACGCCATACTGAGATACATTTGGGAGAAGGTCACGATACATAGAAGGTCACAATACTTGGAGATACATTTGGGAGAAGGTCACAATACACGGAGATACATTTGGGAGAAGGTCACATACACTGAGATACATTTGGGAGAAGGTCACGCCATACTGAGATACATTTGGGAGAAGGTCACAATACACGGAGATACATTTGGGAGAAGGTCACGCCATACTGAGATACATTTGGGAGAAGGTCACATTACGCGGAGATACATTTGGGAGAAGGTCACAATACACGAAGATACATTTGGGAGAAGGTCACAGTACACGGAGATACATTTGGGAGAATTTCAAGAAGTCACACGGAGATACATTTGGGAGAAGGTCACATTACGCGGGGATACATTTGGGAGAAGGTCACGCCATACTGAGATACATTTTGGAGAAGGTCAAAGTACACGGAGATACATTTGGAAGAAAGGTCACAATACGCGGAGATACAGAAGAATGATGACAATTTTTATGGATATACAACTTCTCTTTATTCTGTGAAGGGCGACATTTCGACATAGATTATAATGTCGTTGTCAAGCAAATGATGTCAAGCAAATGACAACGACATTAGAATCTATGTTGTATATCCATAAAAATTGTCATCTTTCTTCATCAACTCAACTTCTAAAATGCCCATCAAAGAAGACACTGAGATACATTTGGGAGAAAGTCAGACCATACTGAGATACATTTGGGAGGAGGTCACACTATATTGAGATACATTTGGGAGAAGGTCACACCATACTGAGATACATTTGGGAGGAGGTCACACTATATTGAGATACATTTGGGAGAAGGTCACACCATACTGAGATACATTTGGGAGGAGGTCACACTATATTGAGATACATTTGGGAGAAAGTCACAATACACGAAGATACATTTGGGAGAAGGTCACTAGATACGATTTTCAGAGAAAACATTATACAAACAGAACAATACTCTATGATGGAAATTTATTTAACTTAATTCAACTCGCTGTGGGACCGTAAGCTGACTCTGAACCAGGTTGATGTAAACCTTGAAAAGGTTCCTGACATATTTTGGCTGTTGTTAATCACATAACCATGGGTTATCACGCTTAACAGCTGTTGTCCCTAAATTCCTGCAGGCTATGACGTGGCATTAGGCACCCAGAGTTGTGATTTCTGCCTACTTCCCAATTCACGTCTTACAAGTGCACCGAGTCAAAAATGACTTTTTACCTCATTAAATGCTCTTGGGTGTTCGTAAAGTTTGTTTATTCTACCAGAACCGCTTGAGACGATTACCCTCTGTGAACTTGATTACTTATACTCTGAAAAGGCAATACAATAACTCGATCCTATTATAACCATTTACTTATATGAGTTTGTATTTAACCTGAAATTTCTTGTTTGAAATGAAAATGTCCACAAAGTCCTTTCAGGTGCCAATCATGGTCGCCGTCCACTCCGGATATTCCCCCTTGCCATTCGTTAAAATGTTTCCGTCCTCTGCAAACAGTCACGTGACCTGATGTCCGAATCGCGTGTGGGCACTGCGGGGGGTCCACGTCTTGGCGTCTCTGAGCAATATTAAAGCGGAAATGTTCCGTTAGCCTTTCTAAAACGCTTGTTTGGATATTTTAAATTCTTGTGAATAGTGGTGTGGGGTTTCTAAACAAAGCTGAGTAGGAGATTAAAACAAAAAGTTAAGTGTTCGTTGCGCGAAGAAAAGCAACAGCTAGAAATGTACCCATTATCCTTAAAAGTTTTTTAAGTGATAAAAAGAAAGTCACGTAATGGCAATTTTGAAACGAAATGAAACAACTTTGAAAAAAGAAATATTTGTAAATTTACGTGTGTGTTTTTCAGAAAAGCACAACTTTAAAATCTAAAATCGTTGTTTAGCGCCTCACTCAGCAACATTGCAGCAGACAATCCAGTGATCAACAGCATGAACATCGATCAACGCATTTGGGATAGGACGACATGTTTCAATCAAGTCAGCGAGCCTGACCACCCGATCCCGTTAGTAGCCTCTTACGACAAGCAAGGGTTGCTGAAGATCAATTCTAACCTGGATCTTCACGTGTATATAAGTAAATCTTGTTGACACAATAGGGAGTATGTACTATTGGTACTTGGATGTAAGCGTTACGGTAAAATGCACGAACGATCGTACTAAAAGTACTTTCAATGCCATATTGTGTATCGGAACGCGCGAACTATTTCTATTCGCCCTTGTATTTATTATTCACCTCACGTTCAGCATTGTCTGACCCAGTCACGACTTCCGAAAGAAACTTCTCTTGGCATGGCGGAATTAGTGTGACGTCACAATATGAATGACGTGGCGTCATGAGGAGGCACCTGGTTGTATTACAGATCTCACCAGATCCACACCTTCACGGAATGACGGTTTTAACATAGCTCCCCTAACAGAGGCCGACAAAGACGTTTCGTGAACATTGTGGTAGTGTGGCTATTTCTGTCTACGTTCTTCTTGAACAGGGTGGATGTCGCCTACATGTTGAATGAACTTAAACTTGGGTGTGCCCAAGGACGTAAATTCCACAATAGTGAAACCCCGTCTATCCGGAAAGTACGGAATCCTTGAAGGTATGGTGGCGCTCTATCGCTTTCTCGCTTTCTCGCTCTATCGCTTTCTCGCCTTGGTATATCGCTTTCTCGCTCTATCGCTTTCTCGCTTTATCGCTTTCTCGCGTAATGGTATCGCTTTCTCGTCTCGTGCTATCGCTTTCTCGTCTCGTGTTATCGCTTTCTCGTCTCGCGTTATCGCTTTCTCGTCTCGCGCTATCGCTTTCTCGTCTCGTGCTATCGCTTTCTCGTCTCGTGTTATCGCTTTCTCGTCTCGTGATATCGCTTTCTCGCTTTCTCGCCTCCGAATTTTAAGGCGAGAAAGCGATGGCCCTAATCAGCCACCATATGAAGGGGCATTATCGCATTGTCGCCTTTACGATAAGTGTCTATCTACATTAAGCAAAAGGCGACATCGCGACATTTCGGCCGTTTGTAGCATTGAAAGGTTGTCGCATCGTCGACCTTTCGTGAAAAAATAAAACGAAAATGAAATTCAAAGCGCGACAATGTTACAAACGGTTAAAAATGTCACGCTGTCACATTTGGCTCATCTAGAAACTTTTTGCTGTCTTTGTGTGGGCGATGTCGCGATTGTGTCCCTCCCAGGATTCCATAGGAAACCCCGATGTCCGGGCTACTGTTTCGTGAGTGAGTGAGTTTAGTTTTATGCCATTTTCATCATTATTTGAGCAATATCACAGCTGCTGTTGAGTGATGTATCCATATATGTACAGACATGTAAGTGTACGTGCATACACGTGCATCGCACGCCATGTTGTAACAGACATACTGTTCAATTAAGAGTACATAACCCTTTAAAAATCTCAGTCATTGTTATTCATTCGATATTCTGCTACCAATACTCTAGCGTATCCAAGAATTGTCACGCTCATTTCATTTCACATACATGTGTGTGATCAGTGCAACATTTGAAGTCGTGACGTTTCACAATATACGCATGCAGTTTGCATGTACTTCTCAAGTTCTGTTTACACACGACACACACGTGCTGAGTCAGCTGAATCCAAACTTGACCTGGATTCACATTTCGTATTTTGCCATGTTGTTGTTTTCTGTTTCAAACTGTAAACACAGGTGATGTAAACAGCTTCCATTCTCCGGACCTGTCTGTTTACCACAGTCTCCTCTCTAGGACCACTTCGTCAACGTATAAAAAACGTGCCGACCGATTGTGTCACGTACGCACGTCATCTGCGCACCTGTCGGTGACGTAACTCTTACGTGAAGGTTATGAGTTTGTAGACGTCTCGCGAGATGATCTCGCAGGTCGTTGACAGGTAAAGGTCACATCTGCCAAGGTGAAGGTTAGTCGATAGCTCTCATCTTAGCATCATTTCAACCTGTTTCAGGCAGACGTTGGTCTTTTGTTGTTGTTGTTATTGTTGTTGTTGCTGCTGCTGTTGTTGTTAAATGACTCGTTTTATGTGCATTTTCAAGTAAAATACACCGTTAATGTTTCCGTTGGCACGTGTTTATGAATTGTAAATAGATTATTTCAGTTTCCCAGTCCAATCATGAAAGGTGGAGTTGCGTTTTACGTCACTTTAGCCCAAATCCATCAATATTACGACTTCACACTTTCTATCCATGTAGGGAATTGGACTTGCACCGAGGTTATATTTATTGTGCAGTTTGTGCAATTTTCAAACATGTTTTTTCAGTTTTCTGGGAGCTCCCCTTGAATCAGACGCCGCAATCGGCTGTACAGAGTTGCGTTTCTTCATCGTGCCAGTATCTGCAATAGTGAGTTAGTGAGTGAGTTTAGTTTTACGCTGCTATCAGCAATAACCAGCTATATGGCGGCGGTCTGTAAATAATCGAGTCAGACAATCCAGTGATCAACAGCATGAGCATCGGTCTACGCAACTGGGAACCGATGACATGTGTCAACCAAATCAGCGAGCCTGACCACCCGATCCCGTTAGTCGCCTCTTACAACAAGCATGGGTTGCTGAAGATCAATTCTAACCAGGATCTTCACGGGTTATAGTGTTAAGTAAGCATCTTGCAGGATGTGGCAGTTACTGAAACTTCCTGATAAGACAACTGACACGAAGTGACAATATTTAAACAATGAAACAAAGGATACCGAGGGATTATTTAATTCACCATACACTGGCTGGCTAGACAATGTGTGGAAGTGAAGACAAGATGTGTATAAATACAGCTAAAGTGGCTGAAAAGGGAATTTTCGAATTTCTAAGTAAAATCTGAGAAGCAGGATGTCCGTGACCAGACAAGACATTTGTATGTTATCTTCGTGAAGCACGTAGTGTTGTGGTAAGTCTCAAACAGGCATGCATCATATTCAAATAAAAAAAGTGAGTGAGTTTAGTTTTACGCCGCTATTTTGGGGCAATATTCCAACAATATCACGGCGGTGGGCACCACAAATAGGCTTCACACAATGTACCCACGTGGGGAATCGAACCCGGGTCTTCGGCGTGACGACCGAACGCTTTAACCACTAGCTATAGGCTACCCCACGGCCCAAATAAATACAGCGTACATATCACACATGTAGAAGCTCTTGAATACAAAAAATAGCCTACTGTTAAATGTGAGCAAATAAAAGGACAGTTATCCTTTCACGGCCTTTGTTTATTTAATATCTAGTTTGAAAAACAAACAAACAACAACACCAAAGCAAAACAAAAGCAACGGTTCACTAAATGTCCAGGAGAAATATTTGTTCGAAAACGAATTGTTGACTTCTCCTTACAAATACATTAAACGGCAATGACAGAATAACCAGTCTCGACTGTCCGACGAAACAGATACCACTGGAAGTAAAAGTCAAAATAGCTATGGAAGGTATAATAAATGATCGCTGTTTTGACACCAGGTGTTCGCGAAAGGGCTTATCATGTCCCCAGAGCAACGTTCAGTGTCTGAGTGAGTGAGTTAAGTTTTACGCCGCTGTTCCAGTTAGGCAATATCACGGCGGGGGACACTAGAAATGGGCTTCACACATTGTGCCCATGTGGGGACTCGAACCCGGGTCTTCGGTGCGACGAGCGAACGCTTTAATCACTAAGCTACCCCACAACCCCTTCGGCCTCTGAAAATAACCTATAGCTTAAAATATATGAATAACATCAACCTATTTAATAACGCTAAGATAAATTAATAAATGACTAAAATAACCAATTGCTTGTTAACAATTAAAAAAAGGTAAGGGACAATAAAAAAAATTGTTTTCCCTGCCGGACTTTATCTGGGTCACAAACACGGAAGAACATATAAACAGTGCCAGCCTGGGAAACAAATAAACATTGATGCCCGAATTTAAGGTTGAGTGTTAATGTTTATTTCCGTGTTAACGTTTATTGACGCGCGTGTTTTCTTATTGACAGCTACACGGTAAGATATGATCAACACAGAGTGCTAAGAAAGCAAACGTGGGTGTTACTCCGTGAGAATATCCTAACTACATGATGCATATACTGACAACTTCTGCCGCTGATCTAAAGGGTAGCTGCCATGTATTGGTAGCGGTAGCTGTAGTCGTGTTGGTAGTTGTTCTTTGTTTGTTGTTTGCTGCCGCGCTCAGCAGTGTTCCGGACCAGACAATCCGGTGATACCATGATCTGCCAAGTCAGCGAGCCTGTCCACCCGATCCAGTAAGTGCATGTACGTGCAGGTGTGTGCGTGTTGGGGTGACAGTCTTTTTCAAATTATTGGTACGTTGGTACATATCAGGTTATAATGATGCTGTCAACATATGTTGTCACGGATGAAGTCGGTTGAGGGCAAAGTACGAAAATCTGTGTCGCCTTTCACGACATGCATGGGTAGCTGAAGGCCTATTCTGACCTATATCCTATATAGTTGTAGTAGTAGGAGTAGTAGTGGTAATAGTAGTGGTAATAGTAGTCGTAGGATTTGTAGTGGTATTGGTGTTGGTAGTAGTAGCAGTAGTCGTCGTGGGAGTGGTAGTAGTAATAGTAGTAGTAGTTGTTGTCGTAGTCGTAGTCGTAGGAGTGGTGGTAGTAGTAGTAGTAGTGGCAGTAAGAGTAGAAGTTGTAGTAGTAGTAGTAGTTGTTGTTTTAAAGAACTGAACAAGTGGATAGTCTACGAGATACTGGACAAGCGGATTGTATAACTCTTCGAGAAACTACACAAGCGGACTAGCAACCCATCAGGAAAATACACAAGCGGACAAGTAACCTTTCAAGAAACTAAACAAGCGGACCAGTAACCCTTCAACAAACTACACAAGCGGACTAGTAACCCTTCCAGAAACTACACAAGCGGACTAGTAACCTTTCAAGAAACTACACAAGCGGACTAGTAACACTTCAAGAAACTACACAAGCGGACTAGCAACCCATCAGGAAATTACACAAGCGGACTAGTAACCTTTCAAGAAACTACACAAGAGGACTAGTAACCCTACAAGAAACTACACAAGCGGACTAGTAACCTTTCAAGAAACTACACAAGCGGACCAGTAATCCTTCAAGAAACTACACAAGCGGACTAGTAACCCTTCAAGAAACTACACAAGCGGACCAGTAACCCTTCAAGAAACTACACAAGCAGACCAGTAACCTTTCAAGAAACTACACAAGCGGACCAGTAACCCTTCAAGAAACTACACAAGCGGACTAGTAACCCTTCCAGAAACTACACAAGCGGACTAGTAACCTTTCAAGAAACTACACAAGCGGACTAGTAACCCTTCAAGAAACTACAATAGCGAACTAGTAACCTTTCAATTTTATGAAAGTTAAATTTAAGTCACGTCAGTTGTATTTCATTTAAATTGTGACTTGTTCAAATATTACAGTTAAACGATATTTGTACAATACTATTGCTAGTAGTAGTAGCGGCAGCAGCAGCTGTAGCAGTAGTAGTAGTAGTAGCAGCAGTAGTAGTAGTAGCGCGATAGTAATGGTAGATCTGGTGGTACTAATGGTCGTAGGTGTCAAAGAGGTACTATCCGAGATTGGCCGACTGTTGGTCATGATATGCGCCACATTTATTTCCCTGCAACATCCGGGGCTCGATGATTGTCGCTGTTTACCGATTGAAAGGTGTGTGCAAATGTCAGTTTATAATGAAAATTCAGCTGCCAGAGAAGCAGACCCAGTTTATTTACTGTAAATATGTTTGATAATTAAATGTATTATTTCAGCACGCAGAGCAGACGGCTTTTTGCATACATGAACCCCATAGATAAATGTTCCTGTGACCAGACGACACTTGGGGAAAGTCTAATCCCATGTATCGGAGACTCTCGGGCCACAGTCATACTTTGACATTTTCTCAAGACTTCACTATCTGGCAATGTATCGCTTGTTAGTATATTTCAGGATTTCTTTAATCATTTCACTACCGTCATTTCCTCGATGTCTTGATATTATTCTAACGATCATAATATGAAGCAGTTAGTTACAATAGATCTGCACGTGCAGCACGTAGACTCGAGCAGACAAACACGTGATAAACCGTTTTAAGAACAGCTTAAGGTCACTTAATATTTCATAAATGTGTGCAATGTGTATACCTAACAGTCAATTCCTTGTCTATCTGGAAGTATTTTTTAACAAGAGCAGACAAAAAAAACTTCTTATCTGAAGTATTCTACAATGAGAACAGACAATACTTTCTTATGCAGTAGTACATCTCAAGTAGATAAGATATTTCTTTGATTATATGGCAGTAACTTTCAATGAGATCACAGTTCCTTTCTTAAGAGGTAGTATTTTTCAATCAGATAAGGAGCGGTGTGGTAGCCCAGTGGTTAAGGCGTTCGTTCGTCACGCCGAAGACCCGGGTTCGATTCCCTACATGGGTACAATGTGTGAAGCCCATTTCTGGTGTCCCCCGTCGTGATATTGCTGGAATATTGCTAACAGCGGCATACAACTAAACTCACTCACTCACTCAAATAGGTGAGCTACAGTACCTATTTCACAGTTTTGCAGCCAACCAGCTATGATGGTTTGTCTGTGTCAGATCTGCTCGAACAAACTGTTTCTCCGCCTTTAACAGCCTACTGTGCCATCTGAAGCACCTTTAAGCCCTAATCCCCCGCATCCGAGACTGATCCTTTCAATCTGAAACAAGATTAATGCATTAATGTTTTGACACATCAGTCCGGGGAAGGTGTGACTGTATATGTACACGCCGTGTGCATTAACGCTTGGTGACATGTTTTCTTTTGACCGTACAGGGGTTCCACGTTGACTGATTACAATATTCCAACATTAACATTACGATGGATCAGGTCAGGTGTTCCAGCATTTACAAATCTAACACCCGTGAAAATCCGGGTTAGAATTGGTCTTTAGCAACCCATGCTTGTCGTAAGAGGCGACTAACGGGATCGGTTTGTCAGGCTTGATTGACGCATGTCATCGTATCCCAATTGCGTATATCGATGCTCATTCTGTTAATCACTGGATTGTCTGGTACAGACCCGATTATTTACAGACCGAAGCCATGCAGCTGGAATATTGCTGAGTGCGGTTTAAACAACAAACAAACTGCAAATCTAAAAGAGAGCGTTGTATTTACAGAACGGCAAAACAATAATTCCCCGTTTCCCGAATGAATCCTACGCAGTAAGTCGGTTAACTTAATTTAAAGTACATTTCAACACTATGCCTGTAATGTTTTCATAGACGAATAACAGATTAAGAATTGTTGGTTTTTCTGGATTCTAACTCGGAAACCGCTATTCGGTATCAACATTGAAAGTACATTATGCAGTACCGCCACACAGTTTACCGTTAACCCACGTGTCAAGTGTAAGTAATTATCAATCAAGTGTATACATAGGTGCAAATATCTCACCTGTCTGTGGCGACACATTAATTACCTGTCGTGAAGCCAGGTAGGGTGACCGCGACATTCCCAACTGGTTGTATTTAGAAATCAGGGTACGTCAATACGTTAGTGTTGGGTGTTGAAAGTTAGTGCAGATATATATTTAAGGCCTTCAACTTACGTGATAGGTAAACGCAAACGGAGAAAGTTTGTTTTGAAAGCAACTGAAAATATTTGCGCATACCTTTGCTGAATTTTTCAGTTGAGTGACAACCTGTTTTTGTTTGAGATATGTGTGCGTAAACTATTTGAGTTCAGTTCTTCGTGATATTACTGAAATGCATCTGTCTGTTGGGCACTTTGACAGAAGCTAATCAGTAAATGAATATATACTGAACAACATTAGAAACGCACCACCCATATAGTACGAAATATCCCCGTCAGACTGAAATGTACCCATGATATCTGAGCATCGTCGGTGCATTTTAGTGTGATGCGTTTTTAATGTTGTTCAGTATAATTTTACGCCCTTCTGACCATTATCGCTATGATTTATATACTATGGACTCACACGTTGTACCCGTTAGAAGGAGGCAGTGGGGTAGCCTAGTGGTTAAAGCGTTCGCTCGTCGCGCCGAAGACCCGGATTCGATTCGCCACATGGGTACAATGTGTGAAGCCCATTTCAGGTGTCCCCCGCCGTGATATTGTTGGAATATTGCTAAAAGATGCGTAAAACTAAAACACTCACTCACCCGTTGGAGTATCGAAACCCGGCCTTCAACCTAACGAGCGAATACTTCAACCACTAGCCTAAATAACATGATAGTACCAGAGTGCGTGAGTGAAGTGGTTTAAGTTTGATGGGGGAGGAACGACAACAGTAAAGGTCTTAGACGTTTACCAATTTGCTGAGTCCACCGAGTACCTGTTGGATGCTTACAAACCTAGAAATATAACTGGGGAGGAGCGATTCAATCAGAGAACTTAGGTTCCTGTCACTCCAAAGGGACGGCACTCTGCACAGGCTCCAAATTGATTGACTGATTGATTGCACTCAGCAATATTCCAGCTATATGGCGGTGGTCTGTAAATATTCGAGTCTGTACCAGGCAATCCAGTGATCAACAGCATGAGCATCGATCTACGCAACTGGGAACCGATGACATGTGTCAACCAAGTCAGCGAGCCTGACCACCCGATCCCGTTAGTCGCCTCTTACGACAAGCATGGATTACTGAAGATCAATTCTAACCCTGATCTAAACGGGTACGCAGGCTCCAAACACCACTGTACCAGAACTACATACAATCAATCATAATTCAATGTTACTGGATCAAATATGTACTGAGCAAAGAGATGTGAGGGAGGGAACAGTTTCATTAAATGTACGGCATATAATCTATTCTGTGTTACCTAACTTCTTTTGTTCAGTATGTAACAGACAATGACTTCAATCACCAAAATAGGTGACTTCAATATCAAGAAATAGGCCTTGGCATTGCAGACGCAAATGTACATGATGCATTGTTTAACATACACTCTTCAAAAAAAAACCGAACGGGTGATTTTGAAAACATTGCACTCATGTAGCTGCGGCAAAAACAATACAAATATACTATTTAAAAGTGCATCTGTTTCATTGATTCTACGCCGTATGATACAAAATTGAACAGGAACCACATATGACCTTCTTCTCTGGACATGATTTTAACTTGGAAAATAACACGATTTTTGATGAGAGGAGAGCATAGCTTATGTGCAGTGTTAATTAAGGAAATGCAAACCTATGATGGGTTCGAATCTTGGATTCCCAGAGTCTGTATTCAGGCTTGTCAGCATCATACCTATTCTCCGTGGTTCAACAAAGGGGTACATTTCATCGACTTATATACTCTCTTAAAAAAGAAACGCATAGATGATTTTGAGAATATTGGACTCATATAGCTGTGGCAAAAACAATACAAATATACTATTTCTTTCCAACACGTCATCTTTGTGTGATTGTAAACAGCTTCAGCGCCAAAACGCGGCAATTTTTAACTATTCCCCTTGTTTTAGAAGCGTTTGAAGAATTAATCGCCAGTACGTCACTAAGAAAGCATTCAAAGCAGAATGCACGTGTAAGTAAGTAAGAAAGCGGTATCGGTCTTTATAGAAAAGCAAATGTTGTGTTTAATTTTGTCATTCGTTTTGACTGGAAAAGAAGAAATCATCATACCACGACTGAGTGCCGCCAATCGAAACATCGCCATAGGCCGTCTTGAAGCTGGGGAGTCGCAGTCTGCAGTTGCCCGACATTTCAACGTTCATCACAGCACCGTATTTCGCCTTTGGGATCGTTTCCTGCTGACCAATTCAGCCCAAGATCGCCCGAGAAGCGGCCGCCCAAGAGTTACCACCCAGGCTCAAGACCGCTACATCCGAATTGGTCACTTGCGTCATCGTCTTGCCACAGCCGTGGAGACTGCACAACGCAACCCTGGTTTGAGACGAATTTCCGACCAAACTGTCAGGAATCGATTGCGTAAAGTGGGGATTCGACCAAGAAGGCGGCCAGTCGTCACCCCTGTTTTGAGAGCCTTCCATCGGCGCAATCGCTTGCGGTGGCGTCGTAGAGTCCTGAACTGGAACCTTAGATACTGGAGGCGAGTCTGCTTCAGTGATGAATCACGATTTCGTCTTCACCGGCGAGATTGAAGCCCATTTCTGGTGTCCCCCGCCGTGATATGGATGGAATATTGCTAAAAGCGGCGTAAAACCATATTCACTCACTCACTCACCGTCGAGATGGGAGACAGCCATCGGAGAAATGAACGTTTTGTCCCTAATTGCATTCGACAGGTCGACAGTTTCGGTGGTGACAGTGTCATGGTGTGGGGTCGGATATCCGGCGCACAAATATCTGATTTAGTGTTGGTTCAGAGGATTTGACAGCAAATCGGCACATCAACGAAGTCCTTGCACGTCGCATATTTCCGTTTGTGGACCGACAGCGGGAGTTGTTCCAGCACGCAGCACGCGTCACGGTCCGCTACCTTGCCAATTCTAACGTTAATGTCGTGCCATGGCCTTAACGATCACCAGATCTAAACCCGATAGAACACCTATGGGATGAACGCTATTGACGTGTACGTCAACGCAAAACACGCCTCAGACATTTCCACAACTGGTCATCGCAATGCAGGAACAGAGGGGAAGAAGTCCGCAAGAGCCACTGTCTGTGCCGAGACGGTGTCGAGCAGTAATTTCTGTCAATGGTGGCCATACAAAGTACTGACTTTGACACCATCTTGTGGACTCAGGTAAACAGAAACACAACAATAAAGGCTTCTGTTATGTTGGCGAACTTTTTGTGTGTAGACGTGTGAAGATTCGCCTTTTTACCATTTTAAATTGTTCTAAAAATGGCATATGCATTTCTTTTTTTCTTTTTTTTTGAAGAGTGTAGATTGATTGATATATTGGTTAAGTCAAATTGTTGTCCATAAAGTTATATATATGCTTCATTATTGACTCACCAACTTCTAGAGCGCCGAGACCGCCTCCGTGGTGTAGTGGTTAGAGCGTCCGTCCGGAGAGCGGAAGGTCGCGGGTTCGATTCCTTGCTGCATCATACAAAAAGACTTTAAAATATGGTACTTGTTGGTCCCTTCCCTGCAGTCATGGGTACAACAAGGACTGGTCGGCTCAGAGACAGTAAAATAAGATTGAGTGGGGTATTCATGCTTAACTGCGGCATGGTATAAAACCAGCTTAAGTCTGGGCTAGTACAAGCAGCCACACATACACACACATGCACGTTGTCATGTGAGCGAAATCTTCTTAAGTGCGACGTTAAACCCCATTTCACCTCATCTCTAGAATGCCGATAAAACAATTATTATGACAATAAAACAATATTTGTTGAGCTCCAAGAAGGGATGGAATGTTGTTAAAAGTGGCATAAAACAGCGCCCACTCACTCACCCGTGCGGCAAATCAGTGACACATACGAATGTATTTGTCGGGGAATGATACTTCAGTACAATACTTGCACCTAGTGGCTTATCTGCTCTCAAGATGGCGTTACAACCACAGCGTTTCCGAGACAACACGGTGTTTATACACTCTGGTTCTGTGAGGATATAACAGTTAGAGATACAAACAATCCTAACCATTTTCAGAAAGGCGTGGTTCCTAATATGATCAAATTTACCACATGCTGGAAACCGGCTCTGTGTTTATCGGAACATGCGCGGAAGTTAATGCGCATCTCTGTCAAAACATGTTTTGCGCTTGGTTTGTTTGTTAATGGGATACCAGATGTAATATAACATAAAACCGCGTGCTAGCGTATTGTTTATTACAAATGTTTATGTAATTATCGTTAAGGCGTTATTTCCTGAAATTACTGGGGCCTGATTTCAACATTTGCCACTGCCAAAATGGTGGAACTCATTAGTTTCACATTATACAGCTCACGGCGTCCTTGACCTTTCCGCCGTGGCGGCCATATTTGCGTAAGTCGGCATAAGTAACTTTATTCCGTGTTGAAACAAGTGAGAATAAAATGAGAAGAGGTGTAAGAACACATTCTGGTTTTGGCCACACTCATTCTTACATCAAATTTCACTGTACAAATGCAAAACATATTTAATCGGGGTTATTTTTTGGGGAGGGGGGGTCTTTTTCACTGATTTCGTAATGTATCTCAGACGGAGTGCAGCAGCAAGCATTAGACTCACAAACGTCCATATAACTGATGCCATACGCCTTTATATGGACCTCTATAGGGAGTCTAGGGTTATGTTGGTACCCTGTGACCCATAATGGTCACAAGGACGGACTAATTTGGGTGAGTGAGATTAGTTTTATGCCGCTTGTAGTAATATTCCAGCAATATCACGGCGGGGGACACCAGAAATAGGCTTCACACATTGTACCCATGTGGGGAATCGAACCCGGGTCTTCGGCGTGACAAGCGAACGCCTTAACCACCAGGCTACCCCACCACCCGGGCCTAATTGGAACCGTGTTACCTGCTTGCATGTACGTCAGCTTGCTGTGACGTCTTAGATGGTTGTCATGTTATCAGCCACTAGCCGGTTAGGACCCGGTCTCAATGATCCGGCTAGATGGTTCTAACTGTGGCATAAATCATCATTTATTTCTCATTCTTACTGCTGGTAGGTGATATCTTCTGGACCAGGGAAGGCCGTATAAATGCACCTAAGACAATTGCCCACAGTTGCAAATATATTCAAAATCATAAATAAATACGTGTATAATGTATGTGTGAAGCCCATTTCTGGTGTCCCCCGCCGTGATGTTGCTGGAATATTGCTAAAGAGGCGTAAAACCAAACTCAGTCAGTCAGTCAGTATAATGTATACGTTTCTTATTTTCGTGCCAAACGTGAGGTTTTTGTCCCTAATGCACCACAGAAGCACGTGATAGTGTGTTCGAATCCCGATTCGTCCTGATCATGTTTCTATGTTTGTCAGCACCAAACCCATACTTCCGGACTCCACCGAAGTGCCAATTTTGGCTCCATTGGGTAAAACTACTTCGAGTGAATTCAGATTTGAAACCAGGCCTTCCATAAATATTAAAATTCTTTCACATAACTATGAAGCTATTTTATGAGAAAACTTGATTTATGGTATTTCTTCATTGATAAGCCGCCCATTTGCTGAGCGTTCATTATGCGCCCTACGAGAAACAGGTGTTGACTTGCTGGCACCATTTTACATATCTATTAACCAGAAAACGAATTTCATAGAAAACGACCGAATCACTTTATATGCTTTTAAGGAAAAAAAGGCGATCGGAGCTTGAACTCGACGCCTGTGAGTGAGTGAGTGAATATATTTTCACGCCGCTTTAGGTAATATTCCAGCAATATCACGGCGGGGGACACCAGAAGTGGGCTTCACACATTGTACCCAAGTGGGGAATCGAACCCGGGTCTTCGGCGTGACGAGCGAACGCTTTAACCACTAGGCTACCCCACCGCCCCCGTTAGCCTCTCTGTAGTACATCCATAATCCCACACAGCAATCCCGCTTCTTTTTCAAATCTACACGCCAGAATCCCATGTGTCTTCCCGGCTGTTCTGTATGAATGTGTTTCACTACACCCAAGACACCTGTGCCCCATTGTTACTTCCAATCTTGCGCAGGGTCCCCGTCTGGTCAAGATCTCGGTGACCTTGTGTCCTCAAAGGTCAAGGACGTAGCACTCGTCACGTGACATATTGTCTCAAACGGCGGTTAATGAATGTAGGTATTTATGTCGTACCTTCGGAACTGGCTTGGCGTTGCTAGCCATGTCAAGAACGACGCCATGGTATGAATCGCAGTACATGATACAGTCAAAAGAATTTTACACGAATTTGGAATTTGGGTTATTTTGTTGCCTGGGAAACAAAGACATTCTTGACGTTAGCGTGTTTATTTACGTCCAGTTGTATTGTATTAAAGAATGTTGTTTTCTGTTCGTATTTTGTAACAAAACTATGCATGTCATTTTCACCATTAAGTTTATTGTTTCATAAATTAGACATTCTTCAAAACTACTTGCTCCTCGCAGGCATTCGCTCGGCATACCAGTGAGTGAGTGAGTTTAGTTTTACGCCGCCTTTAGCAATATTCCAGCAATGTAGCATGAGAAATGGGCTTCCCACGTTGTACCTATGTGGGGAATCGAACGACGAGCGAACGTTGTACCCTCCAGGCAACCCCACTGCCTGCCAAACAGAAAGATGAGGTGAAATTGGGTTAAACGTTGCGTTCATGACGTCGCACGTATATAACAACGTGCTCCCAGGTGTGTATCCCTAATTAAGCCAGTGAGATACGGTCGCAGTTAAGGGGTGGTGGGGTAGCTTAGTGGTTAAAGCGTTCGCTCGTCACGCCGAAGAACCGGGTTCTATTCCCCACATGGGTACACGTGTGAAGCCCGTTTCTGGTGTCCCCCGCCGTGATATTGCTGAATAGCTAAAAGCGGCGTAAAACCAAACTCACTCACTCCCTGTCGCATTAACATTCCACTCAGACACATTATAAAGTCGGATCAGAGCGGTCCTTGTTTCATCCCTTAAATACTGGCACAAGGCAGGGCAACAACAAATGCCATATTTTATCGCAAAACGTATGACGCGCTCGTGGCTCGAACAACAGATCTTCCGAGCAGACGCTCTAACCATTACACCAAAGAAATGATTTTCGGTATCTTGTGGACGAAGTATGATGGGGAGGATGTTGAGCAACGTCAAATATCGACATCTGCAAAATTCAGCTCAAGGACAATTAGGATGTGACCTACGTCTGAGATAGTGGGTCAGCGTTCAAATCTCAAAGACAAGCCGTCAGTTGCCCGCGTTTAGCAGTGGTCACTAAGTATGTTAGACAAATACTGTCAGAGTCGGTAGAGGAAGTTCGACACATCACAGTGTCGCCACAGGCTGTCCTTAACTGTTAACCGGCAGAGGTCGCTCTTTTAACAATGTCTTCTCGGAGGTCCGCCAAGATATCACGTGATGTCTCACTTCCGGTTTTTTACAAATATTTCCAGAATCATGTCTTCATTTTCTCGCCGGAAGACGGGCTCTATTTTGAAACAATAGTTTATCATTTGAAAAACAAAAAATCCTTATGTGGGGTCTCAGACGCTGCAGAGGAAAGGTAAACAATATTGGCGAGGGAAATATGATTAGATATTATGGAAATATTGAAGAAATTGAATAACCGGAATCAAGAACAATGGTCACTTACGGCCCACACGAAGTGACGTTTATTTGTATAAACGTGACATTGGAAAGTAATAACGTTGTTGTGAGATATCAATATTTTCATGTTTCCTTTCAACTAGATTAAGAACCTATCTCCTGTAAGTGCACACTGACCAATTTCCGTTTGGTTTTGACATTCAGTTTATCGTGAACTTTTGTTTCATAAGGATAATACTAAGGCTGTACAATAATATTTCGACTGAGGTCTGTATATTTTACCATTAGTTCCGAGGTCTAGGGGAATAGCAATACACGTGTAGGGGCAGATTGATATGTAAATGTTACGTTCATGTGTAAAAGTTCATTTGCAATGTGTATATTTTTCACGATTGTGAGTGCACTAGGGCGAGTTCCCGTTACAACTCGATTCATACAAAATTCCAAAGTGTGTCTTAAACTGGAAACATGAAAAGACAAAACAATAATTTTGGTATCCCTAAATCTCCTCTAGTTGTTTTTAAGATGGTGTGGTAAGTAAGAGTGTGTGAGTTTGTTTTTACGCCACTTTTAGCAATATTCCAGGAATATCACGGCGGAGGACACCAGAAATGGGCTTCACACATTGTACCCATGTGGGGAATGGAACCCGGGTCTTTGGCGTCATGAGAGAACGCTTTAACCACGAGGCTACCCCCATCGGCCTGTTCAGTAAGAAGTCGTTGATGTTAGAATATGTTTACGCACTTTACAGTCATCGTCATTCATCAGAACATTCAGTCATCGTCAGAACATCAGTCATCGTCAGAACATTCAGTCATCGTCAGAACATTCAGTTATTGTCAGAATATTCAGTCATCGTCATTCGTCAGAACATTCAGTCATCGTCAGAACATTCAGTCATCGTCAGAACATTCAGGCATCGTCAGAACATTCAGTCATCGTCAGAACATTCAGGCATCGTCAGAACATTCAGGCATCGTCAGAACATTCAGGCATCGTCAGAACATTCGGGCATCGTCAGAACATTCAGGCATCGTCAGAACATTCAGGCATCGTCAGAACATTCAGTTATTGTCAGAATATTCAGTCATCGTCAGAACATTCAGTCATCCAGTCATCGTCAGAACACATCATCAGAACATTCAGTCATCGTCAGAACATTCAGTCATCGTCAGAACATTCAGTCATCGTCAGAACATTCGGGCATCGTCAGAACATTCAGTTATTGTCAGAATATTCAGTCATCGTCAGAACATTCAGTCATCCAGTCATCGTCAGAAGACATCGTCAGAACATTCAGTCATCGTCAGAACATTCAGTCATCGTCAGAACATTCAGTTATTGTCAGAATATTCAGTCATCGTCAGAACATTCAGTCATCCAGTCATCGTCAGAACACATCGTCAGAACATTCAGTCATCGTCAGAACATTCAGTCATCGTCAGAACATTCAGTTATTGTCAGAATATTCAGTCATCGTCAGAACATTCAGTCATCCAGTCATCGTCAGAACATTCAGTCATCGTCAGAACATTCAGTCATCGTCATTCGTCAGAACATTCAGTCATCGTCAGAACATTCAGTCATTCGTCAGAACATCATCATCATCATCATCATCATCAGTAGTAGTAGTAGTTGCAGCAACAGTAGTGGTAGTAGTAGTAGATATAATAATAGCTGTAGTAGTAGCAGTATCATCATCATCAGTAGTAGTATGTAGTAGTAGTAGTAGTAGCAGCATCAGCATCAGCATCAGCAGTAGTAGTAGTAGTAGTAGTAGTAGTAGTAGTAGTAGTCGCAAAAGCAGTTGTTGTAGTAGAAGTGGTAGTGGTGGTAGTAGTGGTAATGTATGCTATTGTGAATGTTACATACGGTGTGTGTGTATTGCAAGAGTAGGGATGACAACATTTAGTGATAATAATATACATGTACTCCTTTGAGTGGCATTTTTAGAAGCTGGAGGGTCGGATAAGGACAAACAGTTAGGATGAACAACTTCTTTATTCAGGTGATGTGACGTTTCGATACGGATTCTTGTTGAAGGTACAACAATATACTCGAGTGTACTTTAAGATTCCTGCGCAAAAAAACACAATACTTTTTACATGCAGCCAAGGAACTTCAACATTGGTCGTGTTACGTAACAGGTACCATGAATTTCTCGTAAACCATGACCATATTTAGAATCACAGAGCGAGAACCAAATCAAGTTGAAACCTGCCTGGACCAGTTCGAGAGGACCGCATCACCTCCGTCACAAATTGTATACCTCCGCATGCCGAGAGCACATGCACTGAAAACACATCTGATATGGATCACTCTCTGTTCTTCCCCTCTTGCATCTTATTACGAATAACGTTTAGAGAAATAAACAGGGGCGTGCCCATGGTTTCACTACGCACAATGTCGTTTTGGGATGTGGACATACTTTTCAAGAGTCGATGCATTACACCACGCCTCTTTAAAGATAATCTAACAAAGCGATTCACAAGGTCACGGAATGTTAGAACCCGCTCAATGCCTATTTCGAGTTTTTGATATTCCCCAATTTCCACCAAACCTCAACAGTTAAGGAGAACTGATTGACATCAGGTGGCCACGCGACACCATGGCAACTGGCACGGGCGTTTCGGCGCCCATGCTTGTACACAATCTGACTAAAGTGAACAAGCATAATATTTGTTCAATTTAATTGTATGAAGTGTTACATGAATCGGAAATGGTTAATGCAGCAATGTTCTTTCAGGTCCGTTTTAACGAACAAAGATTATAAAGAATACGTCTTGCAGTAGCAAATGCGCATATTAGACATGGGAGGTGCTATGCTTTTAATAAAATCCTTTTTCTAGTATGATTAGTTTCACTTGAAATTCCTACCACTGGTTTGATGTTACTTGGGCGCCATCTTGCGACGCGATCTGCTCCAGAACTTGATGTCTCTGCGCAGAACGAAATAGTCCGGGGTAGGGGGTCTCCGGGGACATAGTTTAGATGCTTTACTCTCGAGGAAAGAGCTCCGTCCGTTTGAATGTGAAGCTTAAAGCACTCAACGTAAACTCTCTGACACCACCGAGTGGGACATATTGTTCTCTGAATAATACGATGAAGGTTTAGGAAATGCGCATGTACATTGTCAATGTGGCTGCGTGGTGACGATAAGTGACAATAAACGCCATTTGGCGGTAAACACGCAGTTGTCCCTCCTTTGAATACATATTACTGGCCAACTTTAGATGACAGAAAAGTGTTTCAAAATTCATCAACGAGAGCCTGTCTCAAGGGTCGTGCACGTAAGAATTCCTGAGAGTAGGAGTGAGTGAGTGAGTGAGTAAGTTGGATTTCACACTGCTTTGGTTGTTTGGTTGGTTTGTTGTTTAACGCCTCACTCAGCAATATTCCAGCTATACGGCGTCAGTCTGTAAATAATCGAGTCTGAACCAGACAATCCAGTGATCAACAGCATGAGCATCGGTCTACGCAGTTGGGGTACGATGACACGTGTCAACCAAGTCAGCGAGCCTGACCACACGATCACGTTAGTAGCCTCTTACGACTAGCATGGGTTACTGAAGATCAGTTCCAATCCGGATCTTCAGGGGTTAACACGCCGCTTTGAACAATTTCAGTTGCATGCATGTGGGAGAAAGGTCCACGAACACCAGTAACCAAAAACATAATCAGGGCTAACTGGGATTCGAACCACAGATCATAGGTTTCTGTTACGCCAAAGGGACGCAACTATGCGAATTTCGGGACCCTGGGCCCGCGTGTACCTCTTGTACATACAGCCATACAGATAAACATACACTTTAACACCATCACGTTTCCGAAGATAAGAGACTGATGTCTGCTAAGGGGTTGTACCTACAGATGCAAAATCCAAAATGGCGACGTGCGAACTTCCTGTCCTAGTTTATTCGCCTTTGAAATAAAGTCTTTTATGTCACGTGAACAGATTATAAAATGTAAGCTGACTCAAACTTCAGTACAGTATGTAGATTAGATAAGACTTTTTTAAAAGGAAATATAGAAAGCTGCTTCCCCTCTGAGGAAAAGAAATTATTTACTATTTTCATTTCCAGGATATTTTGTACAAATATGGAAAATGAAACTTTATTGTGTCTTCACCATATAAAGAACAAATAAACACCAATATATGTGGCCAGTGTTATTTCACGAGGTGTAAGCTTAATCTGGAAGGAACAGTTTAAAACCTTTTATAGTTGACGATGTGATTGGACCTGGCAGGGCCCGGGTGTAAAGTCTGGTATAATATATATAATAAAATTATGACCGGACCCTGGCACGGCTAAGAATAAAAACATGCATATTGGTCCACTGGGCCAAACGTGTACCCCACAAGGATGGGGAAGAATGAGTGAGTTTAGTTTTATGCCGCACTCAGCAACATTACAGCTATATAGCGGTGGTCTGTAAATAATCGAGTCATTGTCAATGTGCCTGCTTGGTGACGATAAGTGAAAATAAACGCCCGTTGGCGGTAAACACGCAGTTGTCCCTCCCTCCCAGACATTCTAGTGATCAACAGCATGAGCATCGATCTACACAATTGGAAACCGATGACATGTGTCCACCAAGTCAGCGAGCCTGACCACCCGATCCCGTTAGTCGCCTCTTACGACAAGCATTAGTCTGTCATACAGACCCTGAAGCAAGTATAACCAAGAAAGCGCAAGTCTAGAAAATGTGGCAAGTCTAGATTTCCACAGTTTGAAAATGAAGAAAGTCTCAGGGCTTCTTTTCATTATGTTTTATTCTTTTTACTATGAAATTTTTTTCTGTAGAATATGTTCATTTCTGAGACTAGTTGTTAGTCTAGACAAGCATGGGTTGCTGAAGATCAGTTCTAACCCTGATCTTCACGGGTGGAAAGTGATGACACTGACATTCATGTACAAATTTGATCCCAATATACTCGTGTTAATACCCGTAGTCGTGCTAATATGAACCGCCAATGCCACAGGATAACCAGTCTAGATCAGCCGACGAAACTGGTTCCATTTGACGGTAAAATGTCGGTAAAATTGAGGTGAGGTGAGGTGAAACGGGGCTTAACGTCGTACTTAAGAATATTTCGCTCATATGACGATGTGCATGCGTGTGTATGTGTGGCTGCTTGTACTAGTCCAGACTTAAGCTGGTTTTATAGTGCTAGCCCACTGAGATACCATGCCGCAGTGAAGCATGAATACCCCACTCAGACACATTATACTGACTCCGAGCCGACCACTCCTTGCTGTACCCATTAAAGCCGAGCGCCAGGCAGGGACCAAAAAGTACCATATTTTAACGTCTTTTGGTATGACGTGGCCGGGGATCGCTTTAACCACTACACCACGGAGGCGGTCTCGGTAAAATTGAATGTATCAATACAAAAACAACGATGACACCAGGTGTTCGCGAAAACAAGTCCATAGGGTAGTTTCCTACACTCAGAACGGGTATCTATTTATAAGGGACACAATGCTGTAATCCCCTGTTCAATATCCCAGAGCATTCAGTTATGTGTTTCATCGCCCTCCGTGGCAACATCAGTTCCACCGATACTACATCGGCGAACATGCCCCGTCCAGACGCTGGTTTCTACTCCTGGATAGGCCAAGGTCACATATGGCCTCAGACCATTCTGAAGGCCTGGGCATTATGCAAGGATATGGATTGTTATATATTGCTATTTTAAGTCCTAAGAACAACGGTTCAGTAAGGCGACGATACATCAGCTGCAATAAGAACACCATTTCTATTTCTGACTTCTTTGAGAGGCATTTTAAAAGTTGTAAAGATGAAGAAAAATCAAGTTCTTTGGATAGTCAACTTCTTTATTGCAATGAGTGCGACGTTTCGGTGTAGATACTAACACCGTTATCAAGCAAGTTTTCCTTCACCATTACTTTAATAAGACACGTAAATACTAAGTAAAAACTATTTCCCCCCAAACTGAGAATGTAATTAAATTAAGAACAGATCTTCTTGAATGTTTTATTTGAATGAAAAAAAAACATATTTAATAATCCGTAAGGGCCCCACCATTTCATATTCTGTCTGGGAGTTTTGTTTGAAACGGCATATATTCACCAGTCGCTCCCAAAATTGTATTATTTTGCATTTTTTTAGGACAGTTTTAGCATGTGTGGCAGACCGTAAATGTTTTCTGGCTAGAACCTGAGGGAAAATACACGTAGTACCTAACAATAGTAGATCTTACAGTTTGGTTACAGGACAGGTATTCCCCATCCTCTTTTATAAGTGAGTGAGTTTGGTTTTACGCCGCATTAAACACAATTCCAGCAATATCACAATTAGTGACAACAATGTTGGGCTTAACACATGGTGCTTATGTGCGGAATCGAACTCGGGACGCTTTAACCACCAGGCTACTCCACCGACCCACGTCCCTAAAGGAACCGACATAACGTCTTCTTTGACATGGACACGAACTTACCACGTGGAGCGAGCCGTTACACGTATTATCGAGCTTCGCGGAACGCCATCTAAGCTTCGCGGATAGCAGACTTCCTGACAGGCCCAGAAAAAAAAATAATATGAGTGAGTTGATTCCACAAGAATTACCTAAACCAACGGTCAATTCCTTCACTACAATAGTTTCTTTGGGCGGGATAAGCAGCATATTGTGTAAAGATACCGTGAGAGTCAAAGCAATAGGTCATAATCCTGCAAATGCGACAAGACTCGTACAGCATCTGAGGATCGGATATTGTGCCATTTAGACAGCAGTTGAGACACACGAAATAGTGATGGTTGAAAAAAAAATTACCACGAGCCAGATTGATATCAAAACAAGTGTTTGGAAACATTTAACATAACCAGAGATCTCGACCACGGAGCAGCGGATACGTCGTCTGAGGTTATCCATGTTTGACACCCCTTGAGGCGAGAAGCTGATCTGGGCTCGAACCTGTCTATATCCAAATCATCCACATGCTGTCCTAATAACGCCGAATACCGGTTTGTTCACGGCTGATTCCTGGAATGTGTTCCACAACCTACAAGAACTATTGTCTTACACCATTTCACCAGGAGATTTAGTCTCACACCTCTTTATGTCAAAAATCAAGGAAGTGAGGCATTCTTGTCCCATCTTTTTTCAATATTTCGTAAGGGTAATAGATATGCTGACCTTTACGAGACATGTAGATAATGTTGTGTTGACTAGGAGATATGATATTGGGGTGGCAGCTGAGCGGTGAAAGGTACCACATACGACGTATATCTGACACTTAGTAAAAATGGGATGCTTTTAGAACTAAGAACTGTTTGCCTTGCAAATTATTGCCATGTGGGGTGGAGCGTGCGTTGGTATTTCCGCGGGATGTTTGAATCTTGAAATAGAACAAGGCCACGTCACATAGCTCCTGCAACGGTCAGTGTGCATTAATTAAGATAGGAAACAATGGAAGCAGGCCAGTAATTATTGCTGGAAACTGGGACCGGTTTTTTTTCAAGAATTACGATAAGAAGACCAGTGGTTGTTCAAGGACCTGGACAAGCAGGCCATTTGCTCGTCAAGGTCCCTGGCAGGCGGACTAGTAGCTCTTCAAGAAGTTGGACGACGGAATACTTTCAAACACTGCGACGAAGACCAATATCAAGACAAGGGCCGATCGGATAAGAAGCGTTTTAAAGAACTGAACAAGTGGATAGTCTACGAGATACTGGACAAGTGGATTGTATAACTCTTCAAGAAACTACACAAGCGGACTAGCAACCCATCAGGAAACTACACAAGCGGACCAGTAACCCTTCAAGAAACTACACAAGCGGACTAGTAACCTTTCAAGAAAGTACACAAGCGGACCAGTAACCCTTCAAGAAACTACACAAGCGGACCAGTAATCCTTCAAGAAACTGCACAAGCGGACCAGTAACCCTTCAAGAAGCTACACAAGCGGACTAGCAACCCATCAGGAAACTACACAAGCGGACCAGTAACCCTTCAAGAAACTGCACAAGCGGACCAGTAACCCTTCAAGAAGCTACACAAGCGGACTAGCAAGCCTTCAGTAAACTACACAAACGGACTAGTAACCTTTCAAGAAACTACACAAGCGGACCAGTAACCCTTCAAGAAACTAAAAAAGCGGACCAGTTAGCATTCAAGAAACTACACAAGCGGACCAGTAACCCTTCAAGAAGCTACACAAGCGGACTAGTAACCCTTCAGGAAACTACAATAGCGGACCAGTAACCCTTCAAGAAACTGCACAAGCGGACTAGTAACCCTTCAAGAAGCTACACAAGACTAACCCTTCAGGAAACTACAATAACGGACTAGTAACCTTTCAAGAAACTACACGAGCGGACCAGTAACCCTTCAAGAAACTAAAAAAGCGGACCAGTTAGCATTCAAGAAACTTCACAAGCGGACCAGTAACCCTTCAAGAAGCTACACAAGCGGACTAGCAACCCATCAGGAAACTACACAAGCAGGACCAGTAACCCTAGTAGAAACTGCACAAGCGGAGCAGTAACCCTTCAAGTAGTAGCAGTAGCAGTACTAGCAAGCCTTCAGGAAACTACACAAGCGGACTAGTAACCCTTCAAGAAACTTCACAAGCGGACTAGTAACCCTTCAAGAAACTACACAAGCAGACTAGTAACCCATCAGGAAACTACAAAAGCAGACTAGTAACCCTTTAAGAAAACAATAGTGGTAGTAGCAGACAGTGAAGTAGTAGTAGTAACCCTTCAAGAAACTACACCAGCGGACTAGTAACCCTTTAAGAAACTACAATAGTGGACTAGTAGTAGTAATTTTATGAAAGTTTAAGTAGTAGTAGTTGTAGTAGTAGTTTCATTAAGTTGTTAGTAGTCAGTAGTAGTAGTTGTACAGTAGTGGTTGTAAGTAGATAGCAGCAGCAGTAGTAGTAGTAGTAGTAGTTGTAGTAGTAGTAGTAGTAGTAGTAGTAGTAGTTGTAGTAGTAGTAGTAGTAGTAGTAGTAGTAGTAGTAGTAGTAGTAGTAGTAGTAGTGATTGTAGTAGTAGTAGTGGTAGTAGTAGCAGTAGCATCTATGTAAGGGTGTTATTGTCAGTATTGACTTTCACTTCCCAACTGCAGCACTGTACGATATTACGTATTAGTTTCAACTGTTTCAGTTTCAATATTATATAACACATGTGAGCTATCATTTACAATGGAACATTATAATGCATTGCCACACTCAGAACGTCCATTTCAGCAGCCACGTCGGAATATGGTGAAAACACCTTAGGACATACAGCATTCTTTTGTATATCACCAAGAAAAAACAAACAAGTCTGCTAAAGTTGTTTATCAAAGTAGTTCCTTGCATAATAATAGCTTTACTCTCGCTGTATCGAATGTGTGTGAGGTGTGTATTTTTCTGTGTTTTATTTCCGACATTTTCCTATTTTATTATCCTAACGTGTTTGTTTAAAATGGTCAGCAACATGCTTTCCAAATGCTGAAGAATGTTTGACGGATGTGTGTTAGTCGTTAAAATACCACAGACACCTTGGGATAGACAAAGTCGGTTTAACAATCTCTAATCGGTGTCCTATAAACCCAGCATGGCGCGTCTTGACAAAGAACCTTATACCAATTACGGTCAAATTAGCGTTTTGATCCTTTGCGATTTGAAAAGGTAGTTTAATTTCAGAAAGCGCGCCAATTTGGCTAACGATACCCAATGTTCAAATGCTTTTGATTTTCATTACAAAATGCTAAGGCCATCGCCTCGCAAATAAAAGTAGTATTTTAAAAATATTTTGAAATCAAAGGAAGCATGTGTTTTTTAATGAAGAGAACGATCCCCAATGTTGATGTCGGAGTGATGGAGTTAGTCGTACCATCAACGGTTAACCTACCACGCTGACACAATACAAGTTAATGGCTTTGGGAAAAAAGAGAATATTTCACTTTTGTGGTTTGCATTTTACCGAGAACAAAGCTCCTGAAATAGTCCTATCTACAAAGAGACCTTTCGAGTTTTAAACTGGTAACAAAAATAGCCTGAAATAAGTGCAGACGCGCGTCTATGGAGGTCTGACTGCACCCTGATGCAGAAAAGTGTTGAGCGGTCGCCTGCACTTTTACGGGCTAAGTGTAGTCTTGTGGCTCAAGTGTTAGCTCGCCAAGTGAAGTCTCGTGTTTAATTCCTAAGTTCCACTGTCGGTATTATAATATCCCAGCCATATGAAGACGATTGGACCAGACGATCAAGTGACCTCCAACACAGCACTCAGCAATATTCACGCAAAGGATGTCGGACTGACAATAATCGAGTCTGGACCATACGATCCCATGTTTGACACCATGAAGGTCTATATATACGCTGATAAACAGTCAATTGGACCAAATAGAGAAATCTGAGGGGGTATGATACAAAAACATTACTTATAATCCACTCTATTTCTTACACAAATCACGATGACATAATATAATGGACAAGTGTTTGCCTGATCCATTCGAATTCGAGTTACGAAATAAACGGGATTAACAAGGCACTAGAAGAAGAAATATGTGGTCCCTGCCAAGTTTCATTTGTAACAGGTATTCGTTTTGGATGTCTCAAGTTCGATTTCATATCAACCATTATTTCACCTTATAGCCAGGATAGTTTGCTGGGAACCAGTTTAAACCTGGAACCCCCAGGGTGTCGGGCAATACTGTGAAATATCACCATGCAATTTAGCGTCCGAATACTGTCCGTGATGCACATGTCTTCAAATTAATACTGCTCACAAAGGCCTAAACAATTTCAGAGACTCAAATTGTCTCCGGAAACAGTAACATTGGCTTGTTTGTTGCAACAACCTGACCATGAACTTCAGCACGTTGGCAAGCTATAGCCCAAAGGCATCAACCAATGGTTTGATACTTGTCTGTTGTTGTAAATAAGGAGCATACCAGGTATTTGTTTGTTGCTACTGAGAGCAAGTTGATGGACATGTGCTTCCGTCCCCTCCCAAGGGGGTAATCAGACGCCAAACGTGTGTTCCCCCATGTGCTCCCGCGGATGGGCGGAAGAATTTCAGGCAAGGTGCGCTCCGTCCTTGGCGGACTGATTCCCTTGTCTATAGAATGCTGCTACGACAGACTGGAATTTCGGTCTTCCTTTGAGGTTCATATAGAATGCTGAGGGAATACGACAGACTGGAATTTCAGTCTTCCCATTGGCTACATGGCTATTACTGCGCATGTTACAAAACACGAATTGGTTCCCTGATTTGAGGAACTAACTGAATATTGATAGATCCTGTTCAGAATTGGTGCTCGGGAATATAAGCGTCTACCCATGTTGGGATTCGGGTTTTAAGAGCCAACGCTTTAACCACTAGGTTACCCCACCGCCCCTATTTTGATAGGATAACCCAGGGTTAAACGGTAGGTGATGTTTCCACTGATTGTATTTCAGTTGTTGGTTTATCTTTAGAAGCCGAAAGTTATGCATAGAGTGAGTGAGTTGGGTTTTACGCTGCTTTTAGCAATATTCCAGCACTATTATGTCTGGTGACACCAGAAATGGGCTTCACACATTGCACCCATGTGGGAAATCGAACCTGAGCCTTCAGAGTGACCTTATGCATTGAATGAATGAATGTTGTTTTGTGCCAATTTTATGATTCAATTATGGTTTGTATTTTGTTTGTTGCTTAACAACACTCAGCAGTTTTCCAGCTAAATGACGACGGCCTGTAAATTATTGAGTGTGAAAGAGACAATCCAATGGTCGGTGATCAGGCTTGCAGACACGTTTGATGGATGTAAACCAATTCCAAGTGCGTAGATCGATGTTCATCATGTAAATCCCAGGACTGTCTGGTCTAGATGTAATTGTGTACAGACCATCTCATATAGCTCGATTATTGTTGATTGGCTGTTAAACAACAAACAACTTGTCTTTTCTGTCCTTGCATTGTGTTAGACTGGATCATAAGACCAGGTCTAAAAACTAAATAAAAAGCCGGCCATTTAAACGGGTTTCCACATTCAAATATACAGTCACATGAAACTACAGTAAGAAATTTCAAAAGCAAAAGTAGCAAAATGATTCTGTTTGTCACCCAGTAAATAAACACATAAAATATTGCATAAACATCTTGTGTTTGCTAAATACTCCCAGATTGTTGATTGTAATTATAGGTTTTCCTGTAAACAGAAGTCATGGAGCTTGGATATTGGCCGAGGCAAATAAGAAACAATCTGGCTTCCACTTCACCCAGGAAGGATTTTGTTGTGTTTGCGTTTGATATTCTGTAACGTCAAAAGTGCTTTTATGGAACAGTGGTCTTCATCATGTTGCAAGGTTAGCTTTTATCAGCAGCAGCGGGTCACTTGCTGTTCCTCATCTTCCCGTGCTGAATTCTGTGGGTATTTTGATAGGATAACCCAGGGTTAAACGGTAGGTGATGTTTCCACTGATTGTATTTCAGTTGTTGGTTTATCTTAAGAAGCTGAAAGTTATGCATAGAGTGAGTGAGTTGGGTTTTACGCTGCTTTAGCAATATTCCAGCACTATTATGTCTGGTGACACCAGAAATGGGCTTCACACATTGCACCCATGTGGGAAATCGAACCTGGGCCTTCAGAGTGACCTTATGAGGTGAGGTGAAATTGGGTTTAACGTTGTGCTTGAGAATATTTCGTTCATATGACGACGTGCATGCGTGTGTATGTGTATGTGCGGCTGCTTGTACTAGCCCTGACTGAAGCTGGTTTTATAGTGCTAGCCCACTGAGATACCATTCCGCAGTGAAGCATGAATACCCACTCTGACACATTATACTGACTCCAAGCCGACCAGTCTTTGTTGTACCCATTAATGCCCAACGTCAGACAGGGACTAACAAGTACCATATTTTAAGGTCTTTTGGTATGACGACCTTATGCATTGAATGAATGAATGTTGTTTTGTGCCAATTTTATGATTCAATTTCACAGTTAGGTTATAGCATCCTACACTTGATAGAACCAAGACAACACAAATGAGTAGTTGATACAATGACCAGTGATTAACGCATCCTGGTGTGTGCAGTTTGCAGGGGATACCAAGGGCTACATTATTTTTTTTCTGGGATCCGGTCCTCAAAGCAATCTAAGGTGCTCTGAAATCCCATACTTTAAATACACTTCCTAGTCTACACAGCGATCCTACAGCAAAAACATCATAACAAATGGTCCATGAATCAGGAATCCTTACCTCTTGGACAAAATGGTTTCATCCAAAGGGTTTCAGGCTGAGATGTGTTTTCATGTGTGCCACTATGGTCACTCCTAAATAGAGAATCTCTCAATGAAAATGTACATCTCTGAACATGGTACTGCCATTAGACTTAAGATTGCAGCGATGTCATAGCATTGTGCGTCATCAAGTACATGACGTCATAGCATTGTCAGGGCATTGTACAAAATCTACTGTCAAAATGATATCTCCTAGGAGATATCGTTTGATCTCACTCAAGCAATATCTCCGGTGGAACACAGTTTTGGATGATAATTACAGATATATACTGATTAGTTTGGGCAGGCAGGAATACATATTCATCATCTTGACTAAACTGTGCATCACCCATAGGTTGATATGATTATAAATCAAAACAAACCATTGTAACCAACATTTTTATTAAATAAATAAACTGAACAATAAAGTTGTCATATTTGATACTCCAAGTATGACAACTGTTTCCTGTATTCCCAAATTGGGTATGTCACGCATGTAAGGACACACCATGTCATGACACACAACACAGTTGTCACACTTGATACTCCAAGTATGACAACTGTTTCCTGTATTCCCAAATTGGACATGTCACAATTATAAAGATACACTATGTCACGATACAAAAAACATGACTTGTCACACTTGATAACCAAGTATGACCTCTGTTTCTTATATTCCCAACATCGGACATGTCACACTTGATAACCAAGTATGACCTCTGTTTCTTATATTCCCAACATCGGACTTGTCACACTTGATAACCAAGTATGTTTGTTTCTTATATTCCCAACATCGGACATGTCACACTTGATAACCAAGTATGACCTCTGTTTCTTATATTCCCAACATCGGACATGTCACACTTGATAACCAAGTATGACCTCTGTTTCTTATATTCCCAACATCGGACATGTCACACTTGATAACCAAGTATGACCTCTGTTTCTTATATTCCCAACATCGGACTTGTCACACTTGATAACCAAGTATGACCTCTGTTTCTTATATTCCCAACATCGGACATGTCACACTTGATAACCAAGTATGACCTCTGTTTCTTATATTCCCAACATCGGACTTGTCACATTTGATAACCAAGTATGACCTCTGTTTCTTATATTCCCAACATCGGACATGTCAGACTCACAATGTTACGATACAAACACCTGGGCCTAGATTTTTGAGGCTCTCTAAGCGCTACAATAGTCGTAAGTGCCACACATTAACATTAACTTACGACTATCTTAGCACTAAGAGAGCTTCGAAAATCTAGGCCCTGACATCTTGCTTTAGACTTTCTCTAAACATCAAAAGGATTACTAAAGACACATCTAAAAAGCATAAAGCCACCCAAAACAGGTGAAACAGAACTTTTGATTTGTAGTAATATCATAAATTGTGTCCTCAAAAGCTATTATTTACCTATTGGTATTCCAGCACTAAATAACAGTTGTATCATCGCCAGCATCAAATTCAACTTCATCCAATGATGATTATGCATACAACTGAACACAAAATCACAGACTTGAATATAAATTATTTCACATTTCTCACACTGAATCAGAAAATCTGGGACAATATTCCACACAAACAATAAAAATTTATGTAGTTCAAAGAGAGACGAGTTAAAATAGTGTAATATTTAAGAAATCTTCAACCAACAAAAGACAACTTTAGAAATCATGAATCATGAGTGAGTGAGTATGGTTTTACGCCACTTTTAGCTATATTTCAGCAGTATCACGGCGGGGCACACCATAAATGGGCTTCACACATTGTGCCCATGTGGGGATTCGAACCCAGGTCGTCAGCATGACGAGCCGACGCTTTAACCATTAGGCTACCCCACCGCCCCTTCACACATTCTACCCATGTGGGGAATGGAACCCAGGTCTTCGGCATGACGAGTGAACGCTTTAACCACCAGGCTACCCCACCACCCCTCACTAATCATCATTTTCATGATAATTTACTGCGAGAAGAACTGGTAACATCTTTTTTACAATAGTCATGGTTCAGATGAGCAGAAACTAGTAGAAATAAACCATCAACAGAACCATATCCCATAAGAATACTACATAATCCACATGTATTTCCCAATGCTCAAACATCACAAATAGACAAAGAAATTGGACTAAGGTAACATTGGAGTACATATTTCACATTCCACACTAAATGTGTAATTGCATGGTATTAATTCAGTAATTTGAGGAAGGGGTGAATATGGCAGTAAGTCTCAGCTTTGTCATACAGTTACAAATAAAATATATAATGTTATCAAAAAAACTAAATATATTCCATTACAATATTCAGGGAGAATTTGCATTGATTTTTACTGGCAAGTTTGTGTATGTACAAGATGAAGTCGATATCTATCTTTTGTGGTACAGACATGCAAATCGCATTATAGGAATTCACATTTTGGGATGAATAACTCTAAGAATAATATCTACTTCTACTTCTTCTAAGAATAATATCTACTGGTACTATTACGGCAGAATTTTTTTATTATTTTGACTCAAAAGGTTTGCCAAAAAAGTAAAAGTGTTTCTAAGTGATAGTGTCTCCTAAATACATCTCGTTATTCCGTAGTCTGAGTGTGGCTTGTAATTTAAAAACATCACTGTACTGATCATGCTGAAGTTTTGACATCACCTATATCATCAGGGCTATGCTAACACATGGATCCATTCAAGTGGTTCTTGCAAACTCAAATACATACCCTTGATTTTCATACCATTTTTATCGACCAACCAAACAGAGATATGGCAAAAGGATATAACCCTCGGGAGGTAATGGAAACAGACATGAAGCAGATATGACAACCCTAATTTAACCCAGTTAGTATTTTGGCCAAAAAGTGATGCAACAATTAGTATTTTTTTTGCCAAAACTAGTATTCCAAAATCATTGTATTCCATTTTTGCTTTATTTTAATTTAGAAGAAACAGGGTCCACAGATCAGTGATCCAACAAAAAATAAAGTATTGACCTAAGCTTGCAACTGTAAGCCCCTCCACGCTTCAGTAAACCAAGGGGGTTATATGGTAACACATATAAAGATCATTGTGATATTCTCAGCTCCTCCTACAGAAATGTGACTACACAAATCAAATCCCCACAAACCACATACCCCCAACACACCAAACCCTGACTTAGTACACCAGCAACATTTTATGTACACATGAAAGGTCACATGCAACGCAAAACACAACTTTGCAGATTCTGATACCTTTCGGTATGGACTTACAGTAAGAAATTATGAAAAATGCAAATTCAACTTATAAAGTTGACAAATAACGCGATGAACCACCCCTGCGAAATCGGAGCTCAAACGATTCACTAATTTCACCCCAGCACATCTTGGGTCTGCAGTAATAAAAATACACTGGTCCCATACTTGGTTGCAGATTTGCAAACCAAGTTTTGAAGAAAGTCTATCATTAGAAATACTAATTTCATTGTCAAAAATTGCTAAGCTTCAAAACTGAAATGTTTTAATACATGTCTATGGAAACAGCAAAATATGTTGATTGTAATAAGCTGTCTTTGTCACAGACAAAACTCAATGTCTGTTTCATTGACACCTATTTGTCTGCCTGCCTGTCTGCTAATGACAATATGCAATACACAACTTCAATCATTGACCACATGCAATTTGAACTTAACACCTATCAGGCTATACACCATAAACAAAATACATTGATTTATGGTTTGTGCACCTGAGTTCTGTTTCTGTCACATTATGTAATTACACAGACAGGCAGGTGTGATACTTGTACACATGACATGTTATTATGTCTGTGGGTGGTGAGGTTGCAAACAAACTGCATCCATTTTTCTCGGATGACTGGATCGGACGGAAACCGGTGCAAACTCAGAATGTCAGTTTCAAGTCCTGCTTTGTACTTGGACGAACGACAGTTTCCAGCCACGCAGTAGTTCACCATCTCAGTATTTGTTGATTGGATCGAACGCAAATGCAGAGAGCATGTATTTACAAAACCCAACATCTCTATATACATTATTTATGGATAACAACTTCTTTTATTGTATATGATGCGAGTTGTTATCCATAAAGAATCTTACTTTCTTATTACTCACCATACTTCTAAAATGTCAATCAAACAGATCATCTCTATATACACACACACAATGAGCCCTCAGTGTATCGGCAAAAGAACAAGCCAATGGAAAGACTTCGTTACACTTGAGTGCACACCCACCCGCTCTGACTAGGTTCGGTCTCCCAGGTGCTTCGTTTTGAGGGAAGTAAACCCAAGTACAAAATATTGCACTTTTGATTCGCGATTGTACGCTTATAGTTTTGTTCATTTGTTTTTGCACAATCAGCAATGTATATTATATGTCATGAATAAGTGATAATTGTGTTTTAATTATGTTTGTTTTTTGGTTGCATGTGACCTTTAACAAATCATCTGACTAGAATCTATGTGCACGCGTGACAGTATTTAAAATAATGGCGTCTAGGTCTAGTCGAATGTTTTGTGAATCTCAGGACCATTTTGACGTTCCTGCTCTATTTTTAACACTGCACAACATACAAAACCCTCGAAAATATACAAATTCATTTTATCAAAATATAACAAAACATACATGTATCAATCTGTAGTAATAAATGACCAAACTAAATCCATTATTTGATGGCAAGTTTTTGAAAAGAAATAACCATGTCAGGTGACCTGTAAGCTACAATACTAGGCTATATCCAAGAGAAGAGTGATCAGATCATTTCCTAAGATGCGATACCTCACACAGTGAAAATTTCACAATCCTTCCATAGGGGTACATTGGGTGAACGTTCAAATAAGCCACAAAGTGTTTCAAAATGTATCTTATTGTCCACTTCCGAATGTAAATATAGAATACACCATAAATTATATTGTTATTGAGATTTTATACACCCAAAAGTGAGTACCATCAAAGAATATATGTCTGTAATATGAGGGTCTCCTTTTGTTCAAAAGAAATTTCCGAATCAAGAATGTGAAGAAACTGAAAGCTGAATCATTAAGAAAACTAACAACAGATTGGCAAAAACACACATTCTTTGTTGAGACTTTGTGGTCAAAGTTCCCTCAAGCCTCACCTGACATGACTTCCCATGGACTGACTGACTGAGTTTGGTTTTACGCCGCTTTTAGCAATATTCCAGCAACATCACGGCGGGGGACACCAGAAATGGGATTCACACATTGTACCTATGTGGGGATTCGAACCCGGGTCTTCGGCGTGACGAGCCAACGCTTAAACCATTAGGCTACCCCACCGCCCCAACTTCCCATGGAAGGGTAATGAGATCCAAATAGTGTGGTACAGTATCCAAGTCTTCTGATTTTGAGAATAACAAGCGAGCACTGTCTTACATCAAGGTACAACTTCAAACTACTAAGCAAGCAAGATTTATCAGCTACCTACCACTATGATCATATGATTATGATGATGATGATGATGATGATGATGATGATGATAACTTCATCATCTGTGGCAGTCACCTTATCCTGCAGAAACATATTGCAGACAAGACCCTGCTCTACCAAAATATATATTTAAATTGTGAGACTGCTAAAACCAGAAACTATTATTGCTTTGTTGTTTACGCTTTAGGCTCTTGCTGACTGGGTACAGTCTTTTAGCAATATTCCAGCAACATCACGGCGGGTGACACCAAAAAAAGCACAAGCAGTAGGTGACTGAAGATCAATTCTAACCCAGATCAAACCCATATCTCCCCAGAATGATGGAGTTCAAGTGGGTGAAGGATTGCTTGAACCCACATCAGCAATAGGGCAGCAATTCATAATATAAAAAGCTTTTTAAGTTGAGTTCTTAAAGTTATCAATATCAATATGGTTTGAGATAGAGGCATGGCTACTTTGGTTTCAATTCCACTGGTTGTCTAACTCAGTTTGTATTTTGATTACCTTCACATACTGATCAATATATACAAACATACAGCGTCATAATGTACACAATCATCCCTCAAACTCCATTGCTAAAATGTCCATAACAGACTCCATAACATTCATTTTGATAACATATCATTTAACTGCAAATGCATCTAAAACATGACCCAGGAACTCTCTATAATCAGACACAGACCAACCTGGGTGTTACCATTTCATCATTTCTGGTAATTGCAGACAATATGGCTGGAACGGAACTCTTTGAATCCGATAAGCTTTATTAAAATTAATTTCAGCATGTCTCTAATTCCCCATTTTCTAGCACTGTTGAGAAAAATCTTTTCAGCTGATATTTCATTTTTGCACCAGATTCCAACTTTTTGCATCTCATGCCGTCAGTTTAGATAAAAGTCATGAGCAGAAGCAGCAGCAATGTTTCTTAAACTGGAAGTTGTAATTTCTGACAACCATAATGGTTACAGTTGTAAGATGCTGTGAATTCAAAAATGTTTTGTTAACTCCAGACAATTCGAACAATTCTTTAAAGCTAAATTTTCAGCATAGGCTGCAAGAGAATTCTTCTTTGTATATTATTTGTTTAGATAAATAAATTTTTTGTACTGAAATGCTGTTACTGATTGCATACATTTTATATATCACAAACACAAAATATTGACCTCTGATTGTATATAATTTTATGTCCCAGACATTTACCCATTGTTACAGATATTCAATGTTATATGTCAGATCAGGGAGGAAATAGGTGACTGTATAGAATACTCATCTTGTGTAATATCAGGCAAGTATTCCACAACCACTGGCACCAAACATCCGAAAACCAGGAAAGCTAACAATACATATAAAATATAGAATTCTTTAACGTTCACCATAATACTATTGCCCTTTGTCAATAATATTACTTTTTGATTTCTTATTTTTGCCTTGTCCCCAGACATAATTGTAGTTTTCTTCTAACTGTTGTTGCTTTGATGCTTCTTTGGATGCTTCGTTGGTTCCACCCTGAAACAGACAGGAACATTTTAGAAAACAGAAACACTGGTTGATTGGTAATGTGAGTGAATATGTTATGATGACGTTTTGCCCATTTGAGGCTCAGCATGGCTGTTCTTCTGGATGAAAACAGAATGCAGAACAGACGTTACACAAAGTCAATTATGAGTGAGTAAGTTTAGTTTAACGGCGCAATCAGCAATATCGGCAGCCTGTAAATAATCAAGTCTGGACCAGACAATCCAGTGATCAACAACATGAGCATCAATCTAAGCAAATTGGGTTCAGATGATGTGTGTCAATCAGGTAAGCAGGCATGACCAACTGATCCCATTAGTTACCCCTGACAAGCATGGGTTGCTGAAGACCAACCCGGATCTTCACCAATTCGTGAGTGATAACAAAGATTTCAACCTTCATGTCCCTTACATGCCCTTTATATTTCATGAGCAAAGCCATGACTACTTGGCTACCACTGCCCTAAATTACTGAAAGACATACAAGCTCGGTCACACTCTACTGCTGCACTACAAGGTGCTTAGATGCATCACTTCAGTAATGTTGCCTGGGAATCTGTCAGGATTTGTTCAGGGAAAACAATATCATATTATACCTAAGGTCAAATATATATCAGATTAAGTGAAGACAAATATAATCTTATAAAAATTGTAACCATTTAATAAACATATTTGATAGTACGATATCCTGTTAGTATGTAAACATAATTTGACCAAGTTTTTAATAGATTGGCAACTTGGGGTCAACAAAATCCGGACATCCTTCCAGTGGTCAGCAGAGGGTCAACACTGATCTTCAACAAACAAAACTGACCAGGATTACTAAAACAAGAGATTTAGACCTTCCATTCTTGGATCAGGTCAAACATGAAGTGGACTTAGTTCTGACCAGTAGCCAAGGACATTGCATAGATGAACATGTACTTCACAATTACTTGTTGGTAGGTCAACTTCACTGTGTTTCTGAATGTAACATGGCTCAGTCTGTACAAAAACCTGGCAACCCAAACATTTTCAGTACAGAAAAGTATAATCATGTATACTATTATTAGCTGAGTGAGTGAGTGAGTGAGTGAGTGAGTTTAGTTTTATGCTGCACTCAGCCATATTTCAGCTATATGGCAGCGGTGTGTAAATAATCGAGTCTGGACCAGACAATCCAGGGATCAACAGCATGAACATCGATCTACGCAATTGGGATACGATGACATGTGTCAACCAGGTCAGCAAGCCTGACCACCCTATCGCGTTAGTCGCCTCTTACCACAAGCATGGGTTGCTGAAGATCAATTCAAACCGGATCTTCACAGGTCTATTATTGAGCAACACACATACTTGACCCGTTCTTTTCGACCAGTGGCTAAAGATGCAGACATGTCTATTTTCCCTATGCCAGGTGCAGCCTGACAAGACAATTTGAACAAAACAGCATTTCTTTATAATGCTACCTTTGATAATTACCTCACTAATGCTTAGAAGCTCATGTTGCTTTTCAGTTTCCAGCTACCACATAACAGGAAGTAATCAAGTCGGTAGAAGTGAGTGAGTGAGTTTAGTTTTACGCCGCTTTTAACAATATTCCAGCAATATCACGGCGGGGGACACCAGAAATGGACTTAACACATTGTGCCCATGTTGGGAATCGAACCCGGGTTTTCGCCATGACGAGCGAACGCCTTAACCACTAGGCTACCCCACCACCCCAGTCGGTAGAGGACAAAACCGGTGAGTGATATCTTGAGCAACATTTACCCATCATCAGATTATGTCATGGTTAAGCCTGACCACTAGATCACTTATCATAAACCTTGGCTATTGGACCCCACGCTTTGAATTCAAACATTTTGGGATTCCAAACCACACACAGGCGGATCCAGAGGGGGGTGCAGGGGTGCCCCACAGCACCCCCTTTTTTGTCCTGAAAGTTCATCAAATGACCATTGAAACTCTCGTGAAAACGGGTGAAAATGAACTGTGCATCGTCCCTTTCTCATAAAGCTGTATCCACCCCTGCCACAATTATAGGTTTCTGCCATACCCAAGGGAAGCAACTCTGCCCAGCAAATCACAGCTCATATAGGTTTCTGGTATACTCAAGGGGAGCAACTCTGTCCATCAAATCACACCTTCTAAAACAACTGGGCCACATATGCCCCTGGCTAAGGAATGGAGTCGGTTGTTTTATCAAATATAAGTTCTTAGGCCTGTAACTGAAACTGCCTGAAAAGCTGTAAGCTGTCGATCAAACTTCTGTATCAATTGCAATGAAAACATAAATCATGCGAGGGAACTAAAACAACAAAGCCTGTAAAAGAGGCATCCATATGATACCAACATGTGTCTTACGCAATAAGAATGTTAAACATTGAACAAAAGTTGAACAAAACAATGTATGTTTTCAATTTAATTCAAAGAGTTGAAGAGAAATTCAATGCCTGCCAAAGTTGCTACCATTTGACTTCTCTCAAAATGTGTATCATGTATGTCAACAGGAATTATTTCTGTAAGGTTCCTGACATACATATCTTTGGCATGAGGTTAAAAGTTGGAGTGAAAAATACATGCTCTCAGACCTGTGAAAATGTGTGCTTTAAAATGACACTTTGTGTCTTTGTTTTGAGGCAATTTCAAACACATTTTTCACATATGAAATGTACAATAGATCCTTACACAATGTTCATAAATAACCAAAGTGATTTGACACATGTACTGTTACAACAGGAACATATATACTGCTAGAGGAGTCTTCTGGCCGGCATTTAGAAGCTTTAAGAAAATGAATACTGGACACATTTTTTATGAATAACAGTGAGTTTGGTTAACGCCACTTTTAGCAATATTCCAGCAATATCACGGTGGGGAAAACCAGAAATGGGCTTCACACATTGTACCCATGTGGGGAATGGAACCTGGGTCTTCGGCATGACAAGCGAAGGCTTTAACCACTAGGCTACCCCACCACGTCTTATGAATAAAAACTTAATTCTTTTTCATTTTTTGAGTGGCATTTTTAGATGTAGAAGAGTCAGATAAGGACAAACTTTATAGATGAACAACTTCTTGATTCAGGTGATGCAATGTTCGTCAAGAAGGTATGACAACGTATCGAAACGTCGCATCACCTGAATAAAGAATTTGTTCCTCCATAAAGTTTGTCCTTATCTCTTAATTCTGGGGGCGGTGGGGTAGTCTAGTGGTTAAAGCGTTGGCTCGTCACGCCGAAGACCCGGGTTCGAATCCCCACATGGGTACAACGTGTGAAGCCCATTTCTGGTGTCCCCCGCCGTGATGTTGCTGGAATATTGCTAAAAGCGGCGTAAAGCCAAACTCAGTCAGTCAGTCTTAATTCTGGTTATGTTTCTGACTTACTTCTTGCACAATTTATCACATGAACAGGCAAAAGTAGCTCTGATATGTCATTACAAAGGAGATGGAAGTAGCAATCCATAAAACATGGACTCCTACATGGTAATTATGACTAAATGAACAATCAGTTCAGCTTAATAGAATGATATTAACACTAGTGTTGAGAATTGGTCAAAATCTCACAATTTATGATTGGTTCATTACCAACGAGCAATCATGGAAGAAAATTGTTTAGCGTCATTTTTCAGATTTTCCTGTTCAGGTTGTTAATGCAGATAAGTGTAAAGAATGTGGTTTTCTGTTGTTTTTGTTTCATTTAAAAACCACGTAAATTTCAATTCCAATGTAACATGATGCAACTTGCTCCTCTAAAGTGATGACTAATATATCATGAAGATAAGCTTCCCTGATTCTTCAAGAAATATTCAGTCATGACTTTTCAGTAAGTGAAGTGGCTTTTCTAAGAATTCAACACGTTTTCAGGCTCTGACAACTTCTAAGACATGTCAAGTTTTTCAAACAGTAAAAGAGTAGTTCCAAAATCATATGTGTTCAATTATTACAAAATGTGATTGATTGCTTGGTCATTTGGTCACTGCGACCAATCTTCGATTATTTCAATTAATCAGAACACCACTAATTATCACATTCTTCTGAGGAAGAAAATCAACTTGTTTAACACACACAAAAGAGTATTTTCATATATATTTATTTCCGGTACTGAAAGGCCACAGGCCTGTAGTACAATGCATTTATAAATCAATATTTACATGCACGGATAATATACATGAAGAAGGGAACATAATCAACTTTAGGTTACATTGTGTTCTGAGATATATTCTGTCCTAAACAACATGGCATAGTAAGCAAACATGGACAAGTTTTGAAGTATAGTATGGGTTTTGTTATTCAACAATGCTGAGAATTTATAAAGGTTTGGATGGGCACAATAATATTTCTTAATATACAACTTTCTGATGGAATTATAAGCAGGGCAAATTAAAAGAAAATGATATTCATCTTCTATTTGGTTAAGATCACATAGTTTGCAAGTTCTATTTTCTTTTTTGACATTTTTAAATCTTCCACTTTCGATAGATAAATCATGTGAAGAACATCTCAATCTGTATTATTAATATCTATATGTTTTAACTGAATTTTATTGGTCTGTTGTTTAACATCTCACTCTGCAATATTCCAACTATAAGCAGCAGTCTGTAAATAATAGTCTGGACCAGACAATCCAGTGATCAACAGCATGTGAATCCATCTATGCAACTGGGATATTGATATGGATATTAGTCAAGGAACTAATAAACTGCAATTAAGCAAATTCTCGTATCTGTACAACTGCAGAATAATAATGATTTTCCAAAATACCTATCCACTGTCAAATTCGTCACTCATTCCTCTCATACAAAATACAATGTTTTGGCACGTTTGCCATCTACTTGCTAAGTTTTCTGATGATCTGTGAACACTGTGTTCTCAAAATGTCAGTGTCTTGATGTAAACTGACCACCGCCATGGGGATTTTTCACAAAGACTAAACTAAAGAGAGTTGATTGCCAACCGAGGACCTCTGTTTGTACATGGATTGCTATGTCCGTGATACCTGGATAGTTTCTACTGACCACTGCTGACCAACTGACCTATTTTCACATGCATCATGTGGCCGTTGATGACATTTTGGAAGGTGGTCAAGCTATGTTTGAAGAATCATCGAGATGTGTCAACTTTGGAGAATGCTGCGTGGAATCTCTTGTTTTTGTGAATAAGATTGTGGGTTTCATCTAGCGAAAGAGTTGTTTCTGCTTGTTAATTTTGTGGAAACTTGTGTAAAGTCTCGTTCCTTAAAGTTAGCACTATGTCTTACTGCGTAACTTTTTTATATACACGAGTCCAACAGTTCAGCTACAAGATACCTGGGATGGTGGGGTAGCCTAGTGGTTAAAGCGTTCGCTCATCACACAGAAGACCTGGGTTTGATTCCCCACATGGGTACAATGTGTGAAGCCTATTTCTGGTACCCACTGCCATGATATTGCTGTAGTAGTGCTAACAGTTGCATAAAACTAAACTCACTCACTCACTCCTCCACAAGATACCCCAAAGCACATGAAGATAGTGGTCGTTTTTAAAAATTTCATTATTGTTGTTATTGTTATCATAAAAAATAAAGAATGTGTCTCAATCAGTATTGTAACTTTGATATTTCCATAGTCACCAGCTGACAAAAATATGTTGTGTGGAGTATGGCTGATCCAAAATATGATGAGATATATTTGGATGAATATCAAGTTATAGACACAAGATTTGTCAGTCACCAAACAATGTTATATAAGGTCAGACCAATTATATTTCTTATTTTACAGATTTTTGTCCTTAGAAAACCTAAAGGCAGGAGGGTAAAAACAATAAAAATAAAAATCACCAGTCAAAGTAATATTCCTTTTGAATACTAAAAGTATTTTACTTTTGGCAACTTATGAAGTGTATATGGGGCAAAAAACAATCTAAAAACATTTTCTTGCATAATTACATTTTTGGCCAATAAAAATATTAAAATTTTATTTTTTGAGCAAGGAAAATTAATATATATTTTATTTCATATTCTTGAAAAATACGACTGGATCTGTAAAACAAGAAATAAAATTGGTCTGGCCTAATGGAAGTTTTTGTTACCCAAACTAATGATTACACACTGCCATTTAGAAAGTGGTCATATGTAACATACGTTACACTTGGGATTACACTTTCTTAGTAAAGTACAAATTCTAGCACTTTTGTTGGGTTGAGTCCCATCCGGGATTCGAACCCACACCCTCAGAGTCAGGCACCTAATCGCCAGCACACAACATCAGCTGCCTAACCCGCTCAGCCACCGCGACTTCCACAAAAATGGAAGTCGGACAACTGGTAGTCTAGACTGCGGACTTTGTGTACCCCTCTGATAAGTGTAAATTGGCACGGCTCCCACGGCCGAAAGATATGATTACACAATGTCATTTAGAAAGTGGTCAAATGTAACATATGTTATATTTGGGATTACACTTTCTTAGTAAAGTACAAATATAACGCATGTTACACCCTACCTGATGCTTGGCTTTATGGGAACAATACAGGAACCAAAGTCTTTATACAAAGTCTTTACATCCATGATACACTGAGGGATGGTACATGTCAGTGGGCTACCACTATAAAATAACATCAGCTTGTTGTCCCTTTCCCTCTCGACATATTGAGTGAGTGAGTTGGGTTTTATGCTGCTTTTAGCAATATTCCAGCAATATCATGGTGGGGACACCAGAAATAGGCTTCACACATTGTACCCATGTGGGGAATCGAACCCAGGTCTTCAGCATGACGAGCAAACGCTTTAACCACCATGCTACCCCACCACCCCAGTGAGTCAGTGAGTTAATGCTCCTTTGAGCAGGATATTATTATCATAAAAAAAGTCCTAAAAACCCCCGGATATTAATGATATGGGGAAAAGCCTCACTCAGGTGACATCCATGAGTTTGGTTATGATGCTGATAAAAAATTAGAAACATGATCAGGCGAAAGGGGGATCCAAACCTACAATTGGAGGTTTCTGGATTGCATAAGGGAGGCAACTCTGCACAGGGAATTGCAGCACCTCAGACAACTGGACCACCCATAACATTCGGGTAAACAGATGATGACTGCAAAATCACTGAATTACTACATGAATGAAGATAAAGGCACCTACGATTCACTGAATTACTACATGAATGAAGATAAACGCATGATTCAATGAATCAAGATAAAGCACCTATGATTCACTGATCTACGATTCACTGAATTACTACATGAATGAAGATAAAGGATTCACTGAATTACTACATGAATGAAGATAAAGGCATCTACGATTCACTGAATTACTACAGCATCTCACGATTCACTGCTATAAAGGCATCTACGATTCACTGAATTACTAAGCACCTACGATTCATGAATTACTACATGAATGAAGATAAAGGCATCTACGATTCACTGAATTACTACATGAATGAAGATAAACGCATCTACGATTCACTGAATTACTACATGAATGAAGATAAAGGCATCTACGATTCCAGATCATGTCTCAGGCTATGGCCAAGAATGGGATTTAACTTCTATGTATCCAGGTATACAGTTTCAGATCAGAAGTATCTTAGGTTGGGTTACAACAGATGAGAGATGGTAAAGTCAGGTTTCATGGTGCGTCCAAGATTACTGCATTTAGATGCATGTGTGTGGTTGCTTGCACAAACCTGAATAAATGCCTGTTATGTATTGCTAGCCCTGTGAAATAATGTGCTGCAGTTTAACATGAATACCCATACCTCACACACAGCTAAATAACATGAATACCCATACCTCACACACAGCTAAATAACATGAATACCCATACCTCACACACAGCTAAATAACATGAATACCAATACCTCACACACAGCTAAATAACATGAATACCAATACCTCACACACAGCTAAATAACATGAATACCCATACCTCACAAACAGCTAAATAACATGAATACCCATACCTCACACACAACTAAATAACATGAATACCAATACCTCACACAACTAAATAACATGAATACCCATACCTCACAAACAGCTAAATAACATGAATACCCATACCTCACACACAGCTAAATAACATGAATACCCATACCTCACAAACAGCTAAATAACATGAATACCCATACCTCACACACAGCTAAATAACATGAATACCCATACCTCTCACACACAGCTAAATAACATGAATACCATACCTCACACACACCTAAACAACATGAATACCCATACCTCACACACAGCTTAATAACATGAATACCCATACCTCACACACACACAGCTTAATAACATGAACACCCATACCTCACACACAGCTTAATAACATGAATACCCATACCTCACACACAGCTAAATAATATGAATAGCATACCTCACACACAGCTTAATAACATGAATACCCATACCTCACACAGGGCTAAATAACATGACCCCACTCCATACCAGACCATAGCTAAATTCCATGAATATCCTGTTTCAGCAAGCCTCACACATAGTTGCCTGTTATAACCTTCCATCTTATATTCATCAGACTCACACACAGTTAAATAATATGACATAGTTATCTGAAATTTGCCATTTCAAAAAGTGCTTAAGTTACCACCTCATTAATTAAATAACATGAATACCCATATCTCACACACAGCTAAATAACATGAATACCCAATCCTCACACACAGCTAAATAACATGAATACCCATACCTCACACACAACTAAATAACATGAATACCCATACCTCACACACAGCTTAATAACATGAATACCCATACCTCACACACAGCTAAATAACATGAATACCCATACCTCACACACAGCTGAATAACATGAATACCCATACCTCACACACAGCTAAATAATATGAATAGCATACCTCACACACAGCTGAATAACATGAATACCCATACCTCACACACAGCTAAATAATATGAATAGCATACCTCACACACAGCTTAATAACATGAATACCCATACCTCACACACAGCTAAATAACATGAATACCCATACCTCACACACAGCTAAATAACATGAATACCCATACCTCACACACAGCTAAATAACATGAATACCCATACCTCACACACAGCTAAATAACATGAATACCCATACCTCACACACAGCTAAATAACATGAATACCCATACCTCACACACAGCTAAATAACATGAATACCCATACCTCACACACAGCTGAATAACATGAATACCCATACCTCACACACAGCTAAATAACATGAATACCCATACCTCACACAGGCTAAATAACATGACCCAACTCACACAGGGCATATTGGCTCCAAGCCGACCATTTCTTGTTTTATCCTGTTTCAGCAAGCACCACATTTTGGTGTAATGTTGCCTGTTATCTCCAACCTTCCATTTCATATTCATCAGACCACAGAAGGGTTCTAACAATTGCCTAAAACTCATACATAGTTATCTGAAATTTGCCATTTCAAAAAGTGCTTAAGTTACCACTCATTAATGACTGAACCTATTTCAAAAAATAATTTGTCAAAAGAGTAAAGAAAAGCTATCCAGAAAAGGCAGAGCACATTTGGAGGTCAAACTGACTTTTATTTGGACTTTAGACTTGTTGTACAAGTGTAAGGGGCAAATCTTGAAAACAGCAATAGTGACTACCAAATAAGGTAACTATGGTGACAATTCCTCTTGCATTTGGCGCCACATTCCTTCGTTTATATTGATGTGCAATCCTAACAGATTACTTAACAAATATGCAAAGTATTTCAAAATTGAGGTCAGCAATATTTAGACAGTTGACAGGAGTAATTATTGCGACTGACGGGTTTTCACAGGTGGTTAGAATAATCTAATCCTTGTCTCAACATATGTGACCAGTTATATTGTCGTAGGCAACTCTACAAAGTATTGTTTTGATGCTAACAAGTATTGTATGTGAATGTAGGTCAGGGTAACTGCCAAGGAGACCAGGACACTCACACCTGCTGTGTGTATGAACCTCAAGCTTTCTGTGGCTACTGTTTCACTTGCATGGACTCGCACCTGCTGTGTCTATGTACCTTGAGCTTTCTTACCTGTGAAGATCCGAGTTAGAATATTGATCTTCAGTACCCCATGCTTGTCGTAAGAGGCGACTAACGGGATCGGGTGGTCAGGCTCGCTGACTTGGTTGACACATGTCATTGGTTCCCAGTTGTGCAGATCGATGCTCATGTTGTTGATCACTGGATTGTCTGGTACAGACTTGATTATTTACAGACCGCCGCCTGCTTTACATGTACTCACTACTGCTGTATCTATGTGAGTGAGTGAGTGAATGAGTGAGTGAGTTTAGTTTTACACAGCACTAAGAAATATTCCAGCTGTATGGCAATAATTGAGTCTGGACCAGACAATCCAGTGATCAACGGCATGAGCATTAATCGATGCAATTGGGATACGATGACAATTATGTGTCAACCAAGTCAGCGAGCCTGACCATCCGATCCGGTTAGTCGCCTCTTACGACAAGCATGGGTTACTGGAGACCAATTCTTCAAGGGTACATCATCTACTAATGCTGACGGAACAAAGGAGAGCAATTTGAGAAAGAGGGGGAATATGGATTAGTGAGGTAAATCTGAAACAAAATATTCTCTGAAGGAGATTGAGCTGAAGGTTTCATTAGAGCCATAGCAAGACTAACCCCTCACCTGAAAGTCTGTCAATCTTGTCATGACAAGATTAATATGTTAGACAACATACAAAGACTGCTAAGTCAATATTCAAAAAATTTTTACAGTAAAGAGCCAAACGCTCTCTGGTTTGCCACTGTCGTAGCCTTATGGTTTAAACAAAAGCTCATGTATGTCTAAGTTGACAACAAGATTTGGGCACGAATGTGCTTCTGATTTCCACCCCTGGCATAGGGATAACCTGTGCCCCAGTGGCCAGCCAGCTCTTGCCATGCAGCTCAAGGCTTGCCTTTCTCACTACATTCTCAAAACATGTGGAAAATCTGGTTTGGATTTGATGTTTCAGACATATGACCCCCTATGAAACAAATACAGCAGGCTTGCTGGATGATAGGCTGTTATAGGAAAATAACTGGATCTTTCTAACATTATTTTTGTCAGTGAGTATGGTTTTACAGCGCTTATAGTTTTATTCCAGCAATAATATGGCGGAGGACACCAGCAATGAGCTTCACACTTCGTACCCATGTGCAGAATCGAACTCTTTACCCACAAGTGAGTGAGTGAGTGAGTATGGTTTAAGCTGCTTCTAGCAATATTCCAGCAATATCACGATGGGGGACACCAGAAAATGGGCTTCACATCCTATTGTACCCATGTGGGGAATCCAATTCAGGTCTTCGACATGACATGCCAACACTTTAACCACTAGGCTGCCCACCACAAACGCACTGCATGTGCCCCCTACACACACACACACGCACACACACACACACACACACACACACGACAACTGGAAGCCTGAAGTGATGCATATCTTTGACCTGTGATTTTGTTTGCACTCAGCAATATTCCAGTTTTATGAATGCAGTCTGTAAATAATCGATTCTGTACCAAACAATCCAGTGTTTAACATCACGGGCATTGAATCAGGCCTAATATGCATGGATATGATGTTGACAAACATGCTAATAATTAGATCAATCTTGGATCATCCAGCATCAAACGTGCCAAACACACACTATGATGCCAGTTTACTTAATTGTTAATACATTTATATTATTGATGATAATTATTGAGACCTGTTTCAACAAATAGAAATATAGGATATCCCAGAAACTCATCCTCTGTAGAAACAACTCAGTCAGGACAAAAGCACCACAGATCAACTTGCAGCTCCAATATTTCAACACAAATGACTTGGCGATGTTATCACAGACTTAGATACATGATCACATTCTTAGAGACATGATGGCATAAATATTGATGTGATCACTTTGATCAAGTGAGCCATGGGCTACTAATTCCTGTCTTAAAACCTTATTCACTCGCTCACTCAGTCAATGGGTGTCTGAGTGAAAAAGCCTTAAGGCCACAGTGGGACATACCAATGGACTTAACACAATGCACATGTTGGGAACTGAACCTTGACTTGCAGCATTATGAGCAAACACTTTTACCACCAAGCCACCCACCTGCCCTCAAGATATGAAGTAGACATGTCCATCAGAACTACATTAACCTGTGATAAATAACAAACAATTTCTGAAACCAGACCCAGCATAACCATCCCTCCACAGGTTCTTCCAATCTCCATGATCCGAGACAGCCCCTGATCCTCCCAACCCCTCGGCAACACCTGTCCTCCAGAGTAACACAGTACACTGATCTACCTGTGGGTGCAGCCAGTTCAAACATCCCCTGTTTGTTTTAGTCACAGACTATCTCATCCCCGGTCCTTCCTTAACTGACAAGCTGAGTCCTAGTTTCACAATCCTGGGACACATGAGCTTGTTTCCGATGGTATTTGAACCCCAAAACCTAAACTTAAATGGTCGGGTTATTGCAAGGTCTGCTTGACCTTCATGTTTAATTTCAAACGATGTGATGGGTCTGCTTGATGAGTGTGTTTGACCAGTTCCAGCAGTATTCCTGGCTCTATGCTAGCAAGTTGTAAATACACAAATCTGGACCACACGATCCAGTGATTGATATTATGAACATCAATCTATGCTATGAGTAATTAAGGTTTTATACTGCTTTTACAAATATCCCAGCAATATCACAACGGAGACACCACAAACTGGCTTCACAAATGTACAAGTGGAGAATTGATCCTGGGGCTTTAGCATGACGAGCAAATGGTTTAACAAACCCCCCCCCCCCCTTACTATACACCACTCCCCCCAGTTTGGGATGGGAAGGCATGAGGGGGATCAACATACCTCTGTCAGTAGCCTAACCTCTATAAACCACATGGGTTTTCAAACTAAAAATAAAGAAACCTTATCAATGTGAATCATATCATTCCCTGTGAAATTGTCCAGATAAACACATTTTAAAAATTAGAATCTGAGTTAAGTCAAAATCTCATTTTGACATCATTTAAACTGTCCTAAAAGATGTGTTTAGTTTTATGCTGCTTTTAGCAATGTTCCAGCAATATCACGGCAGGGGACACCAAAAATGGGCTTCACACATTGTACCCATATGGGGAATCAAACCCAGGTCTTTGGCATGATGAGCGAACGCTTAAACCTCTGGGCTACCCCACCGCCCCCTTGTGAATCAGGAACTAGATCCTGCTTCATTCAGCAGTGACACCAGTATCTCCATCACATCTTCGCATGGTACTTGTGTCACGTGTGGGTGTGAACTGACTGGGCAGCTATTTACAACAACTTGGGTCTCGGGTATTTATCTTCAAATTTTAATGATTTAAAACATTCCATGTTAAACTTCAAAGGTGCCCCCAAGAGCAGAAACGTATTTAAATGAAACATGGGAATCTGTTTGAAAAATGATCCTGCATATTATTATATGCGTTTCTTGTAGTTTGGGTCTGTAGCCTTTCAAACAATAAACATTGAATTGAATAACTGAATGGGTAACTGAGGAAGATAGTTATAGTGCTGAATCTCCTGTTGCTTGTTTGAGATGCTTCGTGTGTGCACCATGCTCGACACACTATGCATATAGAGAATACTACACTAGGTATCATTACATACGAATTATACGAAATGAGTGTCCTTTCTATGGTATCTGACCGAGTGAAAGCGAGGTCAGAAACCATAGGAAGGTCACAAGTTTTGTATAATTCGTATGTTATGAGACGGAGAGTGGTATTCTATTTATTACCCACGTCTTACATGCTTTAAATTGACAAAATAGCATAGTTATTCTTTTTGTTATTGTTATGGTTTCATAAAGAGGTTGCGGAAGAATGTTGTTCTGTAGTACACTTTTGCATTTTCACACTGTAATGACATCACACTGTAATTGCTCGTCTGCCCCTTGTCATGACAGATGCATGTCAGTTGTCAGCCTCCTACAGCCTTACATTAACTACTCCGTAGCACCCGTTTCTTAGTTTGCAGTTGCTTCACTCGGCTAACATCACTGGTGGAAACTTTGCGTTTATGTTTTTCGACACATATAATGCCTCAGTTCGACTCACAATTAAACAGCGACATGGCAACGTTCGCAATGTTTACATTCCCACAATGCATATAAGTTGTAGAATGAATGAATTCACGTGATTGTTATGAATGAAAAAGTAGTTCCGTCACAACGTGACCTAATTGAGAGGTCATCGGTTATCCAATCAAATCGTTAGAATCTCAGGTCAAGTCAATATGACACAGGTCAATGCGATATGACACTCGTGTGACGTACGAGATTAGCATGCACCTACCCATATGTTGACCATGTGGGTAATAAATGTTATTATCAGCTGTTATTTACTATGTATGATGTACATAGAGAATCTCATCTAAGTGTCTACTGATATAAATGATATCAACACGAGTTGATAAAGTTACAAATATCCGATGCTTGCGAGGATATTTTTACCTTTATCAATGAGTGTTGATATAATTGATATCAGTAGACACGAGGGTGAGATTCTATTTATCATCAAAAATCATTCTTCATTAGTTTTCAATGAAAAATGTACATCTATCAACACTGTAATACCATTATACTTGCAGTGCAGTGATGTCATAGCATTGTGACATCATCATGTTGATGACATCATAGCATTGTCTGGGCATTGTACAAAATCTACTGTCAAAGCGATATCTCCTAGGAGATATCATATGATCACACACAAGCGATATCTCCTGTGGAACACAGTTTTGGATGATAAAAAGCATTTAAAGGATTTTTAAGAAGGTTAAACACTATGATAAAGTTAAACCTTGCTACACTGAACCCTGTTAATCTAGAAACCCCTCTTCCTTCTGTTAGGACAAAATGAGATTTTGACTTAACTCAGATTCTCCTTTTTAAAAATATGTTTATCCGGACAATTTCACAGAGAATGATAGGATCCAGATTGAAAAGGTTTCTTTATTTTTAGTTTGAAACCCCATGTGGTTTATAGAGAGGCTATGTTTCTGACACAGGTATGTTGATCCCCTTTCATGCTTCGACAGTTGTGTTTGATTGTGACATGGTTGTTTGACAGAGACAAGGGTATTTGACTCAAACAAAGGTGTTTGATTCAGACCAGGATATACAGCTGAGGTGTTGACAAGGGTTTCTGGAGGAGATCAGGGTGTTTAACTGAGACAAGGAAATCTGGCTAGGCACAAGGTATTTCAATGAAGTAATTATTAGAAATGAAAATATTACAAAATATTTTAGAATTCCCGCCCATAAGCCCTCAGAGAAAACAGTTTTGAGCTACCAACCCCATGTGGTTGAATTTTGTTGACCAAACTCCCTTGACTTCCTTTATAGACCAGCAACAGGACTTTGAATAGACATATGGTGGGACATTAACTGTCTCTTTGTAACCCGGGCAGCCAGCCCATGATTTTACAATTAACACCCTCCCATTATATCAACTTGTGTTACCAACGTGTTCAGATTCAACAGCTTTTCCCGTACCACAACAGGGCATTCTTTCACAGAGCAGATTTGCACTTCCGATAATCTTTCACTCCGCAAACCAATCATAAACATATCGCTGTGCTGTAAAACATTTCTACATAGAATGGCATCCCGAGATAAAGGACAAATTGTTGTCAGATACAATGTATTCAGTAGACTGGAAGTCATCATAGCCCAAGTGCACACACATGGCTTCACATCTCTAGATTGAAGTCTCTCAGACATGCATTCGACGGGAGTAAATTGGTCCGACTTTTAGAGGACTTCCGAATTCACCCAGCTAATTGCCAAGAGTAGGGCCTATATATTTACAAAGCAGCTCCATGATGGACAGAGTTATGTCATAAGTAAAGAACTGGAACAAGAATGTTTGGTGCAAAAACAGGCGACGTACTGGAGATATTCCTAATTCTGATGGGTTTTTTTTTTCACATATATTTTATTCACTTCACTTGGATACAGTTTGTTTGAAACAATCCGAAGACATAGTTTTGTAATGATATAATATAAGAAATGGCATGTCAATTTGTTACAATTTCCACTGAGAAAAAAGTGATACAAACGCATAATTCTACTGGTTTCTGGTCCGATACAGGATATTTCACATGCTGGGTATGACAAAATCCTTAAGTCATACGTGTACTGGTAGTAAAAATATTAATCAACTGCTATCAGAACACCGCATGCATATATCTACTAATGTTCAGGCAACAAAGGGAGATAATTTGTGACAGAAATTTGAGTCACGGGTGTAAAATGAAGTAGCGAGGTAAATCTGAAACAAAATATTTACCATAACAAATCTCAATAATATCAATTTCAGGGAGCACAGCAAAACTGAAGTGAGAACAATTAACATACTCACCAAAATAGCCACAATCATATTCTGGAAATTCGATGAATCTTCCTGAGATAGTATGTGTATGGAATCATCTTCGTTGTCATAGTAACCAGTTGTTATGATCTTTACTTGAATTTTCCCACCTGAAAATACAGACATTGTACTAAATTCAAGCAAGTACTGTCATTATGATGACATCATGTTGTGATGACATCACTCGAATATGCTATGATGACGTGCTATGCGAATATGCCCAGTCATGGCTCAGTATTATTGTACTTCTTTAATCAACAGATTTTCAGGCTCACTCCAATGAGTGAGTGAGTGAGTGCCTTTAATCTACAGTCATATTTAGACAGTTTCATAGCAGAACCATAAAGAACCAACAGATGGGATCAAGCCAAGTCTTCAGTGTGATGACTGAGTGACTGACTGAGTTTGGTTTTGCGCCGCTTTTAGCAATATTCCAGCAACATCACGGCGGGGGACACCAAAAATGGGCTTCACACATTGTACCCAGGTTGGGATTCGAACCCGGGTCTTCGGCGTGACGAGCAAACGCTTTAACCATTAGGCTACCCCACCGCCTCTTCAGTGTGATGAATCGATATATTTTACCCAATAGGCTACCTTACAGCATCTACTGAAAAGCTTACACTGTTAACCACGAAGTGTAGATGTGCAATGCATCCTATCAACAGAGAGTGTGCTTTTGGCACAAACTTGGTTACTTTTAGACCATCATCATCTAGATGGAATATTTGCTGAGTGGAGAGTTGAACAAACAAACAAACAAATAAACAAACAAACACCATTAAGAAGTTGCATTTCTGCAGTGTTACACAAACAGGTATTACAGGGTTACCTCCCTTACAACAATTGCCCACGTGTGTGACAGATTCCAGCCCACAGAAGGTGTTCAAGATACAGTCTTGTAATACCTCACATTGTCATTTCATTGTTTGTCTTACCAAAACAACCCTAGCACCTGAAAAATCCTTCACTTGTTCGCTTTTTATAGATTTTCATTCAGGAAAGAATTCCCAAATGAATAGGGTTTTTTCAAAGACCACTTCTCAACACCTATAACAGATTTTACCTGAAATGCTTTCAGTGTACAAAACAGATTTGCGCTGCTTATAAGTAGCCACAGTTTATCAAAAGAATGAAAACAGTTTGCATGAAGAAATATAAAATGAAAGACGTATCCAGCATCCTGACTGACTGACTGAGTATGGTTTTATGCCGCTTTTAGCAATATTCCAGCAATATCATGGTGGGGGACACCAGAAATGGGCTTCCCACTGAAGGCTGGTGGTAAGAGTCAAGATCTTAATCAGTACAATGTATGTGTTCATGCTTGACATGTGACACTTTTGGGGTGAGGACATGCAAGCTCATGCAGTTATGTAAGTAGTGAGTCAGGGCTCCAGATAACTTTTGGAGGTGTGAGTGTACTTACACATCATATTGCAAGTGGAGGTGTACTGAGAATTTTGAAGGAGTACTGGCATGTTTTTGTGTGAGCGAGTTGGGGATGTGGTTTGTCTGGACGATTCATCGATCACTATTTCCAACCATGTATTTGTATTTGAAGACGCGTGAGAAATAACTGAACGACCGTGTGATGCGCGAAATGTCAGGTCCGACTGGATATAAATAGAAACAGTGTAGTTTTTAGCCAATCAAAAAATAGTGACGCATATCGTTGCATGGCAACGCAAAGGATTCCTACTGTCGGGGTTTCCTCATGTGTCAAATCGTGTTTCGCAAAAGAAACTTGACAAGTATTTATCCGAAATAGATTTCCATTTGCACGATACGCACGGAAATTAAATGTTAGACGTACAAAGGTATTTATGTGCGTACACGATACGCTTGAAATCTTATATTATGTCGTACTTAATTGATTTTGAGGCGTACATTACACCTGTACGCCCCTTATCTGTAGCCCTGGTGAGTGATGGTCTATGTGGTTTAGATGAGAGACCATGGTATGTATATGGGAAGTTAGCTTGGGGGTCAATCAAGTTGTATAATACAGCTTTTGGTATATGAGAACTGATTTGAAAGGTGAGAGATTGCAACCAGTTGGAAATTACATATGTGTGAGTCAGGTTGGCTGTTTCTCCTGTATCTTCGACTGGTGTGACTAATATAATTTTCTAGTAGTTATGTTTTAGCTAAAATACGTCAGTGAACTATGCCATGGGGCAGAGCCTCTTAAGGTATGATTTGGGCAAACCAGTAACAGTATCCCCAATAACGATTCAAATTAGAGTGAGTGAGTATGGTTTTACACCGATTTTACCAATATTCAAGCAATATCACGGCGGGGCACATCAGATATTTTATGATTTGACTAGAATTATATTTAAGGGGGGATACAGGCGGAGGTTTTTCAAAATTGAACCCAGGTCTTTGGCATATAAGTGAACACTTCATCAACTAGACTACCCCAACATCTCTGGTTTTAATCAGAAAGTTAATGAGCTCTGTAAAACCTTTAGAAATTGCAGTTTTCCAGCAATATTGAAGGAGAGGGTATAAAGTATTGACTTCACATATTGTACCATGCATGTCAACTCTTGTGCATACAACTTGATATTGTAGACATTGGTTTACTTTCACGGTAAGGTTATTCTGTCTATCTCTGAGGAACAACAATCTTTGCAGGGTAAGACTTCCGCCTATATCCCTAAATTTTAACAATGAGGAAAATTTCTTTGAGTGGCATGTTCAGAAGTTACCACCTGGGCAATTTATGTCAGCACTGGTGCCAAGACAGTCTGTCTCACAGTCCCTGAACTGCAATATTTACCCTTCTGCCCAGCCCTTTCTGCAGTGCTAAAGCACCAAATATAGCAAGTCTAGATTGACCCAGGTTCTGAAGCTCCCTTCTCAGTGGGGTTCCTTTTCAGTTTAAAAGGAAACGTTGGTTTCTATGAAGATGATATACATTCCGAGACTAATTAGTCTAGTGCCGAGATACCTGTGCATGTTGGTGACTAAATGGATGAGGGGTGAGACTAAGACTTGGTTGACTGAGCGCCATTGTAAATCCTGGAAATCCCATGACGTCAACCACTTGGCCAAGTTCTACTCATCAAAGACTGTCGTATCACATGACTAATCATTACAGCAAGCAACTGATAGGAACAAGTGAGTAAGTGAGTATGGTTTTATGCCACCTTTAGCAATATTCCAGCAAAATCACGGTGGGGTACCAGAAAAGGGCTTTACACATTGTACACATGTGGGAATCAAACCCAGGCCTTCGGTGTGACAAGCTAACGCTTTAACCACTAGGCTACCCCACCACCCCTGGTGGGAACAAAGGTCATACAGAACACATTAATAGCACTTAACACTAGGGAATATTATTCCAGCACTGTGTAGCTTAAAGGCATATTTGTGAAATTACCCCACTAAAATGTCCGGGTTGTATGATCATTTCATTGAGAGCAGACGCAATAACAGACGGAAATACTCACAACTCTCCCAATCTGCAAACAACCTGCCTATCTATCACTACACACACAAATATGATCTTAATTACGGTACATGGCAAATTAATCCCATATGAGGAGAGATTCAAACAAATTGACGTATTACAAAGTGAAAATCACAATTATTTCATTCAATGTACTCTGTCCTGTTCATCAACACATACTTATTCACCCCAGGCCCAAAAAACTTGGATATGCGGATAAATAATGAATATTGCTATCATCCATATTTAATTGAAAGCAAACACATGTCCATGTGGTCAGCATTGGAATCATTAAACTATTTTAAATCGAACACATGTTGAACATATTTTCTGCAGTTTTCACATAGCATGGGTTTGCTTAGCCATTTTTTTCTCTTTGGAAGGAATATTTCAAGTTATGTTTTCATCATGAGGAACAAGAGACCAGTTGATGAAGTTTACAGGTGAAGAACAATGTACATCCATGTGTACTAGAACAATGTTGTACTGTGTGAATCAAACCAGGTGGGGCAGTGGGGTAGCCTTGTGGTTAAAGCGTTTGCTCTTCACGCCGACGACCCGTGTTCAATTCCCCACATGGGTACAATGTGTGAAGCCCATTTCTGGTGTTCACCGCCATGATATTGCTGGAATATTGTTAAAAGCGGCGTAAAACTAAACTCACTCACTCATTCAAACCAGGTGACTCCGACACATGCCCATGTAAACACTGTGTATAAAGCTCTCTGGTTCTCAATTCAGTATTTTATCATAAATAGACAGCACTTTAAATTAGGGCTGTAACGATGCATCAAACTATCGATGGATTGCAATTGTTAAGTCTCCGATAGCAATTAATCAATGGTAGAAACGAAAGCATGGATAGTATGTGTGACTATCGATAGTTTACTAATTGACTTTCGTTGATAAATACGCAGCGCAAAATACAGGAAGTACCAGATTCGTTCACTTTAAGAGTTATCAGCCCGTTACCTCTTAAACAAACTTGGTCTGGGTTTCAAGTTTCTTGTCGGTTATTACAAGAGACTGAAACTACTTCAGCTTGTTTTTATTTCATATAAACAATACAATAATTTGGGAAATGAGACAATTCAAGGAGAGAAAAAACTATTGCAATAGTTGGTCGCAATAGACTATCGCTATCACAATAGTATGTTGCAATAGACTATCGCTATCGTAATAGTTGTTTCACGTCAATAGTCACCCCTAATAAATAGACAGCACTTTAAATCATGATTAATAACACTTGATGTGATACTGTATCACCTTGTTTGTTACTATAGTATTACATCAGTCAAAACTTATCAGTCACATTACAGCTGTCTCACATAATGACAAGCCACCGTATCAGCTTGTTGTTATCAACAACATCTGTTTTATGTAATGATATGAAACGGTATATCCGTGTTTACTGAACATTAGGAAAGCAAACCATTGTTACTTATGTATCACTTCAACTGTCTCGTGTAATAAGATACCGTTTACCCCGTTGTTTACTGAACATTAGGAAAGCAAACCATTGTAACTTATGTATCACTTCAACTGTCTTGTGTAATAAGATACCGTTTACCCCGTTGTTTACCGAACATTAGGAAAGCAATCCATTGTAACTTATGTATCACTTCAACTGTCTTGTGTAATAAGAGACCGTTTACTACGTTGTTTACTGAACATTAGGAAAGCAATCCATTGTTACTTATGTATCACTTCAACTGTCTTGTGTAATAAGATACCGTTTACTACGTTGTTTACTGAACATTAGGAAAGCAAACCATTGTAACTTATGTATCACTTCAACTGTCTTGTGTAAAAAGGGACCTTATCAGCATGTTGTTTACTGAACATTAGGAAAGTGAACCTGTTGCTGTACCACAGCAAGACGCATATTTGAGGACAAAAACTTAATGAGATGCAGGCTGTTAGGTAGCAAGGTGAGTGCAAATCTAACAATTACCTCATTATCAGTGTTTAAATACAACATGACTGGGGATACTTTTGATACATTTTTAGCTAAAACTGCCAATGGAATTTAGATTAAAACTCCAAACCTCCATCGTTACAGAGGATTCCATCTGCAAACCATTTGGAGCTATTTTCAAACACAAGCAACTTTTCTGCATAGTAGTCAAAGACGTAAGTCTACTTGTCTGAAAGTGAAGCAGTTTTGATCATATGCATGTCAAACATGCACTACGCATGTAGGCAAATTATTTTGTGATGGCCAACAGCCTACATCGATCCCAAAGCCAGACAGGTATTTCCTACGGGACTGCTGATTTCCTCAAACCTTCGTCGGGCAGGAAATTCTTTTCCATACAACAACACGACAACAATAATGTGATGTTCGTTTTTTTATTTGCCGCCATGGGTTGTTAATATGGGTGGCCAACTACATCATGCTGCGGTTTGAACATGTACAGGATATTACCGCCTCCATGTTAGACTGTTGCCTAGAATGATATCCACTATAAGAATACTGTAAATCATGAAATTAATGCGAGCATTTTATTAATGCGAAATACTCTTCTCGCATTATTATAATGACGCATTTCAGTCTGACCATGTCTACTTTTGAGATCTTAATAGAAGACAGTAAACGTAAATCTCTTGTCGTCTTCATCGTCATCAGGTTAGCATTCATCATAACAATAAAGTATATAATAACAATTTAGACATCTCCCATAAAATTAATCGACAAATGAGGACTAATTTCCATGACACTAATTGATATCCAATGAACTTATTCATCGGCAAATTATGTAATAATAGCGGAAGTGTTGACACTATACATTACACCAGTACAGGTCACTTCCTCATTACAGGTATCTCAAGCCACATGTAATTATCACTGGTTACAATCACTGGTCATTGTTTAAAGTCACTCAAGCACATCAGCCAGACCGGACATTCTCGAACCACTTGTTTGTTGTACTTTGGTGGATGACTTGCCTCTTTCAAGTTGGATTACGTTTATAAATGTTGTCATAAGACAAGTAGCAGCAAACAATCACGTGATCAAACATGACAGCGTAATCAAAACATCGTCAGCTCATTTCCATTCATTGCTTAACAAGCTCAATTCAGGTTATTTGGTAATTAACAAGTATGAAAATAAAATGAACAACATCAAAGATTCAGGGTGTCACATCTTATCATCAACAGATTCCTGAGCTCGCATTAATTTCATACGCATTTTAGACTAGACCCTCGCACTCGCATTAAATTCGTGACACATTAATTTCATGATTTACAGTATATAGGCGGCAAAAGAAGTTAAAGAAAGTTTGATTTCTTCAGATACTGTAACTCCATTTGAATAGTATATTATGTGTTAGTCAATTTTATGGGGTCATACATTGAGGAGGGAAAATACTTAAATCTTTGGACTGAGTTATGTTTTCAAAATGGCTATGATAATTAAACAAAGAGTATATTGATTCAGACTCCCATTTATCATATATTTGCTGAAAGCATCTAAATATTCATTGAGAAGTTACACAATACCCATGATTTAGTAATCCAGGTTCTGTGAAGTAGTGGAGCTTTGGGGTGGATGAGCAGAGGTTTAGGGTGGATTGAGTGGAGTTTTAGGGAAGGCTTGAGTAAAACTTTAGGCTAGAGCTTTAGGGTAGAGTGAGTGGAGCTTTAGGGTGGAGTGAGTGGAGTTTTATGGAAGGCTTGAGTGAGTGAGTGAGTTTAGTTTTACGCCACACTCAGCAATATTCCAGCTATATGGCAGTGGTCTGTAAATAATCGAGTCTGGAACAGCATGAGCATTGATCTGCGCAATTGGGAACGGATGACGTGTCAACCAAGTCAGCGAGCCTGACCACCCAATCCCGTTAGTCGCCTCTTACGACAAGCATGGTATGGAAGGCTTGAATGGAGCTTTAGGGTGGAGTGAGCGGCGTCTCGGGAATATGGGAGAAGCTTCATGGGGAGTGGAGGTTTACGGTTGAGTAAAATAGAGCTTATAGAGCGGAACCTGGAGGAGTGGAGGAACCATGGGGTGGAGTGAGTGGAGCTCTGTTAGGGCACAATTATGTGCAATTAACAAAGTCATCAGGCCTGATCACCTTAGCAGGTAACCTCTTATGACCTGCGTATTTTGTTGGGGACGAATTCTGATCAGGATCCCCAAGGGAAGAGATATTTGCTACTATGCTCACAGATGCAACTAACACCTTGAACCAGAGTCACACTTTTGTGTATATCAAGTTCTTATGAGTTCCTTATAAAAATAATTCAATACACAGCCATACGCTCAAAATTATTTTTATTACTTTAACTTATGTGTGACGCACATCTAGAGTATAAATAACAAATTCAGAGCATCCATTGTGTATGATTTGCGGAACACATTTTTCTTGCTGCAAATAGCTACATATGCAGTGCGCATGTCGAGCATATTGGACGCACCCAACTTATGCTAATACATGCCTGACGCACTTCCGATGAATCCCAAGCATATTCCCGATTTATTAAAAAGGCAACTGTTTACCAGTGCAGATGCCATGTAATCAAAGAGTGAGTGAGTATGGTTTTACACTGCTTTTAGCAATATTCCAGCAATATGACAGTGGGGGGGACACCAGAAATGGGCTTCACACATCGAGCCCTAGACTAATGCTTAGTTAATGAATATATATAATTTTGATAGTAACAAACAAGTCCATATAAATGGAAAAGGAGCCCCAGGGAGACCAGAGACCTGAACCTAAGGAAATCTAGACTTGCTTTATTTAGGGCTTTAGCACTGCAGAGAGGGCTTGGCAGTAGGGAAAATAATGTGTTTCAGGGACTGTGAGACAGACTAATTGAGCCCATGTGGGGTATCAAACCCATGTCACTGGTGAGATGAGCAGATGCTTTAACCCCTAAGCTTCCCCAGCACCCCCAGCCATGAAGAAAAACCATGAGACACTGTGTCATCCCCGAGCATACATTTCACTCAAGTGAGTGAGTGACTTGTGTTTTATTCTAATCTTAACAATATTACAGTCAAAGCATGTTAGGGGACACAAGCATGTTGAGACTTTTCAATAATAGGAATTCCCAATTATATCATAAGTCTTTGAAAATATAGGGGTACTGAGGTCTACGAGAAGGTTGCAACAGTATTTGTCTCCACTGACATCATAAACCTTCGACTTTTAACTTCAAGGCTGTGACAACAACTTTCATAAGATTTGAACACTAATTTCATGCAAAATTCAGTGAAAAATTTCATATTACACAAAATATATTTTGTATTCACATGAATTAACTGACCAAATTTCAATATAAGGAATATATTCGATAAGGAGCAAAATTTTAGAGGCAATGGGTTTTACACAAACCAGTATTTCAATATTTTAGTGGCGTAATTTTAAGTCAGGGACCGGACCCCTTAAAAAGGCTAGTAGTTTGACAAACCAGTATTTAAATATTTTAGTGACATAGTTTTAATACAGGGCCCGGACCCCTAAAAAAGGCTAGTAGTTTGACAAACCAGTATTTAAATATTTTAGTGACATAGTTTTAAGACAGGGCCCGGACCCCTTAAAAAAGGTAGTTGTTTGAGCAGGCACTTCTCATTACCCCGGTGTTGAGCTGTGCCTGATGTGGAAGTTATGTGAAGCTTGCCAGCAAGCCAGGCAGGATTGTTCTAAATTGTCCAGCAATGGCGAACACATGGACAGGACTTCCCTACAACAACCTGTTGATGTTCTGCCACTACTTGCCGTACTGCAGCTCACATCCTCATCATGTTGATGTACTTACTGGAGGATTTATCTCAGACGAAAGTCAAAAGGCTCTTGCCGTGTGCGAAACTGTGGCTAAAAGCAACCTCCCGGTGTCCAAAATAGACTTTCATAACAAATTCTTGTGATAAAAAAATTAAACAATGGTTAACACACCCATCTATCACCATCTTTAAGTCATGACAACCAGTTTTGTGATCTACCCTGTTTCAGATATAGATGGTTGGTTCTCAAAAACAAAATTCCTCACATAGATCATGCGTGGATAGCCTCCAAGAAACATTAAAGGGTTCATTCACAGAGGAGATTTGGAAAGTAAATTTATGTTACAAAAAGAACAAAGTTATGTTTTACAGTACTAAGCAATATTTCGGTTGTAATAATTAAGTCTGGGCCAGAAAAGCCAGCGCTTTATGCTGGGATGCAATGACAAGTATCAATTCAGTGACCACACAAACTGTCACATCTAACAACAAGTATACCTGCAAATTAAGCATGGTGCCATAGATCAGACTAGGTTCAAATCAAAGTTGAATACAATCAGGTAGCATCCTAAACCATCTATTAGCAAGGTTACGCAAGCATTCCAACAAATTACCAGTGGTATGATGATGACAGACAACAATTTCAGGTCAGCATGTCAAGTCAGAATCACTGAAGACAGATGAAACCCCTTCCACAAGTAATAACTGAACATACCTCCAGCGTCCAAACCAGCTTTGATGAGTTCATCTTTGACCGTCTGCTCCAACTGCTGTTTCTGTTCCTCTGGCACATCCACTCCATCTTTGACTGTATCGCCTGTCTTGACTCTGGTCACTCGCACCTTCACCCGGTCATCGTCTGCTACATCCCCCTTTGTGCCTGGACTGTCTGAAACACAAGTCAATGCAGTCAGTAACTTGACACTCACAAAACCAACGTTTAGTCACTGCGGTTAGTCTGGCTCACAGTACTTAAGCCACCTTATTTTCCATTCAGCAAAGCCTGTTCGGCAATGCAAAAGCTAAAAATGAAGATGGTCTAGACTTTCCTCAGGTCTGAATCTTCCTCCAAACATGGGCTCCTTTTCAATTTACACCGAGTTGTTTTAATCTAAACTATATATTATTCAGACACTAATTGTTAGTATATTATAGCGGTATGTATATATCAATACTGTTCGTGGGTGGCGGCTGGGTTGAAAAAGAGATAGAAATTAACCAAGAACTCTCCTAGACCAACTGGTGACATCCTCTATAATCAAAAGGGAGGTAATAAAATGATCAGGCCGAGCCGTAGATACATCCAAGATACTAGTGGAGATTTATCGGATTTATCTATACCCTGGAGATTATCGAGGATGAACTGGTGATAACAGGAACAACCAAAAGTGTTCAGACCTCTGGCATCCTTGGGATGACTTTAACATGTGAGAAGCCCCATCCTATGTTTTGCCCCTACAATATCCCATCTTTGAGGTGAGGTGAGGTGAAATTAGGTTTACCGTCGTGCTTGAGAATATTTCGCTCATATGACGACGTGCATCCGTGTGTATGTGTATGCGTGGCTGCTTGTACTAGCCCAGACTGAAGCTGGTTTTATAGTGCTAGCCCACTGAGATACCATGCCACAGTGAAGCATGAATACCCCACTCAGACACATTATACTGACTCGGAGCCACCCAGTCCTTGTTGTACCCATTAATGCCGAGCGCCAGGCAGGGACCAACAAGTACCATATTTTATCATCTATTGGTATGACGCGGTCGGGGATCAAACCCGCGACCTTCCACAATCCGGGCGGACGCTCTAACCACTACACCACGGAGGCGGTTTATGAGGATAGGTAATGTATCGCAGCCTAACCCTATCATTACACGCCTTAGAGATACTAGGACTGTTTTGTGAAGATACATGAACAACAACCCAGGCCCATGCCTTCGGGTCACTATGACCACACAATCAGCATGCCTAGGTTTCTGGGTACCTATTATAACCTGGAATCATTAAAAGGGGCAATTATTTGGTGGACTGACTTGATGTTTTTGTAAAAGGTTCACAAACGAATAATCTTGGAAAACTCGTCTAAGTAGACTAGAATGTTTCACCTGGTTCATTATACGTATTTGAAGAAGACTTTTGTTTTCAATTTCATGCTCAAAAAACAAACCTTCCAATTAGCAAAGCATTTTTCCATCTGCAGATTTAAAGGCCACATCAAGGTCATATCAAGCCATTAATTAATTATTCAAAGAAGTAATTGTTTTCTCAGCCTTCTTCAAAGAAGGTCAAGCCATTTCCAAACTGATGCTCCTGTCAAACAGAGCCTTTAAATTATACTTTTTTCAGAGCCTGGATGAAGCATGTTGTCACAGCCCCGAGTTCTGAGGATAAGGAGTAGTATTAATCACTATGTGTGACACAAGAGGTTCAACAAGATCTACTTCAAGGTCTGTTTATACAAGACAACTGTGCCTGCTGAGATTATACACTCCATCAAACTTCCTGTTTTTGTGCTAAATATAGATGTGGATTCATTTTTGGATCATTGTAGGAGTAAGAACAAGGAACTAAAATATGTAAGGCCAGAAAATACAATGATCGGTTTTCAGGTAATGATTTTAAAGTGAGTGAGTTGAGTTAACACTGCTTGCAATGTATACTACTAAAAAAAATCAAGGAGCACTCACTTATTTTATATTATTGTAGTTAATGTGTCATGGCAGATAAACTACCGGAACACCGGGAAGTCTTTAGCTTGGAGTGGAGTGGAGTGGAGTGGAGTGGAGTGGAGTGGAGTGGAGTGGAGTGGAGTGGAGTGGAGTGGAGTGGAGTGGAGTGGAGTGGAGTGGAGTGGAGTGGAGCGGAGCGGAGTGGAGTGGAGCGGAGCTGAATGGAGAGGAGCAGAACAGAGTGATATAGAGTAGAGCGGTGTAAAGCAGAATTGAGTGGAACAGAGCAGAGGTGACAGAACAGAGAGGGTTGGGGTGGAGCGGAGCAGTGTGAAGTGGAGTGAAACTGAAGAGTATGGAGTTTTATACTGCTTCTAGCAACATTGCAAACATATGACAAGACAAAAAATTACTTCAGTTCATGATACAGTTCATGATACTTCATCAGTCACTGGCTTGTCAATTACTAACCGTTGGAATTTTGCGACAACAAACAAACATTGCATCCTTCTTGGAGTGACATTTAGGTATGATGAACAGGAACCATTTTATATGTGAAGGATCAAAACCAACTTTGAGGTTTTGTTTGAAAAAGTAAGCCTGCGACAGAGGGAAACACCAATTTCCCGAGGCCAGGGCTTACTTTTTCAAACAAAACCGAGGAGGAGGTTTGATCGAACTTATGAACCGACCGAAGATATACGTTAGATACTTAGTATAATTTTAATATTTGGTATTTACTGTTGAAATGAACTGGGATGTGACTGGCAGCTGATACCTTGCCTTGCACGCTCTATGCATGTGCTTTGCAAGAGCTGCCCGCCTTGTGGGGAACACATGTCATGCTGACAAATAATCACATTCTATACAACTATCATTTGTAGGCTAGTGGATAAAACCACCAAGCTAGTAAGCAAAGGGTTGCAGGTTCTAAACCAGGCATCGGCACAATATATCGGAAGTTTTCAATAATGTGATATTTTATTATCGTATCAAAAACTTGTACAAGTAAACTCATTCACAGTCAATACAAGGGCTATTCCCCAGAAAATCCCCGGGACCTGAGCAGGTCTGTAGAAAATCACCGGGATTTCTTGGAGAATGCCAGCGAAACTGCCTGTTACCCGGTAAAAGGTGAACCTGGCAAGACAATAGAGTGACGTCACTGGAGGTTTATAAGGACAGACAAGTTGCTTGATAACGGTGTTAGCATCTACACCTCGAAACATTGCATCCATTGCAATAAAGAAGTTGTTTATCCATAAATAATCGTTCCGGTAAACCTTGCATCATTTTAGCGACATGGGAACCTGACAATATCCTTGAAAAATGCACTTTCCTTTGAACATATCCCCTTAATTCCTGAAACCACAATGACTAACAAACAACTTGATTGCAATCAGCTGAAAGAGAAAACTGCTATTTTATTCAATCCATCATGCTGGCACATGTATGCACTAAAATAATAACATGTGTGATGAAGCTGTTACACTAGTTGTTAAATTTCAAAATCCTTTATTTTTAAAACTGTTATCTGCAGATATTTCGGTTGTACTAACTTAGCAATTTAAAAAAAAAATCATCTCAAGAAACATGGTACAAATCTGCTGATCAAAGGTGAAAACTAACATTGAAAGTGAAAGAAAAAATAACGAAAATATTATCCTCCTTGAAAAATGTCATTTTCAAAACACATGCTTGCAATCACGCTATTATTGCTCTTTCTCAATAAAAATAAAACCGAACTTCAAGACATCTGCATCAATTTCGGACTACTGTACAACAGAGTGAAAATATTGAGACAGCAGCACGCCACTTGAACACAACAAATGATGACATCTTACACGTGGACTTTTAGCAGATGGCGATGACGTGGGTAGACACATCTCACACACGTGTGTTAAGTTGCCACAATAACTGACTACTTATCACAAACACACACGCACACACACACACATCATTAACCAGCTTTGTAGTTATGTTGAACATACGCAAGGACAAACACATCTGGAAGTCACAAAATAACATGGTTTGTTCACAAAGAAAGTAGAATTCCTTGACATCATTGAAAATAGCTGCTGAAGAAAACAACAGACATCATTTTGAGAGGAATTTAGCCTATGTGTACTTTGTTAAGAATATGTTTGAATTTCAAAAATTGAGGGCAGAGAAATATGTAATTTAGTCCCATGCAGAAACATACACAATCAGATGCACAAATAATTGCATCACGCTGCCAGCTTGAACTTGCTGTCAATATGTTTGTTAACTTTCAAAATGTTTCAGAAACTTTCCATTAAGATACCATAACCTTAATGTTCACATACAGAAATAGAAGTGAGTGAAATGGTTTTACGCCGCTTTTAGCAATATTCCAGCAATATCACAGCGGGGGACACCAGATATGGGCTTCACACATTGTATCCATGTGGGGAATCGAACCCAGGTCTTTGGCATGATGAGCGAACGCTTTAACCACTGGGCTACCCTCCCGGCCCTACAGAAATAGAAATTAGGATTTAATTTCACAAAACAACAGATATGATCAGCTAAAATGGTGGAGGAAAAAACTGCAGAAAGGTAAAGATGGCAGAACAAGGAATTGTCACTATACTGGTCTATGAACAAATGGGGTGGGTCAAAGTGTTTTCATGTAATTAAAACATTTAACATGAAGAGCCAGGTTATATATTCCAAACAGATACAGCATGTGGACACCTTTCACTGTGTCCCCTTCAGGAATGTATTGCTGTACTTGTAGTGCATGAGCACCGACAAACTGTCTCAACCTAGGAAAAAACAGTGGTGAGTTGTTTAACATCACTTTTAACAGTATCCTAGCTATATCAGAGATGCGGCTTTATAATGGAGGAAAGACAGAATATCTGGCGTTTACCACTTTGGTAAAACCCATGAGAGGGGATATGAGGGATATTTACAAACATAATCAGAGTGAATTGTGATTCAAACTCACAATCTTACTTTTTGACTTACTAAGGGGATGTCACTCTGCACAGCAAATTGCAATGCCACAGATGATTAGGCTTACTGACCCAAGATAAATATCAACTTTGACAGTATCCCTTCCATTGAAGTTTCAGCAGTGTTAATGGTATCATTGATTTTCAATGGATCTGGGAGGTACAAATTATGGAGATAGGGGCGACCCAGTTCAGATGTGATACACTGCATTGATTTCACTGATTTCAGTTCATTTTACATGCTCTTTGTGAGCACAAAGTGCCACTTCCAACAGTATTCCATGGTGGAAGATATCCCGAAATGGTGCTGGGTTTTTTTCTATTTTACTTAGGAGATAAACCTAGTGTGTTTGAAAATCAGAGACATGCTTTACTGAATTGATGGCGACTAAATTTCAATTGGAACCGAATGCGTAGCATGAGGTTTCAATTGAAATATCAATTCAGTAAAGCATGTTTCTGATTTTCAAACACACTAGGGTTATCTCCATTCTACCATGACCCATTTAAAATCGAACTTCCTCGCTCTGCGGAAGACACTGCGTAATCCGGCATGGGACGAGAGGCGAATTGAACTCGTCTGTGAAGGGAGCGGTAGGTGCCGTTCGTATTTTTTTAACATTACAACATAACAATATTCTGTCCAAAGAAATCAAACTACTGTTTATTCAATGCAATTATGTAATACCCGAGATCTTGGGGTTTTTTCCATCCCAACTCCACACGACTAAAACCAGCCTATTGTTTTGTGTGCCGTGAAACTGTACCCCCCTGGCCACACTATAATGGAATATAGTTGAATCTGAACCCTGCAGAATCGAAGAATAGATCCTTTCCTGATCAACCTACGACCTGTAACTCATCAAAGACTGTTGATTTTTATAACCGGCCGATCATGATTTCACGTACTGCCTCCACCCCGGCATGCGACTAACTTGTGATTCCTTGGAACTTTGTTTTCATCGTTTGGGACTGGACTGTGTCCAAGCGTTTTTCAAAGTAGATGAACATAACAGTGACAACCTTGCTGGGAAGCTGGCAGAGAGCAGAATTGTTTTGTGAACGATGCAACGGGATATGATGGAGTATGACTATGAGTGGCATAAATGTGGTGTTTCGCCAGACCGTTAGATCTATCTTGCAAATTTCCCTTCTAAGCGGAATTAAATATACCATTTACCAGGTAGGTAAATGTTTACTAATGTTTTGCTGCATATTTTGTATAGATAGGGATGTATTTTTACAAGGCTTTCTGATTTATATGTTAGATATTGTTTTGTTTATGTTTGGGGCTGTGTATTGTAATTGAGTTTGAATATTTTTATAATAGAAGGTAATATGATAGTGAGGTTCCCTCATAATTGTGGGGGGGAAATCATATAACTGTATTTTTCGAGTTTAATAAATGTTTCATCAGCATTTCCATCACATCTGTTGTGTTGATATTAGTCATGTTGGTGGTCAAGCTGAAGTAGTGGGGCAGTGTTCTATACGTGCGCAGTGAAGGGCAATGAAATCAAACGCATTTTTAATCCAAAAATTTCTAATTGCCTATGTGTAAAATTCGAAAGTCAGCGTCAAAATCCATGGAGTTGTTGTTATGATCTGCCATCATTGTGGTCAAACGGAAGTAGTTCTCACAATAAGATCTGTTAATGCGCGGTGAAGCGGCCTTACAATCAGATGAGCGTCAATCCACAATTGATGCCGTCTGATTTTTCTGAACAACCAATCAGAATCTAGTATTTTCTTGATTCATGGTAGAAATGTTGTTTAACACCGCACTCTGCAATATTCAAGTTATATGGTGGTGGTCTGTAAATAATCGAGCATGGACCAGACAATCCAGTGATTAACAGCATGAGCATCGACCTACGCAAATGGGATATGATGACATGTGTCAACCAAGTCTGCAAGCCTGACCACCCAATCCTGTTAGTTGCCTCTTATGACATGCATGGGTTACTGAAGATAAATTCTAACTCGGATCTTCACGGGTTCAACAGCATGAGCATCAATCTATACAAATGGGATACAATGACCTGTGTCAACCAAGTCTGCAAGCCTGACCACCCGATCCTGTTAGTCGCCTCTTACGACACACATGGGTTACTGAAGATAAATTCTAACCGGGATCTTCACGGGTTCAACAGCATGAGCATCGACCTACGCAAATGGGATATGATGACATGTGTCAACCAAGTCTGCGAGCCTGACCACCTGATCCTGTTAGTCGCCTCTTACACCTGTGAAAGGAGAGCCTGAAGTGCCTGGTGAAACACACAAGTAGATCACGGTGCTGATAAATCCAGAAACATAATCATGATAAAGTTTCCAGAATAATAATGATGAGAATATTTATAACGAGCCTTTTCCAGGCTAGATATCCTGCTCAAAGCGCACAATCTGATCAATATTACCCTGGATAACCAAAGCTGCCTGTTAGGCACTAGAGGGTTAATAGTCTCACGACTCATTCACCGGGTACCCATTTTCTGCTGGGTGAACAGAGGCAATTTTGAACAAACTCACTTGCCTAAGTTTTACACCTTTCTGTCTTCCTCAACAAATTTTAAGGAAACTTGTATGAAGCACCATCCAGAAACTACTTACCTGAAACTCCAGCCAATGTGTGATATTTACCAATTGCAGGTAACATTTCGAACAATGCTACAGCCCTATTGGTGGGATGTAAAAAAACTGACTATTCATTTCCTAGTGAATAACTGTGATGTGGAGGTAAATGTTGTAAAGGTCACTGCCTGCAAGTCAGATAGAGTAGTTTGCAGAGAGCTACTCCAGTAATAATCTTCTTGCATAGTTTGAAGGCCAGGACTTCATTACTGCAATTAGGCATTTGAACTTGATGGTTTACCAGCGTTTTTTGTACAATATATTTTTTAAAGTATTTGAGATGTTCTAGTTTGGGAATGTAGTGTGTATGTGATACTGTAACTTAGTTTAAATGTTTTTGTATTGAAATGGTAGACCATCATCTAAGGCAACACACTTCTGTCTGCTCGGTGCATCCCTTGGTGGTGATGTGTGGTAGAGCTCAGGTCACAATCAGTTGAAGTTAAGCAACGTTGGGCACGAAGAGTCCTTGGATGGGTGACCATGTTTGGCAGTTTGACTCCTGAGAGTTTCTAGGACTTCAGTCCTGCTCCACAATGAAGCACATGTGATACATGTGGTCTCACCTTAGGCAAGTGAGTTTGTTCAACTTCACATGATGTGGGAGTACAATGATAAACCAGTCAAGATTAATTCAAGAAAGATAAGTGAGGACAAGTGAAAAACACTTGTAAAACCTTGTAAAAAATGTAAAACCTTGAATGTCGAAAAAATTCGACTTGGATAAGTTGGATTACCTCCAGATGAAGGCCGAATGATGACAGGAAAAACTCCGTGAATTGGGTTTATTTTTTTTATTTTGATTCATTTGCGTTTTCAAACAGTTTCCTAACCCAAATTTACACAAGAACACATTTCAATCACAGGAAATCCACCCTCGCCATTTACAGGCTTACATAAAGTGTTCTTTTGATCTTATCTGGCTTTGCATTGCAAAGATACTAAAGTAACATTTTATTCAACTCTTTCAGGAAACTGCCATTAGGGTTTCAGAATTCTGCAGGTGGCACACTTCTTTTCATCCACAAAGTAATTACTACTTTGTTCTTCTTTTTATTAAGCTTGTAAATATGTGGCTAAAACAGTTTGTGGTTTGTTAATTTAGTTGCTATTTCTTGAGTGAGTGAGTTTAGTTTTACGCCGCACTCAGCAATATTCCAGCTATATGGTGGCAGTCTGTAAATAATCAAGTCTGGACCAGACAATCCAGTGATCAACAGCAAGAGCATCAGTCTATGCAATTGGGAACCAATGACATGTGTCAACCAAATCAGCGAGCCTGACCACCCAATCCCGTTAGTTGCCTGAAGATAAAGATCAATTCTAACCCCGACCTTCACAGGTTTGATATTTTTTTTTTTTTCTTGATATAATTCACTCCAGGTGGAATATAGTGACAACTAAACTTTGATAGTTTTGCAGACATTTTCTTTGAGGAGGAGCAGCTGGGTTCATTAATTTGTTAATATACTACTTCACTTTTGATCAAATTTGCTTATATTTCTAACAAAATTATTCTGAAATATGTTAAGTATATATTTAGTTATACCTGACATATATGTTCACAGAATTAACTTTGAGTGAGTGAGATGGTGGGTTTAGTTTTACGCTGCTTTTAGCAATATTCAAGCAATATCTCTATGGGGGACACCAGAAATGGGTTCACACTGTACCCATGGAATTAACTTTGAACACAATAAATGCGTAAGTGACCAATAAATCCTTTCATTTCCATTGTTCAAAGACATGTCAGGCTGAAAACTCCCTGTGAATCCTGCCACAGAGCTGTACACACAAAGCAATGTTCACTCATTTCCCCAACTTAGTCAACCTAATCAACAACAAATTCTTTCCACTTCTGGGAGCGAGGGCAAGTGACGTTTCACGTACACATTCCTATCAACATAGCTTGTGTTAAATTCAACACCTAAAGAGCATTAATAGTCTCAAACAAACCGTAAACCTTTGCACCTAAAGTGCCTAATAGTTACAAAACAAACCCTAAAACTAACATCTAATGGAGTTTGGGATGATACAACTTTATCGGGACAAGAAGGTGAGCAAACATCGAGACGAAGGTGATGAAAGTATTGTGCTGCCTGTTTAACCACCTTAATTAAGCTGTGTGGAAGCAACTTCACACATTCAGATCAAGATATGTTTAAACTGGACACAGCACAGTAAATACATTCCACATCAGGATAAACACTCACGGAAATCAAAAGAAGTTAAGATGGAGATTTCTCATCCTCATTGTAGGCCATGGACAGAGTTGTTAAATATGACTTTCTTTTTAAATGTTATAATTTTGTAATGTGGACTGACTGACTGACTGAGTTTAGTTTTACGCCGCTTTTAGCAATATTCCAGCAATATCACGGCGGGGGACACCAGAAATGGGCTTAACACAATGTGCCCATGTGGGGAATCGAACCCGGGCCTTCGGCGTGACGAGCCAACGCTTTAACCACTAGGCTACCCCACCGCCCCTTGTAATGTGGATGTTTGGATAGGAGATGTTCTGCATTCCTGAATGGAAGATGGACATATCCTCAATGAATCAACAGTCTCCTTGTACTTTATTTGAGGTGAGGTGAGGTGAGGTGAGGTGAGGTGAGGTGAGGTGAGGTGAGGTGAAATTGGGTTTTACGTTGTGCTTGAGAAAATTTCGCTCATATGACAACGTGCATGCGTGTGTATGTGTATGTGCGACTGCTTGTACTAGCCCAGACTGAAGCTGGTTTTATAGTGCTAGCCCACTGAGATACCATGCCACAGTTAAGCATGAATACCCCACTTAGACACATTATACTGACTCCGAGCTGACCAGTCCTTGTTGTATCCATTAATGCCGAGCACCAGGCAGGGACTAACAAGTACCATATTTTAACGTCTTTGGTATGACGCGGTCGGGGATCGAACCCGCGATCTTCCGCTCTCCGGGCCGACGCTCTAACCACTACACCACGGAGGCGGTCTGATTTTATTTGAAGATCTGCCGCACTACACCTTTATTTGCGATCTTCTGCACTACACCAAGGAGGCGGTCAGTGAGTGAGTGAGTGAGTGAGAGAGAAAGAAAGAGATTTAGCTGGAGTTGGGAGCTGGAGAGAAAGGCTTCATTATACCTAGCAAGGGGCTGAAACTTTGGCCTTCAGCTGGACTAGCAAAAGCTTGAACCATTAGATCACATATCGCACTTGATAAATGTCTCAAGATAGCAACATAATCTCTGGGATGGGTTTTACGTCATTTTATCATGATCAGCGATACCCACACAAAATCATGGTGTAAAACACCAAGAATGAATTTCATAGTATCATGTACGGAACGTTTTGGGTGTGACACGGCTATCTCCTGTTCATGGAGTGAGTGAGTTTAGTTGCTGCTTTCAGCAATATTCCAGCAATATACTGTTCATGCAAGACTAAGAATTTTTGGTTATTATCGACATGTGTTGACACATTTGATATCAAAAGACATATGTGATTCTCTTTGTATGCATTGAAAATGCATTGACTGCAATAGGTTCTGACATAACACTGATCTTACCTTTGCTTGTTGTCACGGTCTGGCTGCCAGGACCTTTCGGTTTCTGTAAACTGGGATTTCCTTCACTTTTACTGGTCAATGTTTTCTTGTTGAATTGTTCTAGTTCTCTGTCAACATTGTCAATTTCTGAAAGAAAAAAAGATACATACTTCAAGAGACACAATGAACTTTTTGAGTTTATTTCTATTCTTATTTAATTGTTTTTTTACACCACTACGAAAAACACCAAATGCTGCCGAGTCAAAATACAATATAGGCAAGTAGAAGTGAATAATATTCCTTAGCTATGCGCCAAAGATTTGTTTCTAATTACATATAATTGCATGTTCAACCAAAGCAATGGATTCAGTTATCATATTCAACAGTTACCATGGTTACATCATGGTAATATTCAACATATAAACCAGTAAAAAATGATTGAACCAATGAGGCAAAGTCACAGAACAGCTCTGAAATCATTTACGATGCAAAACTATTTTCGAACTAAATTAGCATCAAGCATTTGTTGTTGGATCTGACCCCTAAGGGTATCAAGCATTTGTAGCAGGATCTGACTCCAAAGGGCATCAAGCATTTGTTGTTGGACCTGACTCCCAAGGACATCAAGCATTTGTTGTAGGATCGGACTCCAAAGGGTGTACAGCTTGTCATAAGACCGGACTCCTAAGGGCCCCAGGTTTATTGTTAGACTCTTCTACCTGAGGCTACCTTGGACATCAATTTTGTTGTATGACCTTGTTCCCTAGGGCCCCTTCTAAGAATGACTTGACCACATTGTTTTACAATATGTGGTTGATTGACCGTGACTGTCCACTAATGGTTCAGATTGTTTGAGATGTAAGGACATGAAATCAGGTTTGCTGGTATGGAAATGAATGTCAAGACAATCATAACCTTAAAGCAGTAGACAAAGTAGACACACATTGCTCAGTGCATCAACCACAGTTCTGCCTGGCTAGATCCTAAACACTTTCCCTCAGTCACACTAATCATAATGTATGACAGTAGACACACGTTGTGTATTCTTGCTCAGTGCATCAACCACAGTTCTGCCTGGCTAGATCCTAAACACTTTCCCTCAGTCACACTAATCATAATGTATGACAGTAGACACAGTAGACACACATTGCTCAGTGCATCAACCACAGTTCTGCCTGGCTAGATCCTAAACACTTTCCCTCAGTCACACTAATCATAATGTATGACAGTAGACACAGTAGACACACATTGCTCAGTGCATCAACCACAGTTCTGCCTGGCTAGATCCTAAACACTTTCCCTCAGTCACACTAATCATAATGTATGACAGTAGACACAGTAGACACACATTGCTCAGTGCATCAACCACAGTTCTGCCTGGCTAGATCCTAAACACTTTCCCTCAGTCACACTAATCATAATGTATGACAGTAGACACAGTAGACACACATTGCTCAGTGCATCAACCACAGTTCTGCCTGGCTAGATCCTAAACACTTTCCCTCAGTCACATAACTAATCATAATGTATGAGTTCTGCCTGGCTAGTAGACACAGTAGACACACACATTGCTCAGTGCATCAACCACAGTTCTGCCTGGCTAGATCCTAAACACTTTCCCTCAGTCACACTAATCATAATGTATGACAGTAGACACAGTAGACACACATTGCTCAGTGCATCAACCACAGTTCTGCCTGGCTAGATCCTAAACACTTTCCCTCAGTCACACTAATCATAATGTATGACAGTAGACACAGTAGACACACATTGCTCAGTGCAACAACCACAGTTCTGCCTGGCTAGATCCTAAACACTTTCCCTCAGTCACACTAATCATAATGTATGACAGTAGACACAGTAGACACACATTGCTCAGTGCATCAACCACAGTTCTGCCTGGCTAGATCCTAAACACTTTCCCTCAGTTACACTAATCATAATATATGACAGTTGTCCCTTAAGTAAGCCAGAAACCTATGATTGTGTGTTTGAACCCCAGATGGTATACCACTAAACCTGTACACATAGATTTCACCACAGAGGTGAACTTCTAAAACCTGCATTGCTCTTTATAAACTGGGCCCCGTTTCACTCATAGGTATTTTCAGTAGCAATACGACTGTCGTAAGTCTTTGTAACAGTATATGAATTACAATAGTTGTAGCGCTGCAATAGCTTTGTGAAATGAGCTCTGACTTGTCAAGACTGACTGACTGACTGACTGAGTGAGTGACTGAGTGTCTGACTGATTGACTGAGTGTCTGACTGACTGACTGACTGACTGACTGAGTGACTGACTGACTGAGTGTCTGACTGACTGACTGACTGACTGAGTGTCTGACTGACTGACTGACTGAGTGTCTGACTGGCTGATGTCTGACTGAGTGTCTGACTGACTGACTGAGTGTCTGACTGACTGAGTGTCTGACTGACTGACTGACTGAGTGTCTGACTGACTGACTGACTGACTGAGTGACTGACTGACTGAGTGTCTGACTGACTGACTGACTGACTGACTGAGTGTCTGACTGACTGACTGACTGACTGACTGAGTGTCTGACTGACTGACTGACTGACTGACTGACTGAGTGTCTGAATGAGCGTCTGACTGACTGACTGACTGACTGACTGACTGACTGACTGAGCGTCTGACTGACTGACTGACTGACTGACTGACTGACTGACTGAGTGTCTGACTGACTGACTGACTGACTGACTGAGTGTCTGACTGACTGACTGACTGACTGACTGACTGAGTGTCTGACTGACTGACTGACTGACTGACTGACTGACTGAGTGACTGACTGAGTGACTGAGTGACTGACTGAGTGTCTGACTGACTGAGTGACTGAGTGTCTGACTGACTGACTGACTGAGTGTCTGACTGACTGACTGACTGACTGACTGAGTGTCTGACTGACTGACTGACTGACTGACTGAGTGACTGAGTGTCTGACTGACTGACTGACTGAGTGTCTGACTGACTGACTGACTGACTGAGTGTCTGACTGACTGACTGACTGACTGACTGAGTGACTGACTGACTGACTGAGTGACTGAGTGTCTGACTGACTGACTGAGTGTCTGACTGACTGAGTGACTGAGTGTCTGACTGAGTGTCTGACTGAGTGTCTGACTGAGTGACTGACTGACTGACTGACTGACTGAGTGTCTGACTGAGTGTCTGACTGAGTGTCTGACTGAGTGTCTGACTGAGTGTCTGACTGACTGACTGACTGAGTGTCTGACTGACTGACTGTCTGACTGACTGACTGACTGACTGACTGACTGACTGACTGACTGACTGACTGACTGAGTGTCTGACTGACTGACTGACTGACTGACTGACTGAGTGACTGACTGAGTGACTGACTGACTGACTGACTGAGTGTCTGACTGACTGAGTGACTGAGTGTCTGACTGACTGACTGACTGAGTGTCTGACTGACTGACTGACTGTCTGACTGACTGACTGACTGACTGACTGACTGACTGACTGACTGACTGACTGAGTGTCTGACTGACTGACTGACTGACTGACTGAGTGACTGACTGAGTGACTGACTGACTGACTGAGTGTCTGACTGAGTGACTGACTGACTGACTGACTGACTGAGTGTCTGACTGACTGACTGACTGACTGACTGAGTGTCTGACTGACTGACTGACTGACTGACTGAGTGTCTGACTGACTGACTGACTGAGTGTCTGACTGACTGACTGACTGACTGAGTGTCTGACTGACTGACTGACTGACTGACTGAGTGACTGACTGAGTGACTGAGTGTCTGACTGACTGACTGAGTGTCTGACTGACTGACTGACTGAGTGTCTGACTGACTGACTGACTGACTCCAATACCAAACCATCTGTCTGTCATGGCCTTCACTCATACATTCAGATTAGAAACACTGTGTGTGTCAATTCCCTTGACAACTGCACTTCCTCTACTCCCACGCCTAACCTGCACCTAACAAGAAACAAGCAAACAGGGCAACCTTAAACACTCTTCCCTTTGTGAAACTCTCTGTGGCAATCATTAAAGTGTTTTCAGACATGCACCTTCCAAGCTTAGAAGATAAAAGATCCACACTTGCTGCTGAGCCTATATAACGTAGACAAAGCTGGAATTCAGTTTGCTTTTGTTAAGAGCTGCTGAGATTCATGTTGACAGCTTAAGAACTAAAAGAGTCATTCACATTTTTTTATCAAGTTATGTCACCCAATTCTTGAAAGGAAGTTTGAAAATGTTGAAGGTGGTCTCTGCCGTCCAAATAAACATGGAATAAATTTATAATTGAATTGGGGGAAAGACCTAAATATAGTTACTTAATTCACAATAGATATTAGGATCAAGGAGTGCATTTCCTTATCAACATGACCTTCCAAGCTGATTGCATTGTTTTAGATGAAAACCAATAAACTAGAAAAGTGTATGCAAGTACTTTCAGTTAAGTTGAGTGAGTGGGTGAGGGGGTGAGTGAGTGGTTGAGTGAGTGAATGGTTGAGTGAGTGAGTGAGTGTGTGAGGGAGTGGTTGGGTGGGTGGTTGAGTGAGTGAATGGTTGAGTGAGTGAATGGTTGAGTGAGTGAATGGTTGAGTGAGTGAGTGAATTGTTGAGTGAGTGAGAGAATGGTTGAGTGAGTGAATGGTTTGAGTGAGTGAGTAAGTGAGTGAGTGAGTGAGGTAAGTCAAGTCCAGTCAAGTCCAGTCAAGTCAAGTCAAGTCAAGTCAAGTCAAGTCGAGTCAAGTCAAGTCAAGTCAAGTCAAGTCAAGTCAAGTCAAGTCAAGTCAAGTCAAGTCAAGTCAAGTCAAGTCAAGTCAAGTCAAAGAGGCCAAGCATAATGTGTTGGGATAAGGTGCAATATAATGCTGTTTCACATTCTTGATTTCTTTACTCATTCATGGCTTCTTGTGAGTGACACAATGACACAACCCAATCCGCCCAATCACATCACCTGTCCATGTTTACACACAGACACCATTCATGTGAATCACAGCAAACACAGCACCCACTCTTCTCCAAGAACTGTTCCACCTCATGGGTCTGTTACTTACAACCAACAGCTACTTTGCTTACCCTTTTCTGTGTGCTCCAGCTTGGTGATGAGTTTGTCCAGTGTTCCTGCCAGCTGTTTGAAGGCCAGTTTCTTGTCAATCTCTTCTCCATACATCTCCTCAGCCTGGGTAACAAAAACAACACAGTGAATCAGTCAACTGGAGCTGGAGGCAACTCAATGACTGATCTTTGGCCAAACATCAATTCAGGATCAATCATGAATGAGAACAGATGGCTAGTATATTCACAAGATAACTGTTAGGCTTTAGAGGGAGGGGAAATTGGGTTTAACGTCGTGCTTGAGAATATTTCGCTCATATGACGACATGCATGCGTGTGTATATGCGGCTGCTTGTACTAGCCCCGACTTAAGCTGGTTTTATAGTGCTAGCCCACTGAGATACCATGCCGCAGTGAAGCATGAATACCCCACTGGACACATTATACTGACTCCGAGCCGACCAGTCCTCGTTGAACCCATTAATGCCCAGCGCCAGGCAGGGACCAACAAGTACCATATTTTAACGTCTTTTGGTGTGACGCGGTCGGGGATCGAACCCGCGACCTTCCACAACACCACAGAGGAGGTCTTCTATGTACGGATCATAAGCCCAGCTCTCATCTATGTACGGATCACAAGCCCAACTCTCATCTATGTACGGATCATAAGCCCAACTCTCAAACTTTCAAACATAGGCTGGCTACTCCCCGTTGCCACAACGTCACAGAAGAAACGTGACGTCATAGCATTGTTCATGACGTCACGTCACTATGACAAAGTGATATTTTCCCTAGGGCATCGTATGAACAATATGAACCCCGATATTTTCGCCCTCGTAGGTAATTAATGGTATTGTGTAGTGTTGTAAGTAGTGTGAAGTCACGTCATACTGAGAATTCAGAAGTCTCCACACTGATTGCCGATATGGAAAGTTCATCTGACACAACCTGATATGAAGGTGTCTTCAGCTCTTATCAGAGTAAAGGTCTCATTTTCAAGAGACTGCTCTTAACTCGAAGTTCAGGGCCCCGTTTCACAAAGCTCTCGTAAGCCTAAGATCTCGTAACTTTTCTCGTAGCATTAGTACCTCCCATGTTACAGTATAGGAGGCACAAATGCTACGAGAAAAGTTGCGAGATCTTAGGCTTACGAGAGCTTTGTGAAACAGGGCCCTGATAACTAGACATATATTTCTGCTGGTCATCATGATTTCAGTGAAGTTTCACTGTAAGCTGAAGTTAACCAAATGTTCTTTATATCATCTCACCTCATCAATTATTTCATCAAACTGCAGCTTCATGGAGTCGCGCACTTTGTTTTTCATGTTGGCAAACTTGTTCCTCTTGTTTCTGTAGGCTGTCTTCAAATTACCCAGTTCTGGAAAAAAGAACATCGTCGACTTGTAGGTAATAGTTGCCATGATAAGTGGGTGAACAAGATTATAAGAACTGAATTGTACACCATTGGACTGAGAGTACCCAATTGTTCATACAATTTAAGCTAATACAATCTTGAACACACTGCTTTAGACACATGTAGTTTGTTTGGTTGTTTGCTTATTAAATGCCACAATCATCAATATTCCAGCAATACGATGTCGGTCTGTTAATCAAATCATGTACCCAGAAGGTTATAGTCACATGACTTTATCCAACCGGGGTACCCATTTTCTACTGGATGAACAGAGGCAATTTTAAACAAACTCTCTTGCCTTAGGTGAGACCACATGTATCACATGTGCTTTGTTGTGGGGCCCGACTGAAGTCCTAGGAACTCTCAGGAGTCAAGCTGTCAAACATGATCACCCATCCAAGGTGAGGTGAGGTGAAATTGGGTTTAACGGGAAAATTGTTGAAATTTCAAAAGTTGTCAAACTCCCGTTTTCAGACGTCAAACACATGTTGTCAAACTTTCCTGTCATTTGAGCGATGCCATTTTGTAGGTTGAGTTGACGTAACATCACGTGACAATTTCATTTTCTGTGATTGGTTGTTTCTGAACAACACGACTTTGACAACACTTCACACACGAAAAACTCGAGGTTTCGACAAAACATGCTTTTGTTATTTTTTTTACGGTCCCTTACAAGCATTCTACCCCCGATCTTCATGGGTCACGTTTCTTTAAGAACTGAATATACTAAGTAAGTACTACTTTCACTGTTTGCAGACAAACATGACACTGTCTTTGCCAATCGACAGTCGAGTCTGTATAAACCATTGCAAATCTGTTGAAATAACTGGGGTAGCGATTATCATTATGGAATTGTCTACCATAGTGAAAATAACTGTCTAAGGCTCAAGACCAGTTCTAACCTGGGTTTCCCTCTACGTAGTGATTCCATAGTGGAAAGAAACATGTTTCAGTTAGAAATATAATGATTACTGACACTGTCCGACTGACAATACACTGACCTTCTGACAATATCTATATCAATACACACATTCCTTGAAACTTGCAATGTTTTGTATAATAAAGAGGTTATCATGCTTGTGATTTGTGAGATGGTGTACATCCTACCTTAGGAACATACACTGTGTATTTGGCTCACCAAGGCTCGCTAGATACACTGTTTGTTCCTGAATAGAGGGGGGCAGTGGGGTAGCCTAATGGTTAAAGTGTTGGCTCGTCATGCCGAAGGCCCCGGGTTCGAATCCCCACATGGGCACAATGTGTGAAGCCCATTTCTGGTGTCCCCTGCCATGATGTTGCTGGAATATTGCTAAAAGAGGCGTAAAACCAAACTCAGTCAGTCAGTCAGTCAGTCAGTCCTGATAGAGTATGATAATAATAAAAATAGTAATAGTCTGCTTATATGGCGCTCATATCCAGGCACATTGCCTGCTCGCGGCGCTATGTACATTACTATCCCCTGTCATAGGACACTATCATACTTTTCAGATACTTTTTCAACTCCCTGGGGAGTATACAGCCATGCTGCCTGTTAGGCGCAATGAACTAAGCACTCACACTACCAGCACATCCTCATAAGTACCCATTTTACAGCTGGGTGAACTGAGACAATGTGGATCTAAGTATCTTGTCCAAGGATACTACACAAATGTGCCCACCTCAGAACCCGAACCTAGGTGCCTTCACCGGGGATCGAACCTGGGCCTTCAGCGTGATAGGCAGACGCCTTACCACTGCACTATTGCGCTCCACAAATTTAACATCCGAAAGACACTCGCACAACAACTTCTATACACCTCAGCATGTTAGGTTAATGTTGGAGGAGAAACCAAAGTGATGCAGGTCTGAAATATTTACTGGTGAAACAAACAACACATGTAGAAACATGATCAGGAATAACCAGGATTCAAATTCTATGCATCCCTGAGCAAACTGTACCCCCATTGACAAACATTGCTGACACTGTTTTCAGTCCAGCTTCTCTCTAACAATGGTTTACTTTTAGCAATATTCCAGCAATATCATGGCGATGGACGCCTGATATTACACCCATGTGAGGAATCAAACCCCTGTCTTCAGCGTGATGAGCAGAAGCCGTAACCTTAAGGCTACCCCGTCGCCCCGAATCTACTAGCAAACAGGAAGATCGGATATGTCACTCAAAAATACTTCACAGAAAAAATGTCAGTAAACACATAATGATAACTATTTTAACATGAGTCAGGGAAGGTGCAGGTTTTACACGCTGAATGTTTCTTCATGTTCACTTTTCAACCTTGAGTCTGTTAAGCCTTAGCACTGGTTACACATGTAACAATACTCTGCCGTGTTACTTCAAGGTCATCTCTGACCAGAACTTGTGACCCACAATGCAACCTGGTGTACAATGGGGAAGAGAAGAGGCTTGTCACACAAGCCTCCAACACTACAGCAAGATCAGGGCAGCTTATTGGGGCAAGGCTAAGTTAGGGTGAATGGTGCTTTGACCACTTTGTCAGTTTTTCACTGCTTCTCTCTAACAGGGAAGAAAAGCAGAAAAAGACAAAAATAACCTACCATGGAAACTGCCTCCTTCAGCAAGAATCTATTTTGCTGTGTCTGTATCTCAAGTAAAAAGGTACCCAGTGAAGGTCTGGGTTAGAATTGGTGTTCAGTAACCCATGCTTGTCGTAAGAGGCAACAAACAGGATCGGGTGGTTAGGCTCGCTGGTTTTTCACGTCATCATATCCCAATTGCGCAGATCGATGCTCATGCTGTTGATCACTGGATTGTCTGGTCCAGACTTGATTATTTACAGACCACGCCTTATAGCTAGAATATTGCTGAGTGCGGTGTAAAACAACAAACCAAAACCAAAGTTAAAGGGAGGTAACTGCAATATGCTACCATTGTCTAGAAAAGTGGCCATTGCACTTATTCTGTTGATAGATCTTCACACATATGGCCATACCTTTATCAAATTCTTCCATAAGTTCTTCATCTGCATCCATATTGACATCTTCTCCCACAACATCAGTAGGTGGACCCTCCTCAACCTGATGACTGAAACGAAATATACAAAACTTGAAAGCATAGATACATAACTATGACACAAGGTGAAGATGGGTAACATGATTGTATACTTATATTTATCTCATGCATGTGCATATCTGTCCAGTAGTTTTACAAGACATTGATGGCATTTCCTTCAACAGATCCACAGTATGATGAAAGTAGAGCATTTGTCATGGTAATGACTAGAATGATTTTATTGCTGCTTCAGTTTCTCCCTGATCCTCAATGATTCCCCATTAGATGAGAGTTGGGCTTGTGATCCCTGCCTAAGTGAGAGTAGGATCTATGATCCCAACCTCAAAGATCCCTGCCTAGATGAGAGCTGGGCTTATGATCCATACATAGATGAGAGTTGGGCTTATGATCCATGCATAGATGAGAGTTGGGCTTATGATCCCTGCCAAGGTGAGAGTAGTATAGGGGTAATGATTCCCACCATGAAGACAGTTAATGTTTGTGATCCCTTCCTAGATGGGAGTGGGATTATGATCCGTGCATAGATGAGATTTGGACTTATGATCTGAGCATAGATGAGAGTTGGGCTTATGATCCCTGCCTAGATGAGAGCTGGGCTTATGATCCATGCATGGATGAGAGTTGGGCTTATGATCTGTGCATAGATGAGAGTTGGGCTTGTGATCCCTGCCAAGGTGAGAGTAGTATAGGGGTAATGATTCTCACCATGAAGATAGTTAATGTTTGTGATCCCTTCCTATATGGGAGTGGGATTATGATCCGTGCATAGATGAGAGTTAGACTTATGATCTGAGCATGGATGAGAGCTGGGCTTATGATCCGTGCTCAGATCAGAGATGGGTTTATGATCTCTTCATAGATGAGAGTGGGCTTGTGATCCCCAGTTAGGTGATAGTAGGTTTTATGATCCCCACTTGGGTGAGAGGGTTGGGTTTATGATTCGCAATTAAATCAGAGTTGGGTTTATGATCCCCACTTGGATCATTGGATTTATGATCCCCACTTTGGATGAGAAATTTTGAACGCAATGAAGATTAAGGAAACTCTAAATAATGTAACCCCATGCAGAATCAAACAAGCATTGTCACTAAGGTGACATAAAATGAAAGTTTAAGATGAAGTTAAATGTCAACAAAAACATGACCAGTCAACCTCTCTTGATATCTTGCTCTTTAGTTGTTCAAACACACAAATATTTTCAAGACTGACTTTGACCTTGACATGAATGTCATAGGGTATGAAATATGCAAAAATGGTACTAAAGAAATTGCTTATTAAAAAAATATTCAAGGGAAGTCTTGAAAGTCTATGAAGAAAATCCAGTGAATTCAGGTTAACATGCTGAAATCTTCAAAGTGTTGCATTAGTGTGTTCATTAGATGAAGCTTGGTGTCAAATATGGAAAAAATCCAGTGAATGTTTTTTGCAATATCTTGCTGACTATCTTAACATGCAATTTAACATGGTGAAATCTTCAAAGTGTCTTTGTGACCTTGAAAATTAAGTGAAGGTAACCAAAATCGACTGGGCCTTGCACTTTCCCTACATGAAGCTTGGTGTCAAATATGAAGAAAGTCCAGTGAATGGTTCTTGAGATATCTCACCGAACATCTTAACATGCAGGTTAACACACTGAAATCTTCAAAGTATCACTGTGACCTTGAAAATTCAGTGATGGTCACCCAAATCGACTGGGCCCTGCGCCTTCTGTGGATGCAGCTTGGTGTCAAATATGAAGAAAATCCAGTGAATGGTTCTTGAGGTATCTCACTGACAAGCATAACATGCAGGTTAATATGCTGAAATCTTCAAAGTGTCGCCATGACGTTGAAAATTAAGTGAAGGTCACCAAAATCAACTGGGCCCTGCGCCTTCCCTAGCTTGGGTGTTGAATATGAAGAAAAGCTTGGTGTTGAACATGAAGAAAATCTAGTGAATGGTTCTTGAGATATCTCGCTGACAAGGGTAAAACATTAAAGTACCCTTGTGACCTTGAAATGAAGGTCAAGGTCACCAAACCTGACTGGGACCTTTCTTATACTGTGATGAACCTAGGTACCAAATATGAAAAGAATCTCGTCAACGGTTCTTAACATATTCCAATACATACATACGTACGTACAGACGGACGGAGCCTAAAACTATATCCCCCGCTTCGCGCTAAACACGCGGCGGGGGATAATAAAGCTACCATCCCTCCCTGTGAACAATGATACCCTGTGTGGTAGATAGTGTGTGTCAAGTCCTGCCACATTGCTCCTCATCAAGAAGAAGCAACATTTAACCCATCAGGGAAAGCAGAGTGAGTAAGTGAGTTTAGTTTTACCCCGCTTTTAGCAATATTCGAGTAATATCACGACAGGAGACACCAGAAATGGGCTTCACACATTGTACCCATGTGGGGATTCAAACCCGGGTCTTCGGCGTGACGAGCCAACGCTTTAACCACTTGGCTACGTCAAGGCCCCTCATCAAGAGGAAGCAACATTTAACACACCAGTGAAATCAGACAGAAAAGGACTGTTTCCAAACTCCCCAAATCTCAGCGTCAGTGGTCTCTTGCATGGGCTCTGACTGTCCAAATATGCTGCAATCACATTTGATCCCACTAACCTATCAAATAATAATACTTAGTATAGAGTCTATCCCGGTCATGACAACTTTAAGCTTAATTTTGACCCTGGAGAGCCTATGTTTGAACAATACACTTGCAGCACTTACGCTTCAAGTTTCAAATCTTCCTGAACGCCGTCATCTGGCTCCAACACAACATCTGAATCTGGTTCTCCGTGGGCTGTTGCCCTGGACGACCCAGAGTCCTCTGTTTCTGCTTCGTCTCCTTCTGCTCTGAAATTGTCCTTGATAAAGCTGTCGATATCTTTTGGATCTCTTACAACTTTGAAGGACAGCTTGACATCAATAGGTTTCTCTGGAACAGTTAGGTTGCGAGTTGAGTTTAACTCCACTTTAAACAATATTTCAGTTTTATAATGGTGCGCCTGTTTAATGTGGGAGGAAAGACCAGAGTGAAGCAAGTCTTAGACGTGTGAAACTTCAGCAAAATACTCAATCATGGGTGTGATGCTCAGAGATCAAGAGTGAATGAGTTTAGTTTTACGCTGCACTGAGCAATACTCGAGCAATGGGAGATATCTAGAAACTTTGTTTCTGTGACTTGATCTCTGTTCTGTAATAACTCATTACATGAGTCAGTTTAGTTTTACGCCGCACTCAGCAATATTCCAGCTATATGGCGGCGTTCTGTAAATAATCGAGTCTGGACCAGACAATCCAGTGATCAACAGCATGAGCATCGATCTACGCAATTGGGATACAATTACATATGTCAACCAAGTCAGCGAGTCTGACCACCCAATCCCGTTAGTCGCCTCTTTAGACAAGCATGGGTTGCTGTAGACCAATTCTAACTCGGATCTTCACGGGTCCAAAGGAAAGACAAACTGGTAACACTGCATGGTCAATACAACCAAATCCGTCAGGATGCAGTCTTCCTTCCTTCCTATCACTATCATAATGCTTGCCAGATAGGTCTTTCTTCAAGGTGAGGTGAAGTGAAATTGGGTTTAACGTCGTGCTTGAGAATATTTCGCTCATATGACGACGTGCATGAGTGTGTATGTGTATGTGCGGCTGCTTGTACTAGCCCAGACTTAAGCTGGTTTTATAGTGCCAGCCCACTGAGATACCATGCCGCAGTGAAGCATGAATACCCCACTCAGACACATTATACTGACTCCAAGCCGACCAGCACTTGTTGTACCCATTAATGCCGAGAGCAAGGCAGGGACCAACAAGTACCATGTTTTAACGTCTTTTGGTATGACGCGGTCGGGGATCGAACCCGCGACCTTCCGCTCTCCAGGCGGACACTCTAACCACTACACCACGGAGGTGGTCTCTTTCTTCAAGTGTGTGTAGAGGTGGAAATCTGATGGTGCCCAATCTGGTGGATACAAATGATACATTGCAGCCATGGCAACAACAGTGGTATTATCCTGCTGCTGCAGCAGACCATCTACAATAACAGCATTTGGCAGCATCCTGGCCAATTTTGCCGCTTTTCATCAACAGAGAAAACTGTGTCACTTTGATGCCTGCTGAAATATGCTATTTGGATATGTATTTGGTTCAAACGGAAATGGAAATACTGAACCAAAATCTAAACCGTTTTGGTGTACTGTTCAGTATGTACATATGCTCACATCATCTAAGTCACCCCTCCAGAAAACACAATATATACCACCACAAAGTTTCTTCACCTGTTGACTGGCCTGCTAAACTTTTCATTTCATTGCTGAGTGTTTTCTTCATGAGGGACTCCACCGAGGGTCCAAATATACTGTCCATATCTGTGGGTTCTTCGTCGATTGACTCGGCTTGGTCTGAAAAATAGTTGAACATATACTCAGTGGTTTGACTCAACTCTTTAACTCAAGGTAAGGGGAAGTCGGGTAGCCCAGTGGTTAAAGCATTTGCTCGTCATGCCTAAGACCCGGGTTCGATTCCCCACATGGGTACACTGTGTGAAGCCCCTTTCTGGTGTCCCCCCGCTGGACATGATAAACCAATCCCTTTGGTCCACTCTTAGGACTTTCAACAGCAGTGGTTCACATTAAGCATTAAATGATCACTCCCTATTCAAGTTTAACTAAGTATTTTGTAACTAAGTAACCAGAAAAACAAACTTGTAACTAGGGCTGTAACAATCGAACTATCGATGGATTGCAATTGTTGAGTCTCCAATAGCAATTCATCGATGGCAGAAACAAAAAACTATCGATGCATCGATAGTATGTGTGACTATCGATAGTTTAGTAATTGACTTCCATTGAAAAATGAGCAGTGCAAAATACAGGAAGTACCAGATTCATTCACTTTGATTTAGAGTTATCTGCCCCTGTTACCTCTTAAACAACTTGATTATGTTTTAACTGTTTACTTGATCTGGGTTTCAAGTTTCTTGTCAGTTATATAAAGAGACTGAAACTACTTCAACTTGATTTTATTTCATATAAACTATACATTCATTTGGGAAATGACTTCAAATGAGACAATTCAAGGAGAAAAAACCCTATTGCAATAGTATTACAATAGTATGTTGCAATAGGCTATTGCTATCACAACAGTATGTTGCAATAGAATATCGCTATCTCAATAGCATGTTGCAATAGACTATTGCTATCACAACAGTATGTTGCAATAGACTATCGCTATCTCAATAGCATGTTGCAATAGATTATTGCTATCACAACAGTATGTTGCAATAGACTATCGCTATCTCAATAGCATGTTGCAATAGACTATTGCTATCACAACAGTATGTTGCAATAGACAATCGCTATCTCAATAGTATGTTGCAATAGGCTATTGCTATCACAACAGTATGTTGCAATAGACTATCGCTATCTCAATAGCATGTTGCAATAGACTATTGCTATCACAACAGTATGTTGCAATAGACTATCTCTATCACAATAGTATGTTGCAATAGACTATTGCTATCACAACAGTATGTTGCAATAGACTATCGCTATCTCAATAGCATGTTGCAATAGACTATTACTATCACAATAGTATGTTGCAATAGACTATTGCTATCACAACAGTATGTTGCAATAGACTATCGCTATCTCAATAGTATGTTGCAATAGACTATTGCTATCACAATAGTATGTTGCAATAGACTATCGCTATCACAATAGTATGTTGCAATAGACTATTGCTATCACAACAGTATGTTGCAATAGACTATCGCTATCACAATAGCATGTTGCAATAGACTATTGCTATCACAACAGTATGTTGCAATAGACTATCGCTATCTCAATAGCATGTTGCAATAGACTATTGCTATCACAACAGTATGTTGCAATAGACTATCGCTATCTCAATAGTATGTTGCAATAGACTATTGCTATCACAACAGTATGTTGCAATAGACTATCGCTATCTCAATAGTATGTTGCAATAGACTATTGCTATCACAACAGTATGTTGCAATAGACTATCGCTATCGCAATAGTTGTTTCTCCGTCAGTAGTCACCCCTCCTTGTAACACCCCCTATCAAGTACTGCAGTGATGCAGACTGTGTCCTACCTGACTGAGGTGCTTCTATGCCTGTTTCTATAGAGGAGTCACTTGTGTCAGTTACTGTTGATTCTGGTTCTGTTTTAGCATCTACATCGTCAGCTACAGTTGTGGTTGTTGCAGCCTCTGCTGCTGCTGCTGCTTCTGCTGCTGCTGCCTCTGCTGCTGCTGCTTCTGCTGCTGCTGCTGCCTCTGCTGCTGCTGCTTCTGCTGCTGCTGCTTCTGCTGCCGCTACAGCTGCAGCTTCCCTTGCTTTCTCCGCCAACTGCTTCCTCTCCTTTTCAGCTGTCAACAGTGAGTGAGTGCTGGTCAAGTGACATTGTATAAAATACAATACACCACTATCAGCAATATTCAGTTATCTCATGGCAATATGTATCTAATGGAATCTGGGGTGGATAAACTGTCACTATCTAGGTATATTCACCCTTGTCGAACACTTCAAGTGTAAGGATTGTAATGACTGGACATATGATACAGTTCAAACTTGTTGTCCAGACCAGACCAATAATTACTAGTCATCACTTCAGATGGGATGTAACAACCATGACTGAACTTGTCAATTGGTGAGGTGAAAACGGGCTTAAAGTTGGTTAACATGGTGGACAAGGCAAACGTGGTGAACATGGTGGACAGGCGAATATGATGAACATGTTGTATATGTTGAACACTGTGAACATAGTGCGCACAGTGAACATGGTGAACATGATGAACACATTGAACATGCTGAACAGGGTGAATATGATGAACACAGTGAACATGCTGAACAGGGTGAATATGATGAACACAGTGAACATGTCAAACAGGGTGAACACAATGAACATGTTGATCATATTGAACATGTCGAACAGGGTGAATATGATGAACACATTGAACATGCTGAACAGGGTGAACACAATGAACATGTTGATCATATTGAACATGTCGAACAGGGTGAATATGATGAACACAGTGAACATGCTGAACAGGGTGAACACAATGAACATGTTGATCATATTGAACATGTCAAACAGGGTGAATATGATGAACACATAGAACATGCTGAACAGGGTGAATATGATGAACACAGTGAACATGTCGAACAGGGTGAATATGATGAACACAGTGAACATGTTGGACAGGGTGAATATGATGAGCGCAATGAACATGTTGGACAGGGTGAATATGATGAACACAATGAACATGATGAACACATCGAACAGGGTGAATATGATGAACACAGTGAACACGTCGAACAGGGTGAATATGATGAACACAGTGAACATGTTGGACAGGGTGAATATGATGAACACAGTGAACAAGTTGAACAGGGTGAATATGATGAACACAGTGAACATGTTGGACAGGGTGAATATGATGAACACAGTGAACATGTTGAACAGGGTGAATATGATGAACACAATGAACATGGTGAACATGATGAACAGGGTGAACACAATGAACATGTTGATCATATTGAACATGTCGAACAGGGTGAATATGATGAACACATTGAACATGCTGAACAGGGTGAATATGATGAACACAGTGAACATGTCGAACAGGGTGAATATGATGAACACAGTGAACATGTTGGACAGGGTGAATATGATGAGCACAATGAACATGTTGGACAGGGTGAATATGATGAACACAATGAACATGATGAACACATCGAACAGGGTGAATATGATGAACACAGTGAACATGTCGAACAGTGTGAATATGATGAACACAGTGAACATGTTGAACAGGGTGAATATGATGAACACAGTGAACATGTTGGACAGGGTGAATATGATGAACACAGTGAACATGTTGAACTGGGTGAATATGATGAACACAATGAACATGTTGGACAGGGTGAATATGATGAACACAATGAACATGTTGGACAGGGTGAATATGATGAACACAATGAACATGTTGGACAGGATGAATATGATGAACACAATGAACATGTTGGACAGGGTGAATATGATGAACACAATGAACATGTTGGACAGGGTGAACATGTCGAACAGGGTGAACACTGTGAACATGATGAAAACAGGAAACATGATGAACAGGGTGAATACAAGGAACAGTGAACATGAACACAGAACATGTCAAACATGGTGAACATGATGAACAAGTTGAATATGAACACAGTGAACACTGTGAACATGATGAACTGGGTAAATATGATGAACACAGTGAACATGTCAAACAGGGTGAATACAATGAACATGTCAAACAAGGTGAACATGATGAACACAGTGAACATGTCAAACATGATGAACAGATTGTATATGATGAACACAGTGAACATGTTGAACAGGGTGAACACAATGAACATGTTGAACATAATGAACACAGTGAACATGAAGAACAGTGAACATGTCAAGCATGGTGAACATGATGAACACAGTGAAAATGTCAAGCATGGTGAACATGATGAACACAGTGAACATGTCAAACATGATGAACAGGTTGAATATGATGAACACAGGGAACATGTTGATGAGGGTGAACATAATGAACATGTTGAACATAATGAACACAGTGAACATGTCAAGCATGGTGAACATGATGAACACAGTGAACATGTCAAGCATGGTGAACATGATGAACACAGTGAACATGTCAAACATGATGAACAGGTTGAATATGATGAACACAGGGAACATGTTGATGAGGGTGAACATAATGAACATGTTGAACATAATGAACACAGTGAACATGTCAAGCATGGTGAACATGATGAACACAGTGAACATGTTGAACATAATGAACACAGTGAACATGTCAAGCATGGTGAACATGATGAACACGTTGAACATGTTGATCATGATGAACACAGTGACCAAGATGCGAACAGTGAACATGAAGAACACATCAACATGTTTCAGGTAAATCGTACCTATCTAATCACTGTTGTATTATTGCTATGTTACTATGGTTACCTTCTGTGTCTGCGAGATATTCCAGGTACTGTTCCTCCGACACCACAGGGTTACAGGTGATAGGGACTGGCTTCTTCGGGGTAGGGGGCTTCATGTAGGGGTGGTTGCACAAATGTGACGTGTATATGGTGACAATGTACACACAGGTCTCTGGCTCATCTATACGGGCAATGTGGTCGCTTGTTCCTTCCTCACAGAAGAACTGAAGTAAAAATATGAATGTGCTTCAATTTTGCAACTTCAGCAAAAGTCTGAAATCACAATTTAGCAGGATTTCTTCCTTGTAAGCAAAATATTTATCCTGCCATCAAAACTAGATGCCCTTGAAGGCAAACAGGGGAAGGTTCATATTTTTCAATATTGATATTTTGTTGAAGTGCATATTTTTTTTCAAATTAAACCAAAAGATATGTAACTGTTAAAAGGGATCAGAATCTGTTTTAATTAATACACTCAGTAATATTTTTACAAACCAGGAGAGGTTATGAATTCTTTGAAGAAAAGTCCTCCTTGGGGTACATATAAGCATTAAAATGTCCATTTTAAAAGCCTACGACAGTTGTAACAATATTTCAATAAAATATTTTACCAAACAAAAAACTCGTTATGTGTGGTGAGACCACCCTTACAGGGCCCCCTAGAGGGCCCCCTACAGCCAAGAGCAGGTAACTCTGGCTGTGTCACTCGTGACCTCACTTTTCATGCTGAACGTGTCAGACAGAATGAGGAGGGATGTCGCGATACCCAAGGAGGACTGTTCTTCAAAGAATTCATAACCTCTCCAGGTTTGTAAAATTTTCAGAAGAAGTCCTCCTTGGTACATATAAGCATAAGACAGACTCCCAACGACATGTTGAGTCGAGCTGCATTATTCTGTCTGCCTAACATACCCCTAGTTCAGTCAAGGCAATGTCGGGCCGCGACAGAGAGAGAAAGTACATCACCTAGTCACCTGACCGCTGATGTCAATCTGGCATGGGGCGTGGCATGCGGGGAAAAGGAGCCTCAGCCGATAGGCTATTGGTGGAATTTAGAAAGACTGACGCAAGTCCCACCCCCAACCATCAAAATGGGAGGGAAAGTATGGGCGAAGTCCAATATATATCCCTCAGCAACCCAAACCAGCCGCTGGTGCAGGGATGAACACAATGACTGTAGCTTGAAAGTGATAATCGCTACATACGGTAAAACCACCAACCAAAGTGATACCACCAATCGATAAAAATTGAGGAATTTATTAACACCTACACCATGAGAAAGCAAACGCGATTTCTAAGGCTCATTCGTTAGAGAATCAATATGACACTGTCCACTGGTGAGAACTGTTCTGGCCAAACCGAGCACGCCCCGTGAATGTTTGTCCAGCTGATAGTGGCGGATGAACGCATTCGGTCGGCTCCAGATAGCCACTGAGCAGATCTCCTCAATGGGCAGTGCCGCGGCGCATGCTTTGATGTCGCCACTGCCCTAACCGAATGAGCCTTTAAACCCTGAGGGATGGTTAATCTTTGTAAGAGTAACTCAACAAATGGCAGAGACAAGCCACCCAGAAATGGTCTGCTTGTTCGCCGGAAGACCAGCCTTGCCACCGCCATAACAACAGAACAGCTGCTTATCTTCCTGATAGCAGCCGCTCGCTTGATATAAGCCTTGAGAGTCTTACGGACATCTAAGACGTGAGCACGTAAGAGAGGCACCGGACGATGGAGGCTGAGTGAAAGCTGGCAGTTCAATAGGGCTTGGGTTATATGAAAGCAGCCGCGACCTTAGGACGGCAGGGAGTCTGGCAACCGAATACTGACTCTGTCTTTGTGAAAGACAGTCAGAGCAGGATCCGCTGACATCGCATGGATATCACCTACCGCCTGCCAGACGCTACGCCACAAGAAAGGCAGCCTTCCAACTTAACAGCTGGAGTGAAAGAGACGACAGATCGTGAAAGAGAGGACCGACATCCAATCAAGAACCATTGACAAGTCCCACGGGGACTAATCCGCCCGGACAGTCGGACGGATTCTGTCCACGCCTAAAAAGCGCCTGTACTAGAGGGTGCTGCCCCAAGAGAGCACCGTCGGCAGGATATGGAAGGCAGAGATTGCCGTGGAGTAGCCCCGGATAGTAGACGCCGCTAAACCGGGCTTCTAACCGAGACTGCAAGAACTCCAGTACTTCAATTACAGTTGAAGAAAAGGGATCAAGAATCCTCTGCCGCACACACCAGCGCCGCATAACAGGCCCATCTATCCTCATACTGAACGCTTATCGAATCCCTCCGCTGGCCAGAATTGTGTCTGCAACTGGTGCAGGAATTCCGCTATGGAGGCTATTCCGACAGAGGCCAGGCCACCCACTGAATCCTGGGATTCGGTGCGGCTCCGCTCTGGGATAGTAAGTCCGGGTCGAAAGGGTAATAGTACAGGAGGCTGAGCCAGAAACCTGAGTAGTACCGAAACCAGCTTTGAGCCGACTCAAAGGTGCAAGGAGCACAAGAAGTCGAGCTGGTTGGGTGGCAAGCTGCAAGAGGACTTTGGGAATCAGGGTAGTGGCGGAACGCCCACAGAACCCTGTCCGTCCAATTGAGCTGGAAAGCGCCTTGGGCGATGGCTTTCCTCGGATCCGGTATCCGAGAGCAAAACACCGGAATCTGGTTCGCCCCCCAGATGCAAACAGATCCACCTGGAACGACCCGAACAACTGGGAGATAGCCCTCAATATCCCCGATGGAGCATCCACTCGTGGTGGGGCCAGGATACACGACAAGAGTGCATCTGCTCAACGTTGTCCGCCCCAGGGAGATAAACCGGCATTACCCGGTGATGTCGAACTGGTCGCACCAGAGCAGAAACTGCCATGCCTCCTGCAGAAGAGACGGGAAACCGTGACCGCCTCTGCTTCAGGATGTAGGTCATTGCCGTCTGGTTGTCCATCTCGAGACGGACCACACGGCCTTGAACCTGCTCCCGAAGTCGGTTGAACACCAACCTGACTGCTCTCAATTCTAGCACATTGATGTGCAGTTGCGCCGCTTCTGTGACCACAGGCCTGAGACCGACAGGGCGCCCAGCACGCCTTCACCCCTGAGGGAAGCGTCCGCCTGAATTGAGAGATCTGGCGATGGGATGTCCAAAGGGAGCCCCCTGGATAAATTCCCTGCCAGTGTCCACCACCGTAAATGAGGAATTAGCCAACCTGGAGTGTGGAGAATCAACTCGTAACCCTGGGTGTGGACCCACATTCGAGCTAGAGCCTGCTGAATGGGTCGCATCCTCAACCGGGCGCTAAACGATGTCCACCGCTGTCGCCATGTTGCCTAGCAACTGGAGCCAAGTCCGAGCTGAGGCCCTGGGGAACTCGAGAAATTGTAACACAACTCTCTGGACTTTGGTGATGCGGTCCCGAGACAGGGAGACTATGCCTCGCTGTCTCGGAATCTCGCCCTCCCAAGAACACCAGATCCTGGGTGGGAACCAGTTCTGATTTCTTGAGGTTGATAATCCAGCCCAACTTGGTGAGAATACTCATCACAGAAAGTGTCGCAACTCGACTCAAGTTAGTGGCAAGCTTACATCTAAGGAGCCAATCGTCTAGAGGCACGGGTGACAGCACCTGCCCTGTGACCTGGCTACCTGAGCTGGAATTAGCATGAGTTTGGTGAACACCCTTGGCTGTGGAGATGCCAAGGGGAGTACTGAAACTGATAGCACCTCCCGTCGAAGGAAAACCTTAGGTATTTCCTGAACTCAAGTATAGGGACATGGAAGTACGCTGTCTTTTAGGGTCGCATTGACGTGAGCCAATCTCCCTTCTCCACAGGCGAAATCATCGAACGCAGTGTTTCCATCTTGAAGGACGGTACCTCTAACATGTCGTTCAGACCTTTGAGGTTTAGAATGGGTCTGAACCCTCCGCTCCTTTTGGTGACAAGGAAATAAGTTGAGTAAAACCCAACATTTCTTGTCCCACAGGAACCACCTCTATGGCTGCCTTGTCCAGCAACTGACTGACCGGCACGGAGCACTGCCGCCTCTCTAGGGCAGCCGCACTGGAGTGCAACAGATCCCGGAGAAGGGGGTGGGTCTCGCGCTCCACTGTGGCATGTGGCCTTCCCTGAGTGTGGACAGGACCCAGGGATTGACGTGACTTTTCCCATTCCGACAGGAAGAGGGAAAGTCGACCACCCACAGGGATATGTGGCATGAGACATTGAATACCTGACTTCGGCAGTACTCCCACTGCTTGGTCTGGTACCAACAAGGGCCCGGAGGAATTATAGCTGGGAAGCCGGGCTGACTTCCCCTTCCTCTGAAAAGGCTGGTGGGGAAGCCATGGCCTTGCCCTTGCCCTTGCTCTCTGCCCTTACCCTCCGCTACACTGCAAGGGCTGAGCCCATTTAACAGATTCCTTAGCCGCAGAAGGATATGGAGGAGACAACCGGGGCCGCCAGCGACATGTGAGGCTGTTCCAGCAAGGGCTTAGAGTCCTTGAAGGTTGAGACAGCCTCCCGCTGCCTCCCGGACTACTGTAGCTGCCCCGGGAACAGGGTAGAACCCATCCGGAATGGCAGCCAGCAGAGCCTGTTGCGTGGCAGGCTAATACCTCGCCAATGAAAGCCACAAGCCGACGGAGGCCCATCACCACCCGACATCATTTGGCAAGCCGACGACCTGATAGAATAGCGCCAGATGTGTCTGTACCTCCGTTAATTGCTTAGCCAAGGTGGAGGGAGGCTAATCTTCTTCCACCCCACCCACATCCAGTAGTTGCCTCTCTGCAACACCGAGATGTAGGGCGAATGGATCGTCACTTTGAGGCATTGAACCGCATTGCGGTATTGCTCTTCAAAGGATCGATAGGGCGATTTAAGCGCTGTAGCGTTAGTCGCGGAACGGCGGAAGCCGGCGACCTTGCTTGGCTGAAGCCATAGAATTACTTCTGATGAACCCCCAGGCGCACGGATGCGTAAAACACAATCGCCAACCACTGGGGATTGTAAAGGCAAGCCTCCCCATGAGGTACCGACGGTCAAGTTCTGGCAAATCAACCTGGACCTGGTACCACAGAGGAGGGGTTGATTACCTCAGACAAGACTGAGGGTAATAGACGCAGCCTTGTGTCCCCTACCTTGGTGGGAGCAAAAGCCTCCCTGGAGGCTAAACTCCTGAGGGTCGGGTGCCAGTACTGACCACTACCTGGGGGCGGGACAGAGGCACACGCCCCGTATCTGCCTCAGGGACGCACCGAGCTTTAAAACCAAAGGCGTGCCTCAACTCCTCCCGACCCTCATCCTCCTCCATAGCCTCCTCGAATCGATCCTCAATGAGTGAGGTCTCTGTAACCAGAGAGAGCTCAGAGGGATCATCCGAGGGGTCTACAGAGAGGGACAAAGGCTCGAGCAGAGCCGGGTTGCCCGGCACACCTGACCCAAGACTCGACACTGAGTCGCGGTGGCGTGACGAGGAAGAGCCCGTGCTGGGATTCCTCAATGGTAGACAAACTGATCCCGACACCGAATGGCCCGGCCAAGCCGGTGCAAGCGGTGGGACCAAATGTGAAGTAGCGGCAACTACAGGGGCTGAGCCTGCCAAACCGGCACTAACTACTGGACCAGACCCAGAGCCAAGGCTCGGGCCGGTAGTAGTTACTACAGCGGAAGGGTGGCCAGCAACCGAGATGAGACTCGGAGCCGACATACCCCCGACAGAAACCCCCACACCAGAGCCTAAGCTAAGGTTGGGAGCACTGCCCGCCATAGACCCGGAACACACACCCGTACCTGGCCGGACGCCAATCTCCCGACGGAGGCCAGCCATCGCGTCAGCCACTAGAGTGTGGACCGAATCCATCTGCTTCTGCAATATATCAGAAAGTAAATCAATTGTTAGCTGGTTAGAAACAGGGACAGGAGGGGGGAAGGTGCCTGTGATGTTGAGGGGATGGCAGGTGAAGGAGCCGGAGGCCCCGCGACCTCGCCCGCTTAGAGCAGCATCCCCAAAAGAGAGCCCGAAGCCTTCCTTTCTTTGCTTTTTATCTTTGTCTTTAGAGGCTCCTGACCCCAAATGTCCCCTCGCCTGAAGTAAGGACGTGTAGAACATGTAATCAGCACGCCTGGACTTGATGGTGCGGGGAAGAAAGCCTGACACATAGAACAACCTTGTTCGGGTCATGGGCTTCCTCCGGCTAAACAACGAAGCAAACCAGGTGGCGATCCTGAGGCGACAAACTGCCGCTACAGGTGACACACCCCTTGGGCTGCAAAAACAGAACCACGCTTATGACAATAGCAAGGACTGTACGATATATATAATATAATATGCACACAACAAAACAGAACAAAATACAACGCCGGGCGATATTTTAACTGTTACAGCAAAGCTATTAAATACTAGCACAAAGCCATAATAGCAAAGCCGCACTTGCATTATAGGTGACAAAGAGCAACATGTGTGAGCCATTAATGCAAACGCCACAATTTAAAACACTCAAGCAAAAACTTACCTAAAGCCTGGAAAAAGAGGAATTTAGGCAAGTATAATCTACAAAATGAAATATCAGCCCCTACGACCCGACTACAAGGCTTTTTCTAAAGCCAGGAGAAGGAAAGCAAACGGGACCCAGCGGGTCCATCATCTTGCCTGCCACGTGGCTGGAGACAGCGAACACGCCGGTAAAGTTACAACAAATCATGAATGAAAAAGTCATATAAAGATTCCAGCTAGCGCCCGAGTTTAAAAAAAAGGAACCATACATACAGGATTTGACTCTATCTCACTCATCGCTCTCTTATTCAGAAGCTGGACCATGCAATCGACCTACACGGCCGACGACAGCATGAAAAGTGAGGTACGAGGTACACAGCCAGAGTTACCTGCTCTTGGCTGTAGGGGGCCCTCTAGGGGGCCCTGTAAGGGTGGTCTCACCACACATAACGAGTTTTTTGTTTGGTAAAATATTTTATTGAAATATTGTTACAACTGTCGTAGGCTTGTAAAATGGACATTTTAATGCTTATATGTACCCCAAGGAGGACTTCTTCTGAAAAAGAATCCAGCTTGCGGCGGAGGTCTGTAAATAATCATTCTGGACCAGATAAACCAGTGATCAACAGCATGAGCATCAATCTATGCAATTGGGATACGATGACATGCGTCAACCAAGCCAGTGAGCCTGACCACCTGATCCCGTTAGTCGCCTCTTACTACAAGAATGAGTTGCTGAAGAACCATTCTAACCTGGATTTTAACTAAGTTCAGTTGCTACTAACCCTGACATCAGCTCTGCGCCCTGCCTCAGTAAGATCACACTTAGAACCATTTGTATAGCTCTGACTGTGGTACTTGCTCTGGAAGCTCTTGGTCTTCAGGCGCTGGTCCTGCAAATATAGATATCATACTGTCACTCGTATGATCCAGCTAGGAGTGGCTAGAAGGCCTGAAGTAAAACAGGACCCCATTTCTCGAAACAAACTTAAGTTTTTACTCAAATCTCAAACTGAGTTCACAATTTGGAACAGCTGAATTTTTAACTCGACTGCAGTTTTTAAATATAAAAGCCCAAACAACTAAAGTAATCTATCCACCAAACTCAAATTATCTTCTATAGTTTGAGTTTAATACCGATTTCAGTTCATTCTGTGAAATGCATTTTCCTGCGTTTTCTCAAATTTGAGTAAAAACTCGAACTCAAGTCAAAACTCAGACTTAAGTTTGTTTCAAGAAATCGGAGCCAGTTTGTCAATGTTTACTACTATTGTCAATAACACAGTCATGGTGATGACAAATCCTGGGTTGTTTGTGTAAAGTTGTCTGAGGTTTTCCACACAACTTATATAGATAGGACTGGGATGATGTACTACCTGTGGACCTGCCTCCCTCTTACCCAGCCATTCTCATTTTAGGCCTCAAGAGTTGGGTGCAAAATGTCTGTTTGGGAATTGTTTTACCTCAGCCTTGGCAAAAAACTATTTTGACAGATTTAACTGATCTGATCATGAAAACACTGAAAACCACTGGAGCTCTATCTTTAATCAAACATATAAAAGTAAAAGTGAGTGAGTGAGTTTTGTTTTACGCCACTTATTCACACATTGTACCCAAGTGGGGAATCGAACTCGGGTCTTTGGTGTGACGAGCGAACGCTTTAACCACTAGGCTACCCCACCGCCCCCTATAAAAGTAAGAAGAATGCTTGCATAGCCCAAAAGAAATGCATGCATGAGGTACTTTTGTTTTTTTGCTACTGCCCTTAAACAATATAGCAAGTGATTAACTAAGGCACCAGGTAGTTCTGTGGGGACCAAGGTCTTACTCAGGACCCACCTGTGCTGCTTGTCCCAGCTCCATCACAACCAGCGGATCCTTTATGACTAAAGGAGGCAACTCTGTACAATTAGTTCCAGCATCAAAGACAAGCATCTTACAGCAACAAACTTTTTTATCAACTTTGTTAAATTATGATACTAAAACATTCTTCACAATACCTTTAAAGTCTCATTGTCCCAATCAAAATCTGATTCATAATGGCCAAGGTAAATGACTTCGCCTTTGACTTTTCCTTCTGTAATCAAATAGAAAGGACAAGTGAGTGAGTGATTTGGTTCAACACCAGTTATATTAACAGTATTCCATATATATCACAGTGTGTCAGCTTAATGTGAAAGAAGAGCTAATGGAGGTGTCAGATGTTTACCATATGGTCAAACCCTGAGTATATTGATGGTGCTGACAAACCTGGAAATGTTACTGGGCTAAACTGGCATTCGAAGCTGCAATCTCATGTTGCTGGCATTTTCAGGGGACACAACTCTTCACAGCGTCCCCCAAATGGAAAGAGTATGGCAGGTCTCAATGTTATATTATTCCAGTGTGCCTCGAATACCCCAAAATACCCCCCAGAGATTGTTAGCCTAGCATGTTTATTGTACAAAATATTGTACAATAAAATGAATAATGCATTATGTAATAAAGAGATGTGTTGTGGCCGTTCAATACTTTCATACCCATGAGTTTACTTAAAACAAACCAACACTACCATATACTACCAATCAGGTCTTCGAAAACCATTGATGTCACTCAAGTGCAGCTTAAGTTTACTAACAAGCCAATCGCACAAGCCTTGCGTGCACACAACCAAACAGTGACGACAATGCTATGGGGCATGGGGTATCTCTCACAGTCACATGGGGATGATTTTACAAAGCGCTTTGTTTTGGAGAAAGAAACCTTTCAAAATTTTCCACAGGACCAGTAAGTGGACAATAATTAGTGGTCCTGTCTGTACTTCACTGGTCCATTCGAAGAGGAAAGGGAGATAAGCTGAAGATCATTAGTCAGGATAAGGAAAAATTAACATGTGTAGATTTACTTTACCATCAATACAAAATTTACTGGCCACCAGGACCACTGCAAACTTATCATTTAGTGCTCCTGATGAATTTTTACAAGCCAGGGACCACAGGACTAGCATAAATTTCGCACACTGCACTTTGATTATTTTCACTGAAGTGACAGATGGATAGCATAGCAACAATTGTTGATTGATAAATGAAGCTCAGTAATCGATCAATAAATGATTGTAATCGAAAACCCCACCACAAAACCTATGTGGGCAATAACAGGCCACAATCTTTACACTGTGCAAATAAAACAGGCACTGATTAACACCGCATTAAAGATGATGAAGGATACTTCTGTCGAGGCATGCACAGATATATGTTGTTTTCATTGCTGTTTTCATTTTTTATGAATATTCATTAGTCTCACAAGCCCATCTATAATCGCTGATGCAAGCAAGATCGATTGGTTGACCGAATAATCAATCAATCTCTCAAGCACCAATAGCTGTGGGGATTGAATCAAATAATGTCAAGAGCTTTACTGAGAAGTGTGACCGCAACTATCTTGGCTACAAAAGATAGCAGTGCTGTAATGATTGTACGTTACGACTTTGTCTATAGGTGCACTTGTACTCACCCTCAATGTGCATTTGTCGGATAAACTTTCCATAGCAAAACTCATAACTCCACCAGTCTTTAGTCTGCAACAGAAGTATATTTCAAGTTGCTGGTATACTATGTTCATGTCAAATGACAACAATGTTTAATGTACAAATAAATTGAAACCAAACACACCCAAACATTTCAATATCCACATGATCAGTATGCATGACAAGCTCACTTGTGATAATGCACAATCCTAAAATGAACGATCTTTACTCCAATGCTTTTTCCATGAGAACTTTTTGGCAATTTTTGCGGAAATCCAACAATAGGTGACAAATCAGTCTCACACAATGTACTCATGTAGGGAATCGAACCCAGGCCTTCAGCATGATGAGTGAATACTTTAACCACGAAGCTATCCACTGTGCCATATCCAGTGTATGAAATAAGTCAAAAGCCCAGCCAGACATCAGGGCTGGTAACTTCAAAATGTTACCAGCCCAAAATGGATTTAGCCAGACCAGACAATCCAAAGAGAATAACTCAATTTTAAGTTATTGTTTAGACGCTGTTTTAAGGATGATATATGTCAACGCAGTGCTTTGAGCTTGCAATACGATAGTTCAATGTTCAAACAGTAAATGTCAAGTCTAAATGCAAAGTTCAAATTGAAAAATAGATTTTAAGGTACGGTGAATTTATTCAGATGTATGGAACATGTTATCTAAATTGTTTACCAGACCATCGGGCTGGCTATCTGTGAATTTAGCCCGTCCGTCAGAAATCTAGCCCATCTGGGGCGGTCGGATGGGCCTTATTTCATACACTGCCATATCCACAACTTTTGGCGATTTGAAACAAACTCTTTCATAAACAAAATTAAAAAAGGTCAATGTGGTTAACTTTTAACCAAGCATTTCCACATTCATCAGTATTTTTGCAGTTCCTTAAACCTAATTAAAGCAATATCATGGCGGGGGACACCAGAAATGGGCTCCACACACACATTGTACACTGACGAGTTTGGGGCTTTTAGCAATATTCCAGCAACATCCGGCCGGGGACCCGAAATGGTCTTCATTGTGCCCATGTGGGGATTCGAACTCACCTTGAAAAAGACAGCCCTGTGTCTTGAAGGGCTTCAGTAGCTGCAGTATCCCGGTCTCCAGGGCCAGCTTCTCCTCCTCTTCCTTTTGTTTCTCCTGCTCCACCTGGTTTGGGAAGCTGCACTGGTACGCCTGGCCGAACTTTGAACTCAGCTGCACAACACTGCCAGGCACTTCCTGAAATAAAAAGGGTAAAAGGTTGATAATAAACTGATAAAGAATATATTCTATGATTGTAATTGGTGAAAAATATATTTTCAGCAGCTCTGTTTCAGTTCACTGCAAACAGTCAGGGATGTCTTGACAGAACTTGAAATACAAACCTTCACACACCATGATAATTCCTGACGCACAGTGGAAATGTGTTATGATAAAAGCATCTGACCTTGCTGATGTGAAACGCAAATATGCTGAGTATGGATCAGCTGATTTCAGGTAATATATTTTCTTCAAGACTCATTGGCAACCCTTTGGGCTATTTTTGTTCTTGTAACTTCTTACACAAGAATCTTATGAACATCCACACTTGATTTTATTTGAAGAGATGAAAGGCCCATTTCATGACCGGAATGAACATGAATAAAAAGACCATTGATCAAGTTGATCATCTAAAACAGCCAGGATATATCGTGGATAACGTGCCCTTGGTAGAAATATTCAAACTGTGTCAAATATTCAAATATGTAAACGTGGGAAGGAAGCCTGATGTAATGCAAATCTCTGACCACTTTAGTGAAACCTACAAACACAATCCTGAACCAGAATTTGAACCCATGATCATATTTTCTGGTATGTTTAAGGGACAGACTCAGCACTGTGAATTCATACATACTTTTAAGTTGACACACCCAATGTATAGGTGAAAAGGTTTGCCTTGAGAACAAGGTGGGTGGATTACATTTTAATTAAAAGAATATAGAGCATAAAAAATATGCTAAAATAAAGGAAGCTAATAAAACATACAAAAAACATGCTGAGTGAGCACATATGCTACAAATGTTTAAAAATACTTAACTAGGGGAGCAGTGCATTTTACCGAGCGAACTCATTCAAGATGAACTTGATCATGTTAACTGCATGTCATCACTGTTTATCTCATTCATGAACTGATAACATGTTAATGACATAATTAACTAATATGTACACTGGTGGCCCTAGCAGAAGCTGCAAAGTATAATATGTCAGCGTGTCTTTACGCCCCCAAAAATTGTTATTGTCTTAATGAACACAAATATTTCATACGGTGGAATTATTAATGTTAATTATGATATGACATCTCGTTACAATTTGGCTCCAGCATCATATTTTACAAACCTGTCCCATTTTTACGGGCACGTTGACAATATCTATACCATAGTGAGTAGATTTTAACTCCTCAAAATCAAGGAATGACTTCGACTGCGGTAGAAGCAGCACCAGGAGACCACATAATCGCAAAAGCCTGTTTGTTTTGGTCGCCATTTTGAAGCACCTGTAAATCAGAGATTCCAAAACGTGGACGGGAAACATGATTCGAAATAACAATTCCGAACAAATAACAATCTGGCGATGTCCTAACTTATATTAAATACCAACGATCAAAGGCGGTATCACAAAACAAATTTGATGATTGTTTCCTGTAACATTATGTAACTTTATGAGACTGTCTCTATTAGCAGCATCATAATGAAAAGGGTTGGCTTCAAGAACAAACCGAGGAATGATAATTTCGGGAATAAAAAACAATGTAAAATAGGCTTCCTATATATCCTGAAATATTAATTCAAAGCAATTGTGTGCCATGCCAGGTGCCACTATATTAAGGGGCATTGGATCTCACATAAAAGCCGGGCGGTGGGGTAGCCTAGTGGTTAAAGCGTTCGATCATTACGCCGAAGATCCGGGTTCGATTTCCCACATGGGTACAATGTGTGAAGCCCATTGCTGGTGTCCCCACCGTGATATTGCTGGAATATTGCTAAAGGCTGCATAAAACCTTACTCACTCACTCATATATAAGCCTGTTTTGTCTCACCTTGCTCATTTCTGTCTGATGAATGATCGGCTCCCTCCCTCTTCGCAAGATAACACTGTGATATCTGAGACAGACTGAAGTCCAACAGGATTCCTAATCCAACACCACAAGCAGAGACCAACTACCTATAATTGTTTAGAAATGTAAACCAATAACCAAACGAAGAGTCGAATGTGACTATATGGTGAACATGTGTATATATCATTCCCTTTGCGAAAGGTGAGCGTACATGTAAGAACAACAAAAGTAATAAGACAACAAAGATACACTCTACATAACAGAACAAATGGAAGCCAACATTAACTGTGTTAGCTTCTATTCAGTGCTGATTGACTGTTATAACCAGGGGCGGATACAGCTTTTTTGAGAAAAGGAGGGGTGCACATTTAATTTTCACCCGAGTTTCAATGGTCATTTAACAAACTTTCAGCACCAAAGGGGGGTGCCCCCACCCCCCACCCTCTGGATCCGCCTATGATAAGTGTCTGTGTTGTCTTATTACTTTTGTTGTTCTTACATTAGTCTGTCTCACAGTCCCTGAACCACATTATTTTCCCCACTGCCAAGCTCTCTCTCTGCAGTGCTAAAGCCCTAAATAAAGCAAGTCTAGATTTCCTCAATCTCTGGTCTCCCTGGGGCTCCTTTTCAATTTAAATGGGCTTGTTTGTTACTATCAAAATTATATATATTCAGAGACTAAGCATTAGTCTATTCTTACATGTACATGTACATATATATGTTCTCTGCCCCATACCATTAATTCACCTGATGAAAACCGTGAAGATCCGGGTTAGAATGAACCTTCAGTAACCCATGCTTATCGTAAGAGGCGACTAACGGGATCGGGTGGTCAGGCTCGCTGGCTTGGTTGACACATGTCATCGGTTCCCAGTTGCGCAGATCGATGCTCATGCTGTTGATCACTGGATTGTCTAGTCCAGACTCGATTATTTACAGACCGCCGCAATATATCCGGAATATTGCTGAGTGCAGTGTAAAACTAAACTCACTCACTCGCTACTCTGATGAATTAAGGAGTAAGGATATGCTCCGAAACGTTGTGTTCCTCATAATAAAGAAGTTGACATCCATAAAAACTGCCTCTCTTCCTCCTCCGTTTGTCTGCCAATAAGACTGCTTAACAGGTTGATTGCGACCTTTAATATAGTGAGTCTGATGATAAAACATTTGAATAATAGTCAAACATGCTTCCTTTAGTGAATAGATATGGTAGTTTGATAGCTTTATTTATAACCAAATAGAGACAGCACCAAAATGTGGTTACAATTCAACATAAATTCGAAGAATTTACGATTACTTGCCAAACAAAAGTATTCCACTATTTTCATTGACTGCAATAATTATTTAGACGTATGATATATATATATATATATTGTACGAACGCTTCAGTAAGTATTCGCGAATTGAGACACGGGTGAATCCATGATTCGTTTGTATTCCGGTACACAATTTGTGTCAACAAAGTCTACCTCAGCATTACAATGTATGATGGGTAGATTCAGCGAATCACCGGCGGGCTATTTGATGATGGCAGTCAGAGAGAGGAGTGTGTAATTGCAATCAAATCAGAGCAGTCAGATACAAATCACACTCCCAGGTAAAAAATGAGCCTGACGTTCTAGACGAATGGCTGCACAGAGTTGTCATATCTATATAACGTCGTTTTTTGGTTATTCGTGCATGAAATATTCCCGACATAACATGACATTCACTCAAACACACGTCACATGAAAATGCTGACTGGACAAAATTAAGTAATCAGGAGAGATGCTGTGTATGAGAGTATAGTCACATGAGGTAAATTTTGTGTTTTCCAAATGCAAATGATATTTTGATATCATGTTTTTAATGTATTTTTTAGTCAATTGGAACCATTCTTAAAGTCTTTGAACATTTTCAGTCCCTTTTAACTCCCTTCATTTGGGGAGGACCCGTGAAGATTGATCTTTAGTAACCCATGCTTGTCGTAAGAGGTGATTAACAAGATCAGGTGGTCCGTCTCGCTGACTTGGTTGAGAACTGTCATCGTATCCCAATTGCTTAGATCGATGTTCATGCTGTTGATCACTGGATTGTCTGGTCCAGACTTGATTTTTTACAGACCACCACCATATAGATGGAATATTGCTGAATATGCCATAAAACTAAACTCACTCACTCATTTGGGGAGTATACAGCCTGAATTAATTATGTATAATGACACAATTGTTGTCCATAATTGACATACTTCTCTACTTGCAACCAGCCCTAACTGGATATTAAAGATAATTGTATGACACAAAATAGAATTCTGCATATTGCATAATTTTGTGTCAGAATATAGCCTATTGGTTTGCCATTGCAGTGGTAAATGTAATAATTATAGTGGGATCTACACCTTGTAATGTTTTTTTTTATATGACGTTTAATTTCAAATAAAGGGGCTTATGTTTTAAATTTAACCCTTTTATATACTGTTTGGTGTATATCATGGTACATGTTATTGGCTGTTATCGTCATTTTCTGTATTTTAGTGTTAAAAGAACTACAGGGATAGACATTAACGCTAGCCTACTCATCCCAAGCAGTTTTGTCAGTGTTAAAGGTTACCTTAGGGCAAGTAGAGTTTCAAACAGTTTCAGGGTTATTCCATCACTGATATAGTTTTATAAGCTGAGCATATTAGACCAGAAATATACCGGACTTAGAACTCTCAGACTGTCATGACTGACCAAGCAGGGGTGGAAATAACCCATTGCCTGACGCCCGAGTCCAGTGTTTTTTTCTGTCGGGCAAGCCAATTTGTATATCACACTGTACCGGTGTCCAGTTGACTTTCCAATGTTAATTATGTTCTTTATGTAAAAAATCAACAAGAAAACAGCAGGTATAGTGGAAAAATTATCAGGGCAAGTGATTTTACATGTGCCACTGTACCGGAGTACACTAGCAATTTTAAAGTTATTTCCACCCCAGCCAAGAATCAGCAATGTCATTATAAATAGCTGCATTTTTATGAGTTAGACATACAGAAGAAGCTATAGTACTTTTTCCACTTGCATCTAGTCAAACTATGTAAAATTTGCTGTCCAAAGTTATGTCCCTTGGACATGCCAGGAACCTGTGATTGTGGGTTCAGATCCCAATTCACTCTGATTACGTTTCAACATTTGTCAGCTCTAAACGTGCTTGCAGGTGTCATAAAAGTGGTAATGGTCTGAGATGTCCATTCCTTCAGGCTTTCTTCCCATATTAAGCAGACCCACTTCTCTATAACTGGATCACTGATACTCCCACTGTAAACTTTTATATTGGGTATGTGACCATGAATAGCACATATATGAAGGAGCGTCATTATTCCTCTTCTGCTGGAAGACCGACGCTATAATGGACATCATGGTCTCAAAGTCAAAGATTGGGGTGTCTTTGAGGTGTGCTTTCAACTAAATTGCTTAAAAAAAAAAACACCCTACAAAGTACAAAGTGAGAAAGATGGCCAACAGTAAAAAAGTGCCTTTGATTATTTCCTGTTAATTATTAGGTGCTCCTAAATGCCAGAGAGTGTGGTGTCTTCAGTGAAAGACCAGGCCAACCCTAGCTGTGTATTGATCAGCTGTTGACAACAGTTGAGAAGTGAAAATGTGACATCATTCAGCTTGCAGACTGAATGGTTAACCCTTTACAAAATTAGGAGGGTAGCCTTGTGGTTAAACCATTTGTACATAATTGTACATACATACATGTAAGCACATATAATTCACTGCATATGCATTGATCATCTTAGTGTGGCCTGGTCCCATTAAATCATTCATTAAATCAAGTTCCATGTTATGAATATTGAACAAGCTTATCCGATGTAAATATATATATATTTTTTATTAATTAATAAAGTATTTGAAACTTTAAGAAAATTTCAAATTGAATTTACAGATGTTTAATGTTACCATGGTTACCTGTCATGTTGGTATTCGTTCAGTGTTCTTTTCATGTGCTAAAGTCGCAGTGATATGAACCGATTGCTTGTCAGTATTTTCTGATTTGAGTAAACATGACTCAGGAATAATTCACGACAGAGAGATACCTTTTATGCAGTAATGGCAGTATCCATTCATTTAGTTTCCACCGCCTCTGTGGTGTAGCTGTTAGAGCGTCCGTCGAGGTTAGAAGGTTCCGTCCGGAGACTGCATCGTTAAAATATGGTACTTGTTGGTCCCTGCCTGGCGCTCAGCATTAATGGGTACAAGGACTGGTCGGCTCGGAGTCAGTATAATGTGTCAGAGAAGGGTATTCATGCTTCACTGCGGCATGGTATCTCAGTGGGCTAGCACTATAAAACCTGCTTAAGTCTGGACTAGTACAAGCAGCCGCACATACGCATACACACGCATGCATGTCGTCATATGAGCGAAATATTCTCAAGCACGACGTTAAACCCAATTTCACCTCACCTCATTTAGTTTCCAAGACTTTTTGCCGATAGTCAATATTTATTACACCTCACCCTAACCAGTGCCACAAATGATGAAGAGTTTCAACAATAATTTATTTTATCATCATACATGTGTTGTGCTGTTAAGCATACTATATATATTTGTCTCCTTAGAGTTTTCACAATAGCCATCTCTTTCCACTGAGAGTCAAATATGTACCTTATTCACTGTATTCAGTGCCCTGCACTAACATCAGGCAAACTGCAAGATGAATCTTTAATTAATCTTTAAGAACATCCTCAAAAAGCCCATAAGTTTACATGACATTTTTTTAAAAGATGTATTACAAATATTTTACAGAAAACAGCAGTGGGGAAGGGGTACGAAATCTTTAAACTATGCAACTCAAAACACGTTAAGCACATGCTCAATTGGAAGGTTGTATATTACAATACCCGGCAGCAATGACTTTTTGCCTGTTTTCATAAGATGAAATTGGGTGTTTTTCAAATTCTATTGAGAAGTATAACAAGAGAACATTAATAACTGCTTAGGAGTAGTATACTGAGAAATTAGCCAGGACAAGTTACTTTCTTGAAGTCACTTGCCCTGTGGCAAGTGGCTTTTAAAACAAATTTTGAAGCCCTGTAAGAACCACAATTTTGTAATTTTTCTGAAAATGCCTAGGTGGCTTATTACATTTTATACGGTATCCATATCAATTTGCAATGCAAATAAGATTGTCTCCTTAAGGTATTCACAACAGCCATCTCGTTCTCCTAACAGTCAAGTATGTAATGGTATGTTGAAAATTTAGTAGATATGATAAGGTGATGTAGTATCATAATTTAGCTTCAATTGACCATTGACTGTCAAGCTCAAGTGCTATTGTCTTCCTGTATATCCACAGCTTCCTGCCAGAGTCGTACCAGATTATACAGGGGGTTAACTTGAGGTTGCCTGAAGTTCAAGTTGGCTTGTCATTGGTTGTTGAATGTTGTAAGTGAATCATTTTAGTGTTAACTTGTGTCTATTGTTGTCCTTGGGGGATCGTTGGGAGAATTTAATTCGAGCACTTGATTGCTAGTAAGAGGTGACTTTATTGGGAATCCCGAGCTATTAGCACTGGTTGTAAAAAGCAACGAAATGGAATGGATGGTTACTCATAGTGACCTGGTTTGTGCTTTGTCAGCAACACTGATAACATGATCACTGCCCATAGTGTCAATCACTAGATTGTCTGGTCCAGACTGATTTATTTGCAGACCCTTGTCAGATACATGGAATACTGCTGGGTTTGGTTAAACAACAAACGCCTTAAAATATGGCATAACATATCAATCCAAAACAAGGATTTTAGAGGAGCTTCATCCAATAGCTTTAACACTTGCATTCCAACCAAAGTATGAAAATATAGTGAGTGAGTATGGTTTTATGCTACTTTTAGCAATATTCCAGCAATATCACAGCAGGGATATCAGATATGGGCTTCACACATTGTACCCTTGTTGGGAATCGAACCCTGGTCTTCGGCGTGATGAGTGAACGCTTTAACCACTAGGCTACACCACCACCCCTATGAAAATAGGCTGATCAGATATGTTCAAAAACAAGTCAGGAGTTGCTCCATCAAGATCACATTTTAAAAGGACTTAAAATAAGAAATACAGTCTTAGTCTGACTTCTGTGGATATTTGAATAAAAGATTGAAGTTAGGTTTCCGACTTGACTGTCTGGCTTACAACTAGAATTTCTTCCTTCTGTCTGTTGCCAGGTTTTAATTAATGACAGTATAGAAATATATGATACAACCTACGTGAATGACAAGGGCTTTTATTTTCAAACTTCTGAACAAGAATCAAATTTAGCAAATCTGTCTCTCTGATGTTTGGAACCACCTCCATGGTGTAGTGGTTTGAGCGTCCGCCCAGAGAGTGGAAGGTCACAAGATCGATCCTCGGTAATGTCATACCAGAAGACGTTAAAATATGGTACGTGTTTTTCCATGCCTGGCGCTCGGCATTAATGGGTACAGCAAGGACTGGTCGGCTTGGAGTCAGTATAATGTGTCTGAGTGGGGTATTCATGCTTAACTGCGGCATGGTATCTCAGTGAGCTAGGACTAGTACAAGCAGCCACACATACACACGCATGCACCTTGTCATATGAGCAAAATGTCCTTAAGCACAACATTAAGGCCAATTTCACCTCACCTCACCTCACCTTACCTCACCTTGTATGCATATACAACAAAATCAGTTTGGGTCAAATACCTGTGAATTGAGTCTTATCAAGCTTCCATGTGTAATATTTATATTCTGTGTTATGAAACAACGTGAAAATCTGGCATAGAATTTCTCTTAAACAACCTATGCATAGACGAAGCAGCTAATGGGATTATGTGGTCAGGCTCACTGACTTGGTTGACACATGTCATCATATCCCAATCATGTAAATCAATGCTCATGCTGTTGATCACTGGATTGTCTGGCCCAGACTCAATTATTTACAGACTGCTGCCATATAGCTGGAATATCGCTGTGTGCGGCGTAAAACTAAACTCACTCACTTACAGGTCCAAACTCTATTATTTACTGTCCTCTTAGCATATGCTCATGTCTGTCAGCTGTCTAACCTGTAATCCCTTCTCAGCCTACACACAGTCCATGAACCAAGGTATTTTACCTTCCGTCCAAACCTTTCTGTAATAGTCCAGGAGGAGGCAGCTGAAAAATTTCAAATCGTAGCCTCCCCCAGTACTGATTTTGTTTGACACTATTTTCAGTTAGTATGATGTCTTGGGCTCATGAAAAGGCCTGTAATACTCTCAGATTGTGGTATCAGGTTTTTACAGGCCATTATATGTGGTGGGGTCTGCGAAAGCCATTTAGGATGTAAAGAAATTATTTGACATAATGTTGTTTTGAAAAAAAATCAAAATGGCCGCCATTTTGTCCCGCCATTTGTTTTGTCGTTTTGCCTTCTCAGCACTTCAATCTACATAAAAATGAACACTGAATGTTTCCATTTACATCCAAAGTTGATACTTTTGATGTTGTTTGACACTTGTTTCTCCTAGAGTGATGGCTTGGGCACAAAACAAGTCATTTGGTTGGTCATATCGTGGTAATTAAATGTTTTACAGCTTATTCTTTTGAGTCAGGTGTATTTTGCAATTCTCCGACTTTTCATGGAAATGTGAGAGAGTGATTTATTTAATGGCAGTTAACATTATTTTTGTTACTAAAACAAGTTGTTTTTGTTTTCTCTTTACTTCTAGAGACGGCATGTTATTAGGAATGTTTACATATTACCCAGAATTTCAATGGCTTGCACAAAATGGCCGCCATTGTAGTTTAACTACATATACTTATTGGAGGACTAAATTTGTACCTGATATGAAATCCAAACAACTCATATGGTGTCTAATGTTTAATACAGTATAGGAATAGAGCTAAATTTCAATGATAGGGTCAGTCAAAGCCTCACACTCCTAAAATATTTGATGAAATAACATTATCCAAAGTGTTTGAAAACTATGCTTCATGGCCAATAACTCACGTCTAAGCTTTGGTTGTAGGTATTCAAATTGTTCTATCAGATAACTCTTAATCACTTTTGATACAACCATAAGCTTGCAATTAACCCTCCTTTTCACTTTCTTTCATTTCATTTGTTACTTCATGTCAGAATCGGACCCTGCTGAAGATCCGGGTTAGAATTGACCTTCAATAACCCATGCTTGTCGTAGAGAGGCGACTAACGGGATCTAGTTGTCAGGCTCGGGCTGACTGGGTTGACATTATGTCATCAGTGATCCCAATTCGCGCAGAATTGATGTTCATGCTGTTTGATCCCTGGATTGTTCTGGTCAGACTTCGATTATTTACAGACTGTCGCCATATAGATGGAATATTCCCGGAATCATTACAACTAAACTCACTCACTCACTCATGTCAGAATCGGAGTCATCTACTGGCAACAAGTCAAAGGTGTTCAGGCAACAATCATCTGCCATACAAATAGACATGCCTCTGCGCACACTATATCATTCTTTCTGCTGGCATGATGACTTTTTGCTTTTACACGATGTCAGTTCAACTAATCCACGGGGGGCAGGATCTCTCGACATCAGAATAGGGATAAGCTGACCATCACAAAAGGCTCCAACCATGGTCAACTGGTGAAGGAATGTTCATGATTGGTTGCAGAGACTGTTTCCCAAACATGGACTTTGTAGGTTACTCGTTCAATGTGACTGTTGGATGTTGGTTGGAGGGTTTTCATTCAAAATCTTGTGTCATCTGCAGACATCACTGGATTATTTGGTACATGCATAGAACTCACAAACTGGCCACAAGATGTAATGAGTGTTTCTTGAACATCCAAATTGTCATCCATTTGTTGTGTGAGAAGCTTCTCATCCCCTGGGCTTTACAGCCTCTTTGGGAATCAATGTAGAAAAGGTTTTCAGGTTCAGTCGATGTAAAGGTGACCACAAGTTTGTCCTGGAAGAGTTCAATCGACTACTTATCTAGTTATCCCTTTGCTCTGCCCCAATCTGTTTAACATGCAAGAGGCTGTGAATCATATCCTTGGGGACAACAACTCCACTTCCAATGTTCACAAGATGCAGACAATCCAAATTGTCACCCAATTGTGTCAATGTTTGTTAGTGATTTTCAGAGGACTTCTGTGTAAGTCAATTCCCCATGTCGAACGTTCTACTACGTTCTAAAATGGGACGGAGTAATAACGTATTAAAATGAGATTGCCATACTAAGAAGCGGAATTGCCATACTCACGAACAGAATCGTTGGCGGACGTAGTGCAGTCCGCATCAATTGCAATATGTTTGTACACAGTTTCCACCTGGTCCATCCGTTTGCAGAACTCTACTGAACTCTAGTTGTTAGTCGCTATTCCAAGCAAATATGTTCAAAACAAAAGAATCGTTCTGAAGAAATTTGTAGTACATGGTTCTAACAGTTTGCAATGGGTTCACATCACGTTCTACTTCGTTGTTAGTATGTTTATGTAGTTCTCATGCCGCCGCTCTTACTATGTCAACTCTGTGTGCATTACTTAAAATGACAAGGTAGGGTATATATACACGCGCTTTTAACATGGTCGATCCCTTTGGGATAGAGTTTCTATGAACAAGTTTGCAGCTGTCAAAATATTTAATGCTGGTTTCCTGCAATTTTGATCGGAAGCAGAGCAAGAGTACAATGAGTTGGTAGAGCAAGAAAGAAGGAAAACACAAGAACGTGTTGGGTGAGGAACTGGCTTAAACCTGAGAGGTGAATAGCTGTGGGACATTATCATCACCTGATGGAGGAGCTCCGCCTTTGATGATCATGAGTCCTTCTACAATTTCTTGAGAATCACCCCTCCATGTTTGATGAACTTCTTGAACGCATTGACCCCTTTATAACTTAGATGTTCACCCTTCTTCTTCCTTGGAGGCATGGTGATGTCAATGTTTCCACCTTGAAACTAAGAATGGGCAGGGTATTTATATAAATCGAACCATGAAGTTATTGCTATTTACGATTGCAGCACTAGAAAGCGGTGGAGAAAGTAGTGAGAACGGAAAGAAGTGCCTGAAAATGAGTTGGTTTTAGAAGAATGAGTTAGAACGGGGTTGCGTGATAAGAAGAGCGAGATAGGTTTAGTTCAGAAGGAAATAGAAGTGACTATGGGCCGGATTGGACTGCTTGAAAACGTTGTCCACACGGGCTGAACGGACAATTTTACCCACTCTAAACGCATAACACCAACTGTCCGTCTGGGGGGTAAAAAGGCGTGACAGACGATACTGAGAACTGTTTATGATCAAACTAGCATTGTAATTTATACAAAAGTTACACGCTCTCTATCCCGCTCGAGCTCACTTTACAGTTATTCTTTGGACAGGGCAGGACGTCCTAAGAACTACATTGGTGTGACTCAGGCTTTACCAACAGGTAACACCATCGTCAGTCCATACATGCTACAAGACTAGACTTGTTGACAGGACTGCTGATGGGTTTGTCCCATTGTCTTGGCAGTGGTTTGTTTTGACTTCTAGCGCCGTTGGCGATCCTCTTTGATTTGCTCCCCTGCTTTAGTCTCAAACAACATCAACTCTAATGCAGTCTGTCTCGATTCAGAATTGAAGTGAAGTTGTCCCAATGCATATCAGCCAAGTGTCCAAATGTGGAAGCAGCTTCCTTTCTGAGCATTTGCAATTTTGCCATTCCATCAACTATATGAACTGGCAACATTCTCTCTTCTGCTAGTATAAGCAGCGAAGGACCAAAAAGCTTCCTTTTAAAGTTCATTTTAACAAACCTGGCTTTTGATGTTCTTTCTTAATGTTCCATCTGAATGAGCCATTGTGAAATGAACACTAGAAATGTCCATGTTCACATCAAGGTTGATGACAAGTCCATTCAATCTTCCAAATGAATGATGTCTGCATCTTGTGAACATTGCATGTACCCAAATAATCCAGTGATGTCTGTAGATGACACAAGATATTGAATGAAAACCTCCAACCAACATCCAACAGTCTAAAACATCACATTGAACGAGTAACCTACAAAGTCCATGTTTGGAAACAGTCTCTGCAACCAATCATGAACATTCCTTCACCAGTTGACCATGGTTGGAGCCTTTGTGATGGTCAGCTTATCCCTATTCTGATGTCGAGAGAGATCCTGCTCCCCATGGATTAGTTGAACTGACATCGTGTAAAAGCAAAAGTCATCATGCCAGCAGAAAGAATGATATAGTGTGCACATAGGCATGTCCTTTTGTATGGCAGATGATTGTTGCCTGAACACCTTTGACTTGTTGCCAGTAGATGACTCCGATTCTGACATGAGTGAGTGAGTGAGTTTAGTTGTGCGATTCGGGAATATTCCATCTATATGGCGACAGTCTGTAAATAATCGGGTCTGGACCAGACAATCCAGGGATCAACAGCATGAACATCAATCTGCGCGAATTGGGATACGATGACATGTGTCAACCCAGTCAGCGAGGCTGACAACTAGATCCCGTTAATTAGCCTCTTACGACAAGCATGGGTTATTGAAGGTCAATTCTAACCCGGATCTTCACAGGTCCGATTCTGACATGAAGTAACAAATGAAATGAAAGAAAGTGAAAAGGAGGGTTAATTGCAAGCTTATGGATGTATCAAAAGTGATTAAGAGTTATCTGATAGAACAATTTGAATACCTACAACCAAAGCTTAGGCGTAGTTATTGGCCATGAAGCATAATTTTCAAACACTTTTGGATAATGTTATTTCATCAAATATTTTAGGAATGTGAAGCTTTGACTGACCCTATCATTGAAATTTAGCTCTATTCCTATACTGTATTAAACATTAGACACCAAATGATATGTTTGGATTTCATATCAGTACAAATTTAGTCTTCCAATAAGTATATGTAGTTAAACTACAATGGCGCCATTTTGGCAGCCATTTTGAGTCTGGGTAATATATAAAAATCCTAATAATATGCCGTCACACTAGAAGTAAAGAGAAAACAAAAACAACTTGTTTTAGTAACAAAAAATAATGTCAACTGCCATTAAATAAATCACCCTCACACATTTCCATGAAAAGTCGGAGAATCGCTAAAATACACCTGACTCAAAGAATGAGCCGTAAAACATTAAATTACCACGATATGACCAACCAAATGACTTGTTTTGTGCCCAAGCCATCACTCTAGGAGAAACAAGTGTCAAAACACATCAAAAGTATCAACTTTGGATGTAAATGGAAACATTCAGTGTTCATTTTATGTAGATTGAAGTGCTGAGAAGGCAAAAACACCGACAAAACAAAATGGCGGACAAAATGGCGGCCATTTTGATCTTTTTTTTCAAAACAACATTATGTCAAATAATTTCTACATCCTTTAGCAGTACACAAAAGTCAAAATGAAAGTGATCAGATTGATAGTAGTAAAACTATTAATGATTAACTTTGAGGTGTTGTCGGGAGCAAACGAAATGTGACGAAATGGCTGCAGACCCCACCACATATAATGGCCTGTAAAAAAAACCTGATACCACAATCTGAGAGTATTACAGGCCTTTTCATGAGCCCAAAGACATCATACTAACTGAAAATAGTGTCAAACAAAATCAGTACTGGGGAGGCTCATGAAATCCTATTTCTAGGCCTCTTTTGAGATTCTCCTCCTGGACTATAATGCAAAAGCCCCAAATTAGGCAAGTCAAGATTTTATTCAGGTTCAGTTCACATAGACTCCTTTTCAAATTAAATGGGGTATTTGGTTCTAATAAAATTAAATATTTTCGGAGAGTAAACATTAGTCTACCAGCAGTCATTGCCTCTCAGTTCTAGACTGACTGACCGACTGATTTTGGTTTTATGCCGCTTTTGCAATATTCCAGCAATATCACGGCGGGGGACACCAGAAATGGGCTTCACACAATGTACCCATGTGGGGATTCGAACCCGGGTCTTCGGCGGGACGAGCCAACGCTTTAACCACTAGACTACCCCACCGCCCCCTCAGTTCTAGAGGAGCGGTGGGGTAGCCTAGTTCGACACATAAGTGACATGTGAATTATGTGCTATGCGATTTCCAAATTTAACTTGTACTACATGTTCCACTGCTTTTTTCAATTGGGGCGGTGGGGTAGCCTAGTGGTTAAAGCGTTCGCTCGTCACACCGAAGGCCCGGGTTCGATCCCCTACATGGGTACAATGTGAAGCCCATTTCTGGTGTCTCCTGCCGTGATTTTGCTAAAAGCAGCATAAATCCACACTCACTCACTCACTCACTCACTCACTCACTCACTCACTCACTCACTCACTCACTCACTCACTCTCTCTCTCTCTCTCTCTCTCTCTCACTCACTCACTCACTCACTCACTCACTCACTCTAAAAATTAAGATACTTCAATGCTACAGAGTTGTAGTATTATGTTCCTGAAGACCAAATTATGTTACTCACATCTTCAGTAAATCTATTTTCCATCACAGGATTTTTCAATGATAATAGCTCATCCAAACTTCTGCAAACATGAGAGGCAAATTCAACCCCCCAGATTAACATTGTGTGTATGTGTTTGAAAAGAGGTAGAGAAGTTAAACCATAAACAGAAATTTGGACTATTTAACCACAATTCATATTTCTTCCAATAGATATTATTACGTTTTTCCAGAGTTGTCTCAAATCCTTGACATTTTGGGATTATTCAGGAAAACAGTAGAAAATCTATTCTTAACATTCAGACAGTTGTTTTATTTGAAATAAATGGTGTTGACATGGTTAACGCAGTTTGTATAGACACAATAAGCTTCATGCCCTTTAAAGGTTGCATCTCTAATTTATGCATAACTAAATCACCATACATTTAGCAGCACTGTATTGTGCATTCCAATGAATAACATCAACATCTTTCAAAATGGAGTTTAAATTTGTTCTGTGAAGGTTCTGGGTAAAAAGTCTGAGTTGACAAAGGGCTATTTATACGGCCTAAACATTGTTCAGTGGGAAGAGTCCCCAGACAAGTGTTCTCACCTCCAAACAATACAGAAGAAACTGATGGGCAAATATTTACATGGTGCATCAAGTTGCGCACAATGTCCCACAGACGTATTACGCCATGCCAGATCCGCCTTGTCTTTTGGATCCACGAGGTAACTTCAGTTTAGTTTCCTGTTTGTCCATCAAATTAAACAGGTTTGCTTGCCTCTTGTGAAACAACCTGTTTGACTTAGGTGTTAAACCTTTGAATTTAACTGATAAACATCCTGTATTTGAAAAAAATGCACTATGTAATCTCGTGGATTTTTAGTTTCTTTTGAATACTGAAGGATTAGTTTCTGCTTCTACACCCTTATAAGTGTTGCTAAGGTAATGTTGAAATTCAGTCGTCGTGTCATTTTTTTGGAACATTTTGTTGGGTTTTTTTTCGTGTCGGCATCTGTTTAACATTTAGGGAGAGGAATTGTTGCACAGATGTTGTTTTTGTTTTTTAAACTTAATACAGGTCCTGACATCTTTTAGTTTGAAGGCAGCGGAATCTGGAACCTTTAAATCAGTATTTTGAACTAATGTTTACTTAGGGATTTTGAAATGGCCCCTTTTCATTCTTCATCTAAACACAGTTGCTTTTGTTGAAGTGAAGAGTAATCAGTCCTATGTTGTACATGTTTGTATTTATTCATGTTACTAAAGTATACAGCTAATCATAATTAATCAAGGATATTTAATAATTCTAGGACTTTGAAAAGAGAAAACATTAATTACATTCCAATCACTAAGTTTGAGTGTGTGTAAATATGGTAACATAATGTAAATTTTGGAGACAATACTTTAGTTTTAATTCCAGTTCTTGTCTCTTCTCAAGATTGACATGACTAGCAGTCTAGTGAAAGTGTCTCACCTTCCTGAAACAATTTAATTGTTTTTACAGATTTCAATGTCTTAATGTCATCCAAGTGGTGCAAAAGTAACAGAAACTTTATACTTTTATTTTTATTATTTTAATCAAATGAGAAATGTTTTAATAATATAATTGCAGATCTATACAGGCCCTGCATCATGTTGGTGGTGGTCCATGATAAGGTCAGATAATATAATGGCATTATCACAGACCAATAGCTCGAATGTCTGCCGTCTCAGTGGCACCGAGCCTTGACACCGTGTGAGTCAGACTGAGACTGAGACATATCATGATTCTCTGTTACATCACAGGCAAGTTGTTGACATTCTCCACGTGCATGGTGCAGCGTTAGTGACAGCCTTCGTGTCTTGCACAGCACGGCTCAACTTTTTATCAACCAGTTTGAGAAAAGAATGTTCAACTTTGATAGAGATGCTTATCGCTGTGATTCGTTTGGAAGGAGCCTTCTGCCGTGGAAATAGGGAGACAAGATTCTTATCACCTTGTAATGTGAATAAAATTTGAGATGTTTCAGTGTGTTCAAGCATTCTGTGTTTTGGGTGTGATGAAATCCATGCTTTTTAAATTAAATTTTACAAGATGTAGATGGATGCATTTGAATGTGCAGAGTATCATATGTTTTAGTTTATTTGCTTTATTGTGCTACCTTTTCCACACTTATGTTCATACTACATAGACTGTCTCTGTAGTGTAGTGGATAGAGTGTTTGACTGGATAGAGAAAAGGAGTGGGTTTGATCCCAAGCTTACATCACAAACAAATGAAGTTAAAATATGGTATTTGATGTTACCCTGCCTGTTGCTTGGTATTAACATAACCCTGATAAGACGAGGACTGGTTGGTGTCTGTGTTGGAGATTCATGGTAATCTGTATTACGTCAGTGGGTTAGCACTTTCAAGCCAGCACTAGTACTAATTAAGTGCTTGAAGTCAGAAGTTTCCATAACCTCACCTCACCACATCTCACCTTGATGCAACATGCAGGTTGTGACATGTCTTGGTTTTCAACTAAGGCCTGCTATAGAATTTGATAATGATTTTCAACAGGAAAGTTCAGTTGGCAAAATAAAGTTGAGATGAAATTGTAAAATCATAATTTTATATCTTAGTTTTTACAATATATTCATGATAACTTACAAGAAATTATTTTAGATTGTTTTTTTCCCATATCCACTTTATAAAATGCCCCAAGTAAAATACTTTTAGTATTTAAAAGGAATATTACTTTGTCTGGTGATTTTTTTTTCCCTCCTGTCTTAAGTTTTTTCAGGACAAATAACCGTAAAATAAGAAATAAAATTGGTCTGGCCTTAGCAGAAAAACAAATCACTCTTCCGCAAAATATAATTTCATTGCACATATTGCAAATACAGGCATGTAGAGAAACACTGAAGAATTATATTCTATGGGGTAGTTTTGGTTGTCAGCTTATCAATGCAAAACATGAATGCATATTTTGGCAGGCTATTTTATTCTATAAATATCATAGGTTACCAAACAGACTTCTGAAGACAAATCATTGATGTTCAATATATGTGTAATTTATGTTGTGATAATGGTCTTGCTTCTGGTTATAATGCAGCACATTTGATGTTCAGAATTCATACAAAATCATTATTATCAATGTGACACATGTTTCCAGTCTAAATATGTCAACACATTATCTCCCAGAACACAGCCAATAAGGTGACTGCTTCAACACAAGTAAAAATTGAAAACTAGGTTTTGATACAACCCCTGTCAATTCAGTCGGATTATATAGTACATCTACAGAATATCATCCTTGTTGGTTATTTATTCCTAATTCACTACATAAAGCATATAAATATGATAGCAGGCAGTCAAACATGAAATGATGTAAAAATGACCATATAGGTTTTGATACAACCCCTGTCAATTCAGTCCAGTTTTGTACTACATCTACAGGACATCATCAATGGAAGTTATCTGTTCATAACTATCAGCATAAAGCATAAAAGTGAAGGCATACAGGCAAACATGAAATGATGTAAAATGACCATGTATGTTTTGAGACAACCCCTGTCAATTCAGTCCGATTTTGTACTACATCTACAGAACATCATCAATGTAGGTTATTCATTGTTAACTCACTGCATAAAGCATATAAAAGTGATGGCAGGCAGTCAAACATAAAATGTGAAAATAACCAAGTAGGTTTTGAGACGGCCCTTATTTCTGTATGGGTCTCGCACACTGCTGGCTCGCTCTTGTCAAGGTGTGTTGAGTAGTTGAGTCCTCGTAGGCCAGACTGTATCTTGCCATCTACATTCACTACAACACTGACCCAGGAATACCGTGCATAAGTACATTCAGGAATATACGATTTGGATTTACTTCCATGTTTCTGCAGAAGGGTGGTAGACTTGGTGATGTTTGTCTGACAAGGTAGGTGAGGTCCCATGGCTGTCCACTGTTGTTTACATGTGTCTCGGTATACCTGTCTGTGTTGGAGACAGGAGGTACACCACGGCTTGGGGATAGTTGGAGCACAGGCTCATTACAATATCAGGTGTAACTGGGGGTTCTGTTTTAATGATTTACAAATATGGTGGTGAAGAAGTTAATCAAGTTACTTTAAATTGTGCTGACACATGTAATACTGAATCTGACCAGGAAGAAAGTTAGTAGCAGACTTTTTGTTTATATTCATCTTTATTAAATGTCTTTATGTTTATATGTTTCTTTCAGAGTTGACTTTGTTCTGTAATCAGCCTTGTCATACATTTTGTGAATGTAAATATTTTGTTCATTGAGTTAATAGGCAGTTTTTGTTGTCGCTGGTATTAATGCTAGACGTATGTGGGTCAATTTTCCCTTCCTTCTATCTCCCATTTTCAAATACCAGATAACAGATACTATAATATTACTGATTATTGATAAAGAATGTCAATGATTACTGATCGACAATGACAGATTCAATGTCTTGACTGAAAACTAACCCTATACATCCATTAATGACAGCAAATTACAGGTATTATATCATTCTAAAATACATCTTTAGATAGCTAGTTGGTTCATAAATACTTTTATCACTAGTTTATGTTATATATTTAACAATCCCAGCCATAATCTCCTACAAAATTCTGTTTGTTTCACAGTCAACAAAATATGAAATACTTTCATAAAATTTACACTAATTGTAGTGCCAATATACCTGTTTTGTGTGTTCGGTATTGGGAGACATGTAGATGCTAATCTGACAATATTCCTTACATATTCAACATCTGATTGAATGATAGTACACAACGCGCACCTGTGTTTGTTAAACTGCAGGAGAGGCTTTAATCATGGTGACATCTCAGTGAACAAAAATTCCCTCTGTGATCATAATAACATTACTTCACTGTAGCATGTGAGGCTTACTGTGGCCTGTCCCTCCTCCCTCTCAATTTGAAATACGGTGTGTTTTGATTTTTATTTACAAAGGGTAAATATATAAGTTATCCTCAACGTGCATAGTGGTAGACAAGTGGAGTATATACACCATGGTGATGATAAAGGTTCAGATGAAGGTTTGCTGGGTGTTTTCTCAATGATAATATGGGGCGGTGGGGTAGTCTAGTGGTTAAAGTGTTGGCTCGTCACGCCGAAGACCCGGGTTCGAATCCCCACATGGGTACAATGAGTGAAGCCCATTTCTGGTGTCCCCCGCCGTGATATTGTTGGAATATTGCTAAAAGCGGCGTTAAACCAAAATCAGTCAGTCAGTCAATGATAATTTAATTGGAAATTTAAATATATTGTATTTTCTGTATTAAGCCCTCAATATGTGCCTCTTGAACAACTTCTAGACCAGTCTGTAAGACCAGACATTTAATCACAGACAAGTTGAGTTTAAACACCATCCTGATGATTAAGATTTAACGATGACTTGAACACTATCAAACTGAGTTGATGTGGTTTTGCTGTTGCATTTCTCAATCATAATTAGATTGTTAAATGAAAGATACTGTATTGAGTAGTCTGATTCTGTAAGGGTCTCTTGATTTACTTCTAAGGGGCAGTGGGGTAGCCTTGTGGTTAAAGCATTGGCTCGTCATGCTGAAGACACGGGTTCGATTCCCCACATGGGTACAATGTGTGAGGCCCATTTCTGGTGTCCCCAGCCGTGATATTGTTGAAATATTGCTGAAAGATGCATAAAAACATACTCACTGATTTACTTTGAGACCAGTCTACAAGCAATCTTTTAACTAGTGTTGGGAATTGGTTAAAATCTCATAATTGATGATTGGTTCATTACAACCGATCAATCATCGAAAATAATTGGTTAGCGTCATTTATGAAATTTGTTAACGCACACAAAAATAAGGAAAAAAACATGTCATTCTTTTGGGGCTTTTTGGCAAAATTTCACATCTTTAAAGGATGACTAGTATGTTAGGAACATAAATTTCTTGGAGCCTTTAAGATAAATTCAATCGTGACTTGAAACGAGCTTGTAGTGCTTACGAAATGTAACAGACAAAACCAACCATGTGAAAAATATTGTTAATGAAAACAAGTGTTCCAAAAGTGGTTGTGTTCGATTATTAGAAATTATGACCGATTGCTTGGTCGTTTAGTCACTACGACCAATCTTCGATTATTTCAATTAATCGGACCACCACTACTTTTAACTGGCAGAAAACGTTTTGTATCTAAATATTGACAATAATTTGCAGATAAGAAATCTTGTTTTGGAGTATACGAAGTTGTACAGACTTTCTAGTGGTGACAGTGTAGACGAATTATTAGTGTTTAGTGTTGTGACTTTGTGTATGTTAGTTCATGGTATATGAACACGTCGATCATCATTGATCATGTCACGACAGGGGTTATAGGAACTTATACAATTGTGTGTTGTCCGTTATTAGTCGATCATTTGTCAACCTGTTTGTTGCCCATCCATAAATCAGACATCCTGAAACGGCTAGAGGGATCAACTTTGATCGTCCAGCCACATATTCTGACAGAGATACCTCAACATGAGGATGCCTTAAAATATCTACATAGCTGTTAACATTTTGTGTTTTGTGTTTTTAAGTTTGAAACTTCGATTTTAGAAAATGTATCTGATATAAAACATTACATTGGAGCATAGTCATTTCCTTTCTTTGATCAGCAAAAGGAAGGGAAACTTACCGGGAAAATTGGTTTCTATGATATTTATGTTTAAATGTCTTGGTGCATATCTTGATATTATGTGTCCTTTGAAATAAAGTTCATATTAGAGACCATTACCCCAAAAAGAATCACGTTACTTGATGGCTGGTGATGGGTTAAAGAATTGGTCTTCAACAACCCATTCTTGTCGTAACGGTCAGTGGTCAAGCTAACTGACTTGGTTGATGCATGTCTTCATATTCCTATTGTGTAAATCAGTCACTGGATTGCTTGGTCCAAACATGATTATTTACAAATTTTCATCAAATAGCTGAAATGTTCATGAGTGCGACATTAAACAACAAACCAATACAAAACTTGACAGATAAAACAATTCCCACATGCTTCCAACTATTTATGTCGCCATGGAATCGTATCTGGTCAGCTCCAGTTCTTTGAAGCTTGTTTTTACAGTGACATATGGCAGAGAGTTGCCTGGCACATTGTATATATTTACAGTCATTATGATTAATATGAACTCATAATGACCTAGTTGTCATTCGTGACTGTGCTGGAGACACATGTGACCTACAAGCTGTAGTGGCAGATTAGATATTAGATTTATATACCAGTGACTCAATTTGTATCAGACATGTCTATTGATTATCTGTATTGCTAATACAGCAGTAGTGTCACTTTGTTTAAGTTGGTTTACTGAACAGTAATCTAGCTAAAGACTTCACCATGAATATTTAGGGGAGGTGGCGTAGCCTAGTGGTTAAAGCATTTGCTCGTCAAGCTGAAGACCCGGGTTCATTTCCCTACATGGGTACAATGAGTGAAGCCCATTTCTGGTGTCCCCGGCCATGATATTTCTGGAATATTGCTAAAAGCAGCGTAAAACCAAAATCACCCAATCACTCACCATGAGTGTTTAGAAGTTTGGCTCCCATTTCAAAATATATAAATCAGTTAATTTAAAGCTGGTTGATGTTTATTTAAAGCCTGTTAAAGCTGGGCTTGTTATTGTTCAATGCAGAGCCAGTTTACTGTTACAAACTTACCTGTAATGAGTAGATCAATGCTGACATGTTGATATTGATCACTGGATTGTCTGGTCAATTTCTTACTGACCGCTGCCATATACTGCTGAGACCGGCATTAAAAAACAAACAAAAATATAACCTGTAATGCTTCATACTTCAGAAATAAAGGGAAGGACTTCCGCCTGTATCCCCCACCCCCCTCCCTTAAATTTCATTCTAGTCAAATCATATCACCTGATTCCTCATCTCATAAGGATGAGTTCTAACATGTTTCTTTGATTGTATCTGAACATACTGAAAGACATATCCAACTTTTAAAAGTGCCACTTAAAGAAATTGTTCCTCGTCGTTAAAATTTAGGGGGGATATGGGTGGAAGTCTTGCCAAATAAAGTATTTATTGAAATGAAACACTTTTATTCACAAATATGAGGCCTGATATAAACCAGGAAGTTTTTATACCAGTGAGAATTTTGGAGCAGGTATAATTGAATTATTATTGACAGGGGTATTGGAAGCAAAAATAAAAATTCCTTAACTAGTTCTGCAAAGGGCAAAAGATAATTACATTTGTATTATTTTACTGATTCAACAGAAATCTTGTAAACCTTTAATCAAGCAGATCCATACAGCTTTTGAAATTTGAAAGACCAAAACTACTAAATTCTCTGCAAACATGTAAAATTAAATGATCGTCCTCATGGACCAGCAGTTTTAGAGAGCTATAACCCTTATGCAGTTCCCAATGGACCTGTGAAGATCGTGGTTGGAATTAGCCTTCAGCAACCCATGCTTGTAAGAGGTATTAACGGGATCAGGTGGTCAGGCTCCCTGACTTGGTTGACACATGTCATTGTATCCCATTTGCATAGATCAATGCTCATGATGTTGATCTCTAGACTATCCAGACTATTGTATAGCACTTACAATGGCCATTCCAAGACTCTGTTACCCATGAACACCAGGTTAGAATTGGTCTTCAGCAATCTATGCTTGCCATTAGAGGCCACTGACAGGATTGTGTGGTGAGACTCTAAGACATGGGTTCCATGTGAGAAGCCCCTTTCTTGTGTCCCCGCAGTGGTATTGCTGTAATATTGGTAAAAGTGGCATAAAACTACACTCACTCACTCACAAGTTGCCAAGCTCTTTTTTTAGGGAGGCTGTGTGGAAAATGGGATTGGGTGTGCTTAGCTAACAATTGCTTTGAAGTGTTGGGCGCAACTTTCACAATGCAGTCTTTGTGTATGATTGTGAAAACTCATGTACTCTATCATTGACTTTAACTGACCCGTTGTGGATACCAGGGTAAAACAGGTCTGCTGCAACCTCGCAATATCAATAACTAGATTGTGCCTTCAAGGCTCGCTTATTTACAAGCTGCCAGCATATAGTTATAAAAATCATGAATATTGCTGAGTGTAGTACAACAAAAACAAATAAGTAAACATACAATCTTAATCTGTCATGACTCGTATACTTAATGGTTGTTGTGATGTTATTCCATTTAAGACAAGTGCCCAGATAAGGCCCGATTTGGCTTTGGTTTGGCTTTGGTTTGGCATATCACTGGATTTTGTCATCGCTGGATGACTACGTTCCAGGGCATGTTTTACAATACAGTCTTACTATTCTTTGGAATATGTGGCCCATCAGCTGCAATGCAGGTTGACTTATAAGTTTATCGTTCTATCTTAGCTTTATGATCATTTATGGAAAATGTGTTGTAGCTGTTCTTCCAGATTCGGAATGATGGGGTACCCAAATGGTTAAAACCTTTTCTCGTCCTGTCAAAGACTTGGGAGTGATTCCCCAATGAATACAATCAAAGATGCTGCTCGCTCACCCAGACTCACTCACTCACTCACTCACCCACTCACTCACCAACTCACCCACCCACCCACTCACTCACTCACTCACTCACCCAGGATCAAGTTGGGAGTCCGTTCTACCTTGAGGGCCAGCTGGGGGAGGAACATAAGGGGGTGTCATTATGCACGTACAATGGCCATTCCAAGACTCTGTTACCCATGAACACCAGGTTAGAATTGGTCTTATGAATTAGAATTATGCAATGACATGGTTGTACACTCTCAATACCACTTACTAACCACTAACTCCATAAACAGCACATGCTCCATTACTGTAACAAGTGTCGTGAGCTTTGGGCGTGTTTCCGCATAGTAATGCGAGGTGCTGCTGGCTGGCGCCCCCTCAAAACTTTGTTTGACTTGACTCACCTGTCATATACCTGCTGGTGGTTTTAACTCGGGTAATACTTGCTGTTGGGCAGGAGCTGTGATTCATAGACTGGACATTTAACGAATTAGGTGTTTCAGTTTGGGTGAAATGTTTCATTTGCAATGTTTCTGTATTGAAACATCATGGAGTGTGTGCATAGTCTCTTAAATCTTTTTACTTATAAAGGAGAAAGATATTAGATTCAGCATTTATAATTCACGCTTGTCTGCAAGTCCACAACTGCTAAATTGTGCTAAGGTTAAGTGAAAAATCATATGATGGTGTACCAAAAGCATATGAGGGTTGTAATTCTGAACCAGTTATCAGTTCTTCAATTTTGCTATGAGTTAGAACTGTATAAAACTGACTGTGAACAGTATCTTTTCTTGTCTTGGTCTTGTGCTGAAAAATATTATTTCTAATTAATATGCTGATTTGATATCATGTCATACAACTGTATGACATCAGTGGAGCACTCTGCCTGTTTGAGGTTCAGTGGAATGGCCTAGTGGATATAGCTTTTGCTCGCCATACTAAAATACCCGGGTGTGATTCCCCACATAGGCACAGTGTGTGTGAAGTCCATTTCTGGTACTTCTCAGCATGATATTCCTGGAATATTTGCTGAAAGCAGCATAAAAACTTCACTCACGCACTGTGTATTAGAAAATTAGGAAATGGAGAAATTCACACATTTTTGCAATTTCTTACAAAATGAGCACACCGAAATGTCAAAATTCTGAAGTTATATTTTTGCCGAATGTTTTATCTATACATGGTTGAAATGTTTTAAAAAGTTAAATACTATTGATTATTCTTTTGTCCAACACTATAAAGATGTCAAGTGATTTCCCAACATGTCTCCATTGTAATGTACAAATTTGTCACAGCAGCTGATAATTTTGCCTGGATCAATAGATTGCACACCAAACTTTTTTCGATTGGAAAGTCGGATTATGTCGACTAGGTCTGACAAATACCTATCTCAGAAATAGTTGAATACTCTGAATACAGACCAGCAGACGTCGTTAATGAAAATTCAGTGAGCTTGAAGGTGTGTGGAATGAATAATGGTGCTTGACACAAACACATTCAAAGAGATCTCTTGAAGGTCATTAGTATCCCCAAACATGTTTCAAGCATTATATAACGAAGATGAAGCTGGTGTGTGGCATCATAATCTAATTGATCTTGCTGACCTATTAAATATTCATGTGAATCTGACTCGCCCTGTCTGTGTATGAGCTTAGCCAAGCCGTTTATGTCCACCTGTTTCTGTCTACATGAAGTAAGGCGACATTTAAATCTGTGATGGCCTCAGGGCTCATTGATTCTTCATCATCTAGACACAGCATCTGCCCAGACCGTCTCATTGGTCCAGTGGATAGAGCGTCTGCCCAGACCGTCTCATTGGTCCAGTGGATAGAGCGTCTGCCCAGACCGTCTCAGTGGTCCAGTGGATAGAGCATCTGCCACAACCATCTCAGTGGTCCAGTAGATAGAGCGTCTTCCACAACCATCTCAGTGGTCCAGTAGATAGAGCATCTGCCACAACCATCTCAGTGGTCCAGTAGATAGAGCGTCTTCCACAACCATCTCAGTGGTCCAGTAGATAGAGCGTCTGCCACAACCATCTCAGTGGTCCAGTAGATAGAGCGTCTGCCACAACCATCACAGTGGTCCAGTAGATAGAGAGTCTGCCACAACCATCTCAGTGGTCCAGTAGATAGAGCATCTGCCACAACCATCTCAGTGGTCCAGTAGATAGAGCGTCTACCACAACCATCACAGTGGTCCAGTAGATAGAGAGTCTGCCACAACCATCTCAGTGGTCCAGTAGATAGAGCGTCTGCCACAACCATCTCATTGGTCCAGTAGATAGAGCATCTGCCACAACCATCTCAGTGGTCCAGTAGATAGAGCGTCTTCCACAACCATCTCAGTGGTCCAGTAGATAGAGCGTCTGCCACAACCATCTCAGTGGTCCAGTAGATAGAGAGTCTGCCACAACCATCTCAGTGGTCCAGTAGATAGAGCATCTGCCACAACCATCTCAGTGGTCCAGTAGATAGAGCATCTGCCACAACCATCTCAGTGGTCCAGTAGATAGAGCATCTGCCACAACCATCTCATTGGTCCAGTAGATAGAGCATCTGCCACAACCATCTTAGTGGTCCAGTGGATAGAGCATCTGCCACAACCATCTCAGTGGTCCAGTAGATAGAGCATCTGCCACAACCATCTCAGTGGTCCAGTAGATAGAGCGTCTGCCACAACCATCTCATTGGTCCAGTAGATAGAGCGTCTGCCACAACCATCTCATTGGTCCAGTAGATAGAGCATCTGCCACAACCATCTCAGTGGTCCAGTAGATAGAGCATCTGCCACAACCATCTCAGTGGTCCAGTAGATAGAGCATCTGCCACAACCATCTCAGTGGTCCAGTAGATAGAGCGTCTGCCACAACCATCTCATTGGTCCAGTAGATAGAGCGTCTGCCACAACCATCTCAGTGGTCCAGTAGATAGAGCGTCTGCCACAACCATCTCAGTGGTCCAGTAGATAGAGCATCTGCCACAACCATCTCAGTGGTCCAGTAGATAGAGCATCTGCCACAACCATCTCAGTGGTCCAGTAGATAGAGCATCTGCCACAACCATCTCAGTGGTCCAGTAGATAGAGAGTCTGCCACAACCATCTCAGTGGTCCAGTAGATAGAGCATCTGCCACAACCATCTCAGTGGTCCAGTAGATAGAGCATCTGCCACAACCATCTCAGTGGTCCAGTAGATAGAGCGTCTGCCACAACCATCTCAGTGGTCCAGTAGATAGAGCATCTGCCACAACCATCTCAGTGGTCCAGTAGATAGAGTGTCTGCTACAACCATCTCAGTGGTCCAGTAGATAGAGCGCCTGCCACAACCATCTCAGTGGTCCAGTAGATAGAGCATCTGCCACAACCATCTCATTGGTCCAGTAGACAGAGCATCTGCCACAACCATCTCAGTGGTCCAGTAGATAGAGCGTCTGCCACAACCATCTCAGTGGTCCAGTAGATAGAGCGCCTGCCACAACCATCTCAGTGGTCCAGTAGATAGTGTCTGCCCAGATTGATATGAATAGTTGCAGAGTTTTTGATGCAGCTTAAAGCAATGACCACTAACTCACTCATATGTCAACAAGTGGTTGATAGCATGAACAGAGGCCCAAACTGTTCGGTTATGATAACCTTCAATCAACCTTGTTAGTCGTCCTCAGTGACTTGGCTCTTACAACAAACCTGAGCTACGTGAAACCATTTCTTTATCATGGGGAGTAAATCTCTTCTTCCATAATCAAAAATAAATTTGCTCTTTCCTAAACTATTATGTCTTTCAGGCTGACCTAATGTCAATCAGTTTCACATCTAACTCATTCATTAAGGAAGTGACAGATTTTCCCAATCTGATTTCGCACCTCAGGTTGATATAGTATCACTCAATTTAAGACGAAACTCACTTAGCATGGAAACGACAGTTTTATCTTTGAGATGCTCCCCTTGTCAGCCGTAATGCCCTTTCTTACAAGATCCACTCGTGCTGATTAAGTCTTGAAGATAGCCGACACTGAAATATCTATCTGAGATAGGTCTGTAGATGCTAGGCTCCCATGGGGAATAAGTGAAGTTTAAATTTGTATGGTGATTACAATACAATCTTAACTGTCTGGAAAGTTTTTTGATAAGGTAATATGTATTTCTGACATGCGTCAAGATGAGATAAAACTCCCACAGATGGTTTGTAGTCAGGATTATTTGTGTCTATATGGACATTTAATCGTAGTTCCCATGCCATCATCGGACCTTAGTTCGACACATAAGTGACATGTGAATTATGTGCTATGCGATTTCTAAATTTAACTTGTACTACATGTTCCAGTGCTATTTTCAAGTGGGGAGGTGTGGTAGCCTAGTGGTTAAAGCGTTCCCTCATCATGCTGAAGACACGGGTTCGATTCCCCACATGGGTATAATCTGTGAAGCCCATTTCTGGTGTCTCCAGCCGTTATATTGCTGGAATATTGCTAAAAGCAGCGTAAAACCATACTCACATTTTTTAATTAAACAGTAATGACTTGCCTTTGCATGTGTTTGTGTCAGGTGCCACAGGTCGGTCAGAGTGTGCAGCTAACCTTCTCACAGACACTATTTGTTAATGATTAATTATTATATTCTTTTATTATTCGCACGTGGAAGATACTGCAGTGTAAAATTTCTATGTCAATATTACACTAGTGTAATACCGATCGACATAATGGTTTTCAATTGTGACGTCACAATGCTAATACCTCTGTCACAATGGTATCAGAGCTTGCTTGACTCGCGGAAAGCTGAAAGTCATCACACTGTTTGTAGGCAGTTTCTATCAATTTATGTTGGACAGTAATAAACAGAATACTAAATTCGCTTCTGTGAAATACCGTTTTTATTAAACTCATGAAAGATTTAGTATCAGATACCAAATCATTAACTCGTTTAATAAAAATGATATTGCACGGAAGGTCGTTTAGTATCCTCTATATAATGCATTCAGAATTGTTTAGTATTTATGGAAAGGATTTTGTTGTTTTTACTTGAAATACCGATGGGAGTTCCTTGACGTCCCAAATTCCAAATTTGTAGGCTGAATGATGATGATGATGATGATTTATTTTGAGATGAGACATTATTAGTCGTGCTGTCACTGACATTATATGTATCAGTCTGATCTGGTAAAACTGCTAATTCATTCAGTTGATAAGATCTTATCATGAGAAACTATCATGCAATAATGATCAGAAACATGACATCATGATGATAGGGGATTTTGCATGGCCTAACTTCACTCTCACTGTATAACTAGTCAGGGAGTTGGTTTTACGCCACTTTTAGCAATATTCCGGCAATATCACAATCAGGGACACCAGAATGGGTTTCACGCGTTGCACCCATGTGGGGAATCGAACCCTGATCTTCGGCGTGACGAGCCAATGCTTTAACCACTAGTCTATGAACCTTTGTAAAGCATGGCTCTAACTTATGAACCACATGGAGTGAGTTTAGTGTTACGCCGCTTTTAGCAATATTCCAGCGTTATCACAATTGGGGACACCAGATATGGACTTCACACATTGTACCCATATGGAAAATCGAACCTGTGCCTTCGGTGTGATGAGCTAACGCTCTAACCACAAGGCTACTGCACCACCCCCACTGTGTAACTCAGAAAATGTTTTGCATATATTGTTCAGATGATGATCTATAGTGGCTAGGGGTGTTACAATGTGTTAAGCCCATGGTGTCCACACCATGACATGGAGTATTGATTAAAGCAGCAAATTAAATAGTTACATTTGAGTCAGACAAACCAGTGTTTAATATCATGAGCACTGTTCCTTGCTGTTGGAGTTGGTAATACACACTCAGACGGTCACCCAATTGCACTGTACCACTCTATCCTCATATTAATCCGACATTATAAGAATGAGTTTCTGGAGATTTAGCCTGAACCAGATTGCCCAGGGCCTTCTGATGATGAGGCATAATCTCTCGCTTTTTTTCCCTAAAACTCTCTGAAACTGACTCATTAATTAAGAAAAATCTTATGGTTCTTCACATTTAATATTTTGAAAAGAAACATTTAATGCTATTCATTTGAGGCTTTTTATTCGCAATGCCAATCTGATTTAATCAAGTTAGGTAAGTTTCGTAATCATCATTAAACGTTTTCCAGCAACACGTCATGTTTTATACACATATAAAAGGCTCATCAGTGTTTAATGATTGCCCAAGGGTGTAACACTGCCATTTGATACAGGTTGTTATACCACACAGGGCAGGAATTAGTGATTCTATCACCATTCAGATAGACCTTGACACAGAGACCCCCAGAGACCACCAGATCAGTGTGTGACAGACACATTCAACCTTCGGTGTCTGGTCTGGGTAGTGTCTATTGCTCACCTTGCAGGATGTCTGAAAGAAGCTTTCCAGTACAATATCGTCACAATTATCTCATTATCAGCTGTAATTACTGATAATCAGGTTAAGCCTTGTAGTCATTTATGCCGGCTTATTCTGTGTCTTGTTACATAGCATATGGTCTAATTCTGAGCTTTGACACTGACAAGTGTCAGTGATTCAGTTGCCCAAACTGCACTGTTGTTTGACAGAGAGTCAAGCTTGTCCCAGCTGATTTGAGAGTCTGGAGGGGTGTCGTTTAAAAATGGATTTTATATTATATAGGTGAGCTTGTCCCAGCTGATTTGAGAGTCTGGTGGGGTGTCCTTTAAAAATGGGTTTTATATCATATAGGTGAGCTATGTCCCAGCTGATTTGAGAGTCTGGTGGGGTGTTCCTTAAAATGGGTTTTATATTACATAGGTGAGTGAGTAAGTGATAATATTTATTAAAATAATGCTTCATTATAGATGATAAATAATAAAAGCTGAATGTTTATGGTTCTATATTTCCAGCATTGGTACCAAAGTCACTTTCTCACTCATTCACTTGGAGCGGTGGGGTAGCCTAGTGGTTAAAGCGTTCGCTCGTCACGCCGAAGACCCGGGCTTGATTCCCCACATGGGTACAATGTGTGAAGCCCATTTCTGGTGTTCCCCGCTGTGATATTGCTGAAATATTGCTAAAAGCTCACTCACTCACTCATTCACTCAAGATTATAGATAATAAAAGATCAATGTTCTTACTTCTATATCCCCAGCATTGGTTCACTGGAAACATAATGTCCTATATGATCTGACATATGATTCCTTTATAATCTATTTAATTGTATACAATTCATTGTCTACCTAGCCTATTTTTCCCAGCTGACTCAAATTTATACCTATAACTGTGTCATTGTCAGCACAGGTTTGAGGGTTACCAAGCCTGCAGTGACCGATAATAACATTCATTTCTTCCTAGATAACATTGTAATGTTGAGGAGTGGGCAGGGTATATTTGACAGATAAAATATGCTGGTATGTTATAATTATTCTGCTGGCATTGCTTGGTTTTTAATGACTATCACTGTGGAATGATATAAAGCAGACTTTGCTGGATAATGAATTTCCAGTAACACTGAGGGAGGAAATTTCAATTATGTTGTTTGTTATATATATATTTCTATATTTTGAACAAAGTGTTTTAAGTTACTGGTTTACAATACAATGCATTATTATGGTGTTTGAAAAATATCTATGATATGATACAGTATGATAAATATACAGTATAAACAATATGTTATAAATAGCTATTCATCAAATAATAATAATAATATTCATAACATAATAATAGTAAATGATCCTCTTGAGGTAACCAATGTTCAGAGATGTTAGGTGATGACTTGGATAAGGAATACATACCGTTGTCAGTCACTGACAAGTCTGCAGGTATGGTTTTACACCGCTTTTAGCAATATTCCAGCAATATCACGGCGAGGACACCAGAAATGGGCTTCACACATTGTACCCATGTGGGGAATCGAACCCGGATCTGTGGCGTGACAAGCTAACGCTTTAACCATAAAGCTACCCCACCCTGTCAGTCACTGGCAGACACAAGGGCAGTGATATAGCTTGATAAACCAGGTGACCATGCAGGCTGCTTGAGACAAGGAGGTTGCATGCATGACGAAGGGACCGTTCATAATTTATGGGGTGTGTTTTTTTGTTTTTTTTTGTGTTTTGATGATGATTTGAAGGGGGGGTCATCCATTTTGTTCTAGGGTGCTAGGGGGGTCAGCAATATTGTACACACATACTGGTGGGGGGGTCAGCAATTTTGTACATAAAAATTATGCTTAGAAATTATGGGAAGGGAGGGGGGTCATTGATTTTGTACATGACATGCAGTACATCCACATTGTACATGCTTCTCCATAAAAATCATCATCACCCCCCCTAGCCATAAATTATGAACGGTCCCTAAAGCTGATTTTATACTTACTGCGACACTAATGTCAAGTCAAGGACTTGGAAATCAAAGCTAAATGATACTGGTCATTGTTGGGCCAGCCTTGAGGAAAATTGCCTTGTAACACGGTAACATACAGAAGGGGTGGTGGGGTAGCCTACTGGTTAAAGCATTCGCTCATCACGCTAAATAACCCTTGTTCAATTCCCCACATGGGTACAATGTGTGAAGCACATTTCTGGTGTACCCCACCGTGATGTTGCTGGAATATTGCTAAAAGCGTAAAACTAAATTCACTCACTACAATACAGAAGATGTATCAAGAAAAGAGTTCATGGTGCCTGTTGACACTTACAAAGTAGGAGAATCAGTGAACTAATTTGTTATGGTCAAAGAAAGAATATAAAAGCATTGGCATTTTCATTGTTAGAGATTTGTAAGAATTTCATAATAAGAATAATGAATGGAATGGCCAGGTGTGTAGAACCACACAGTCAGCTGTGACTGGCAACTCACCTGTGTTCATACACAGCGACACAGCAATGTACTACAGGCATCAATATGCTATTTAGCAGTGTTTACCAGTGCACATAACATTATCTACATCCACACTTGTGTGTACATATACATGTAGGTCAACTCAATCTGGCTTCAAACCAGATGATGCAGATAGACACAACATTCTGGTTTTATTCTAGATTGCATATTTTTAAACATTTAAAGTTTACATAATGATAGACTGAGAAATAAAGAGGATGTTGATACAAAACCAACACCTTTATCATCATAGCCCAGTAGTAAAAGTGTTTGCTCGTCACACCGAATGCTTGGGTTTAATTCCACAGTTGGTACAATGTGTGAAACCCATTTCTGTCGTTATATTTGCAGGAATATGGCTAAAAGCTGCATAAAACTATGTTCCTTGATGTGTTCAATCATCATTAAGTAGTGTTGGTCCTAAAACAACATATTCAAAATATGTTCATGCTATCCCTATCGAAAGTTGAGAAGTATATATCATTGGAGCCAGCATTGTACTGTTTCTCACTGCAGAGGCTTGAACTTGGGTGAGTGACAACTCAGGAATTAAGACTTAATATCTTCCAAGGCTCTGGCATTGTTTTGTGTAGTTAGTTATTGGACTGGTGACAACCTCAGATGAACATTGATTCTGTGGCTGGTTGTGGTATGTGAGCGAGTCTATAAGCTGAAGAGTGCATGTATCTCTCATAGCAAAGTGGCCCAAGAGACCTGGCTATACTGTGTTAGTCTGACAGTAGCCCAAGACACCTGGCTGTACTGTGTTAGTCTGGCAGCAGGACAGTAGCCCAAGAGACCTGGCTATACTGTGTTAGTCTGACAGTAGCCCAAGAGACCTGGCTATACTGTGTTAGTCTGACAGTAGCCCAAGAGACCTGGCTGTACTGTGTTAGTCTGACAGTAGCCCAAGAGACCTGGCTATACTGTGTTAGTCTGACAGTAGCCCAAGAGACCTGGCTGTACTGTGTTAGTCTGACAGTAGCCCAAGAGACCTGGCTGTACTGTGTTAGTCTGACAGTAGCCCAAGAGACCTGGCTATACTGTGTTAGTCTGACAGTAGCCCAAGAGACCTGGCTGTACTGTGTTAGTCTGACAGTAGCCCAAGAGACCTGGCTGTACTGTGTTAGTCTGGCAGCAGCACAGTAGCCCAAGACACCTGGCTGTACTGTGTTAGTCTGGCAGCAGCCCAAGAGACCTGGCTATACTGTGTTAGTCTGACAGTATCCCAAGAGACCTGGCTATAGTGTGTTAGTCTGGCAGCAGCACAGTAGCCCAAGAGACCTCACTATACTGTGTTAGTCTGGCAGCAGCACAGTAGCCCAAGAGACCTGGCTATAGTGTGTTAGTCTGGAAGCAGCACAGTAGCCCAAGAGACCTCACTATACTGTGTTAGTCTGGCAGCAGCACAGTATCACCCAAGAGACCTGGCTGTGCTGTGTTAGTCTGACAGCAGGACAGTAGCCCAAGAGACCTCACTATACTGTGTTAGTCTGGCAGCAGGACAGTAGCCCAAGAGACCTGGTTATACTGTGTTAGTCTGACAGCAGCACAGTATCCCAAGAGACCTGGCTGTGCTGTGTTAGTCTGACAGCAGGACAGTAGCCCAAGAGACCTGGCTGTACTGTGTTAGTCTGGCAGCAGGACAGTAGCCCAAGAGACCTGGCTGCATTGTGTTAGTCTGGCAGCAGCACAGTAGCCCAAGAGACCTGGCTATAGTGTGTTAGTCTGGCAGTAGCACAGTAGCCCAAGAGACCTCACTATACTGTGTTAGTCTGGCAGCAGGACAGTAGCCCAAGAGACCTGGTTATACTGTGTTAGTCTGGCAGCAGCACAGTAGCCCAAGAGACCTGGCTGTACTGTGTTAGTCTGGCAGCAGGGCAGTAGCCCAAGATGCCTCACTATACTGTGTTAGTCTGACAGCAGCACAGTAGCCCAAGATACCTCACTATACTGTGTTAGCCTGGAAGCAGCACAGTAGCCCAAGAGACCTGGCTGTACTGTGTTAGTCTGGCAGCAGGACAGTAGCCCAAGAGACCTGGGTGCATTGTGTTAGTCTGGCAGCAGCACAGTAGCCCAAGAGACCTGGCTGCATTGTGTTAGTCTGGCAGCAGGACAGTAGCCCAAGAGACCTGGCTATACTGTGTTAGTCTGACAGCAGCACAGTAGCCCAAGAGACCTCGCTATACTGTGTTAGTCTGGCTGCAGGACTGTAGCCCAAGAGACCTTTCTATACTGTGTTAGTCTGGCAGCAAGATAGTAGCCCAAGAGACCTGGCTGTACTGTGCTAGCCTGGCAGCAGGACAGTAGCCCAAGAGACCTGGCTATACTGTGTTAGTCTGACAGCAGCACAGTAGCCCAAGAGACCTGGTTATACTGTGTTAGTCTGGCTGCAGGACAGTAGCCCAAGAGACCTGGCTATACTGTGTTAGTCTGGCAGCAAGATAGTAGCCCAAGAGACCTGGCTGTACTGTGCTAGCCTGGCAGCAGGACAGTAGCCCAAGAGACCTGGTTATACTCTGATATATCCATTTCTGACTGGATTGACCCATAAGACTTTTTGTCCCCCTTTCTGCGTGCACTTTTGTTATATTTAAATGAAACATCTTTGTGCCTTTTTGAAAGCAATTTGCATGCAGTAAACAACCCACTTATAAATTCGAATAATCCTGGTTTTATTACAACACAGCAATCCTACTCCTCATATCACATCACTCATGATGTGGAATGTCTAATTTCTCAAGCAGCAGACAGGTACAAGACAACATACATATTCACGCATACTTGGCAGTGTCGACCAACAGGGTCATCCATGCATGGCTTCTTGTACAAGGTGCGCTGGACAAAGCTATCTTAGCGCTAAGGTGATCATATCTTCCATGCATTAACATAGACTTACGGCAGTCGTAGTGCTAAGATGATCAGAACTTCCATGCCTGAACATAGACTTACGAAGGTCGTAGTGCTAAGGTGATCATAATTTCAATACCTTAACATAGACTTAAGACAGCCAGTGTTAAGGTTGTATTTTTTCAATGGCACCCTGACCCTCACTGATGAGAGTCGTCACGATATGGCTGCAATATTGCCGATGTGACATTAAATAATAACTCACTCACTCACTCACTGATGAGAGGTGCCACTCATTGTTGTAGGGGCTGATAACATTGTGGATTGGGTTTCAGTGTGTGACTGTCATCATCCCAAACCACCATGTTTGGTTGCTTCATTTGTCTTTTCTGGTCTGGGCTTGATCCTTTACTTTTGTCTTGCTGAACAGCATAACCGAATACTTCCAAGGCAGACCCCAGTTGAATATTAAGGTTTTTGTTTTGTTTGTTTTTTGTTTAACACTGCTGACTCAGCAATTTTCCCCGCAAAATGGCAGCAGTCTGTAAATAATGAAGTCTTGACCAGACAATCCTGTCATCAACATCATGAGCATAGATCTACACAACTGGGATACGATGACATCTGTCAACCAAGTCAGCAAGCCTGACAACCTGATCCCGTTAGTCACCTCGTATGACAAGCAATGGTTACTGAAGATATTTTCTCACCCGGATCTTCACTGGAAGGCGATGCTGAATTTGAAAAAATGTGAAATCCTCATCCTATTCCTCCGGCAACCAAAGTCTGTGCTAATTAGAAATTGCACTACATGTGTAGGATACAACAGTAAAATATCCCATCCTTAATTGGACAATTTCAGTTTTAAAATAAGAGAATGCTGGAACACTTTCTCTCAATAACACACATGTACCAGTGAATGGGTAAATGATGTGGCTTAAAATCAGGTACAGATTATCCTATAAAGTGCACACAGCTATATTTATGTGTCACAGTGCAAAACACTTGGATAAAATAGAGTTACAGCATCAGATAGGATTGACATTATGGACAGTGTCGAAGGTCATTCTATCACAACCTGTCCATATCTGGCCTTAAGTCAATATTGACACCTCTCTAGGTTTTGTGGACACGACCCCTACAGACAGAGATTTCACCTATATATTACCGAGACAGGAGTCGCACTTTCATTTTATTCTATGAACTGATGTTGTCTGGATGTGGATAAGGATCTGATGTAGACCTGTTTGAACAACGGATTGCTTTATGTGTGATGCTGGTAAGTTTTTAGGGTGATAGTTGGAATAGTTCACATACAGGAACATGTCTTTGTCAAGTGAGATGTACATTAGCAGGTGTGTTTATTGTTGAGATTTTGCGTGGGTATGTTATGGTGGCAGTTCGTGGTTTTGTTTGCGTTTTCCATGAACTCTCACCCTGGACTGCAAGACATTGTGACATTATAACATCAACAGAAGCTTATGGTGTTAAATATTGAGTTTAAATGTAAATGGTGCTTTTGATAATGTCCTGTTTTGTGTTTGTATGTTTCATGACCTGTGAACCTAGTTTACAAGCTTTGCAAGACGTTGTGACAGTGTTTTATTCACCGAAGCTTATCTTGTTCAAAATTGATTTTAAATGCAAATGGTGCTTTTAATACAGTTTGTTTAATGTGTGTACAGTTCGTGACCCCTTTCCCAAGTTTACAAGCTTTGCAAGAAATTGTGATGAAGTTATAAACACAGGAGCTTATGTTGTTCAAAATGGATTTTTAAGACTTAAATATATTTTTAATGTTTCCTTTATGCTAACCCAATATGGAATATATGAAATACAACATTCAGTGTTTAAAAAATGGATTATGACGACAGAGATTTTGTAAAAATGTTAGCAGTTTAGCCAATAAGGTAGTGGCCTATCCATATTCTCTCTGAGGTGGAAAGTGAGTGAGTGAGTATGGTTTTACGCCGCTTTTAGCAATATTCCAGCAATATGGTGGGGGACACCAGAAATGGGCTTCACACATTGTACCCATGTGGGAATTCGAACCCGGGCCTCTGAGGTGGGAAGGATTGATAAGGGTTTGATGAGATTTTGTGAAGAGACTTGATATTTTTTTGGCTACATCTGCAAAATTAGTTACTGTTTTAATAAGAAATGGGGGCTTACATGCATTTAGATTATTTCTTTTATTATTTACATCTAGCATGAGTATATTTTATTTTCTAAGATACCTTGGTTTTTAATAAAATCCAGCCTCCTCCCACCATCTACCTGACATAAAAATGTTAGGTCCCACAGATTGTGAAAGAAGGGGTGGGTTAGTGATGAATCATCTCCCTCATGGCGTCTTGAAAGATGGTTTTAACACTTCTATACAAGTATACTCCAGTCTGATCCATTTGAAGCTGATGAAATCTCCTATTTATGTGTCAATCCGGGATTGTCAGTATTTCATTTGTGCTGGCTACGTGTATTCTGTCAGCCCAGTGATGCAAGTGTAACAGAATTTGATCTGCATCTGAACAAGTCTTCCTGTCAAATTTTCAATTTGTCAACAGATGTCCCCTACTGACCTTTGTATGTTGAGTTTTGTCAGGATAATAGCATTAGGAGTGTGTTTGCTGGAGGTTTTGATGCCATCCAGATGATTAATAACCACTGTACTATTTCTGTTTCGGAACCTTAGGCTGAGAGGTTTAATGGATGTTAGAGACGTATCATTTGATGCGGGAAAAGTTCAGTATCACAGTGAGAGGAATGACTTCATGGGTAAAAAACCTTGCGATATTTAAAATGTTTATCAATTTGCCTTTTGCATAGCTATACTATGTATAGGCATGTTGGTTACATGACAGCTCTCCTGTCTCAGTACCAGGTATAGGCATGTTGGTTACATGACAGCTTTCATGTCTCAGTACCAGGTGTAGGCATGTTGGTTACATGACAGCTCTCATGCCTCTGTACCAGGTATAGGCATGTTGGTTACATGACAGCTCTCCTGTCTCAGTACCAGGTGTAGGCATGTTGGTTACATGACAGCTCTCCTGTCTCAGTACCAGGTGTAGGCATGTTGGTTACATGACAGCTCTCCTGTCTCAGTACCAGGTGTAGGCATGTTGGTTACATGACAGCCCTCGTGTCTCAGTACCAGATGTAGGCGTGTTGGTTACATGATAGCTCTCGTGTCTCAGTACCAGGTGTAGGCATGTTGGTTACATGACAGCTATCCTGTCTCTGTACCAGGTGTAGGCGTGTTGGTTACATGACAGCTCTCGTGTCTCAGTACCAGATGTAGGCATGTTGGTTACATGATAGCTCTCGTGTCTCGGTACCAGGTGTAGGCGTGTTGGTTACATGATAGCTCTCGTGCCTCAGTACCAAGTGTAGGCGTGTTAGTTACAATCATTGACAGCTCACGTGTCTCAGTACCAGGTGTAGGCATGTTGGTTACATGACAGCTCTCATGCCTCAGTAACAGATATAGGCATGTTGGTTACATGATAGCTCACAGGACCTAGTGCTGGGTGTGGGAATTTTTTCTATTTGTCTTGCCCTCTTGTTTGGAAAGATTGAAAAATAAGATTATGAAAAATTCCTACAAAACAAGTGGCGGTGGGATAGCCCAGTGGTTAAAGCGTCCGCTTGTCACGCTTTAGACATGGGTTCGATTCCCCACATGGCTACAATGTGTGAATCCCATTTCTGGTGTCCCCGGCCGTGATATAGCTTGAATATTGCTAAAAGCGGCGTAAAACTAAACTCACTCACTCACTCCAACAAAACAAAGTTTGGAACAAATGTAAAGAACATATTTGGCCACTATTAATATGGAGATTAAACAAGCTCATCTTAGAGACCTGCTACTGTATAGACTCAACTTGCAGACGTCAAACATTGAAACAGAAATAACATTTGCACGACTTGTCCAACTTTACTAACTAACCAACAAAAGTAATTGCAGATGAACTATATTCACATGCATAAACAGTATTATTTCTATTTCAGCAGACTAAAGATCTAAACATTCGACATTTTCAGGTGTATATTTTCTGGAGGCAACATGACTGACATTTCGGTTTATCATGATTATTGCTGAAAAAGTGTGTAATTTTACATTTTACAGCGAGACATTTAAATGTTAACTGAATGTATGTTATCTTGTAACCAACAAAATGTGTAAAATTTATGCATCACTGTTTTCATGAGTCTTATAAACTGCCATCGGAGGTAATAAATGTATACTCTGTAAAGGGAAAATTGTTAAGATTCTCAGGTTTTTTAACCCTGACATTCAGACTGGGTTTGTATCATATAACCTAAATAATCCAAATGTACATTTTTATCATGTGATTTTCATCATGTAACAGTTTCCGGCTAGCTAGGCCTGAAAGTTACTAGCCCACAAAATAATTCACCAGCCCCAAATTTGAATGTAGAAACTAAGCAAAAGATTACACAAATAGAGGAGAATAAGATATTGTCGACATGACACGGGTTTTACCTGTGTCATGCTCCGCTGAGGTTTCATCGTTAAGTTGCTAGTATGCTGAACATTTTTATCAGGCCATACATAATGTTGCATGATCTAAAAGTGTATTATAACTGATCAAGTCGGAGAGAGTGATATATTTACAAAATGACCACATGAAAATTCACTAGCGACTTGGGCCAGTGACCTGTGGCCTGAATGGATTTTTACAAGCCACGGGCAAGTGGGCCAGTGGCTATTTCGCACACTGTATAATTCTCAACTTTTGAATAATTATATATTGTGACTGGTTAACAATCATAATTATGATTTAAAAGAAAGAGTGATTGAGTATCTGTTGCTTTCAGCTTCAGACTTTCTAGATTTATCTGAGGCGGTGGGTAGCCTTTATAATGTTTAAGCATCTTGTCACACCGAAGACCTGGGTTCGATTCCCCACATTGGTACAACGTGTGAAGCCCATTTCTGGTGTCCCCTGCCGTTATATTGCTGGAATTTTGCTAAAAGCGGTGTAAAACCATACTGACTTGCAATTGCTCATTCACTCTAAATTTATCTTTTTCTCACAGTTACATTGATCCTGCGAGGTTTTAATGGCACCTTGTGTTGTATCCTAGCATGCTTGACTATACATAGTCAGCTGTTGACATCCTAAAGGATGTTTTGTGTATGCTTCAAAAGATCGGAATGTTTGTTCACTTTAACATTAATGAATTCTCTCATAATTTATGACCCTAATATTTCCAGGAATTCATCAGCATAGGCACAGACCGACAATGTTCTTGGGTGTCTGGGATGTAGATGTTTTCCTGCAGGTTGTAAATGTAATTGAGTGAGTAAGTGAGTTATACACAGCTTTTAGCAATATGCCAGCAATAAAATAAGAAATGGGCTTCACACATTGTACATGTTCTATATGAAAAAATTGTTCACTGTAAATTTGGACGATGACGTAGTGTCTATGAACAATGCAGTCACTAGTGTCTGTGGACGATGAAGAAGTATCTGTGGACGATGAAGTAGTGGCTGTTGACTCTGTAGATGTTGCTGTTGACAGTATAGTAGTGTTTTTTGACTGTGTAGATGTTGCTGTTAATGATGTAGTCATGGCTGTTGACTATGGACGATGCAGTAACTAGTGTGTGGACGGTGCAGTAGTTTCCGACGATGAAGTAGTGCCTGTGGATGATGCAGTAATGTCTGTATACGATGAAGAAGTGTCTGTGGACGATGAAGCAGGTGTCATACATCATGTGCAATGCATGTAACATGGGTGAAGCAGGTGTCATACATTCATGTAACATTGTGAAGCAGGTGTCGTACATCATGTAAAATGCATGTCACATGTTTGAAGCAGGTGTCATATATTACAGGTAGAAACAAGATTGACATGCCATGGATACAATGTGTTTAGGACTTGTAGTCCGACAATTGTAGTGACTGTAGATGTTGCTGTTAGTGATGTAGATGTCACTGTTGATGATGTAGATGATGTTGTTAATGATGTAGATGTTGCTATTAATGATGTAGATGATGCTGTTAACGATGTAGTAGTGGCTGTGTACTGTAAATGGCACTATTGACTGTAGATGTTGCTGTTAATGATGTAGATGTCACTGTTGATGATGTAGATGATGTTGTTAATGAAGTAGATGTTGCTGTTAATGATGTAGATGTTGCTGTTAATGATGTAGTGGCTGTTGACTGTAAATGGCCCAATTGACTGTGTAGATGTCACTGTTAACGATGTAGATGATGCTGTTAATGATGTATATGATGCTGTTAACGATGTAGTAGTGGCTGTGTACTGTAAATGGCAGTATTGACTGTGTAGATGTCACTGTTGACGATGTAGATGTTGCTGTTAATGATGTAGATGTCACTGTTGATGATGTAGATGATGTTGTTAATGATGTAGATGATGTTGTTAATGATGTAGATGTTGCTATTAATGATGTAGATGATGCTGTTAACGATGTAGTAGTGGCTGTGTACTGTAAATGGCACTATTGACTGTAGATGTTGCTGTTAATGATGTAGATGTTGCTGTTAATGATGTAGTGGCTGTTGACTGTAAATGGCAGTATTGACTGTGTAGATGTCACTGTTAACGATGTAGATGATGCTGTTAATGATGTAGATGATGCTGTTAACGATGTAGTAGTGGCTGTGTACTGTAAATGGCAGTATTGACTGTGTAGATGTCACTGTTGACGATGTAGATGCTGCTGTTGACGATGTAGATGTTGCTGTTGACGATGTAGATGTCACTGTTGATGATGTAGATGTTGCTGTTGACGATGTAGATGTTGCTGTTGATGGTGTAGATGTTGCTGTTGACGATGTAGATGTTGCTGTTGACGATGTAGATGTTGCTGTTGATGGTGTAGATGTTGCTGTTGACGATGTAGATGTTGCTGTTGACGATGTAGATGTTGCTGTTGATGGTGTAGATGTTGCTGTTGATGGTGTAGATGTTGCTGTTGATGGTGTAGATGTTGCTGTTGACGATGTAGATGTTGCTGTTGATGGTGTAGATGTTGCTGTTGATGGTGTAGATGTTGCTGTTGACGATGTAGATGTCACTGTTGACGATGTAGATGTTGCTGTTGACGATGTAGATGTTGCTGTTGATGGTGTAGATGTTGCTGTTGACGATGTAGATGTTGCTGTTGACGATGTAGGTGTTGCTGTTGACGATGACGATGTAGATGTTGCTGTTGATGGTGTAGATGTTGCTGTTGACGATGTAGCTGTTGATGGTGTAGATGTCACTGTTGACGATGTAGATGTTGCTGTTGATGGTGTAGATGTTGCTGTTGATGATGTAGATGTTGCTGTTGACGATGTAGATGTTGCTGTTGATGGTGTAGATGTTGCTGTTGACGATGTAGATGTCACTGTTGACGATGTAGTAGTGGCTGTGTACTGTAAATGGCAGTATTGACCGTGTAGATGTCACTGTTGATGATGTAGATGTTGCTGTTGACGATGTAGTAGTGGCTGTGTACTGTAAATGGCAGTATTGACCGTGTAGATGTCACTGTTGACGATGTAGATGTTGCTGTTGATGATGTAGATGTTGCTGTTGATGGTGTAGATGTTGCTGTTGACGATGTGGATGTTGCTGTTGATGGTGTAGATGTTGCTGTTGACGATGTAGATGTCACTGTTGACGATGTAGTAGTGGCTGTGTACTGTAAATGGCAGTATTGACCGTGTAGATGTCACTGTTGACGATGTAGTAGTGGCTGTGTACTGTAAATGGCAGTGTTGACCGTGTAGATGTCACTGTTGACCGATGTAGTAGTGGCTGTGTACTGTAAATGGCAGTATTGACCGTGTAGATGTCACTGTTGACGATGTAGATGTTGCTGTTGACGATGTAGATGTTGCTGTTGATGGTGTAGATGTTGCTGTTAATGTTGTATTGGCTATTGACTAAGTGGATGTTGCCATCGACAGTAATAATTTCTGTTGATTGTGTAGATGTTGCTGTTGATGGTGTAGTGGCTGTTGATGATATAGACGTAATAACAGCACAGTAGTGGCCTGGCTTTGTAACGATGTAGACATGTTGACAGTACACTTGTGATCTGCTTCAGCGATGAGAGCCACAGCGCAGGAAGGAAGCTCACTGTCATAGACTGGACAGGGTACAACCATGTCTAATTACAAGGCTGTCACTGTTTCGTAATAGCTTAAAGCCGAACCGGATGTTTTTGTGTCGGTTTGATGGAAACAGTAACTTATACAGTGGTCAGCTAAGGGATCAAGCGTGCCTTGTTGAGTCAGGTCATGGAATATTGTCTGATGTGGGCTTTTTTTTCATCTTCCCTTGTTAACAGTCTTAACCTTTAGTCTGGAGGCTGCTTCAATGGATGGTCACATGTAAATTTATTCTTCGGCTATTTTAGTAGTCGCTTCTTTGCATGACTGTTCATGGTCTTGTATATCATTGTGGAAAGAAGAATGGTGTTATTGATGCTGTACAGTGGAAGCCCTCTAAACCAGCATCCCTCTAATCCGGCATGCTTTCAATATCGGCACTAGAATTTGGTCCCGGTAGAGACTAGTTAATTTAAGAAAAGTTCTCCAAACCGGCACGCCCTCTATACCAGCATTTTTTTCCGGTCCCAACCAATGCCAGTTTAGAGGGCTTCCACTGTATTTTGAAATCAACATCAGTGAGGTTTTTCTCCCTGTTTCATCATAATTTACTTGTTTCATGTGTTGACTTAATGGGGGATGTAAGTCCAGTGTGACACAGCTTGAATTTGTTTTTCAGACCTGTGAAACCTATCAACATAGGTATGGTTAAAAAATATATATGAAGGATAACAATAGGAGAAAATTCGGTGACAAGACATTGTTTATTGTTGAAAAGAATGCCTGAAAATGGTTATAGTGTAAATATGAATTACAACTGATATTATCACTTTCTGAAACAGATCCTCACGAAATTTTTATGTCTTCCCTTTTCAGATGACCTGTGATTGACTAGCATGAGACTACATTTTGCACCTGAAAGGTAGGTCATGTTTTTGTCCTTCGTTTCCCATGTGGTCTGATGTATCTGTCACATTTGGCAGTTAAGAGTTGTCTTTCTTACTGTGTTAGGATCTGCTGTAATTGGATTAAATATAGAATCACTAAAATTGTGAAACTTATGGCAACATTACTTTTATATTTTTTTTACCTTTTTACCAAAGTGTTTGGCGTCTGTGTGTTCCAACCCTGTGTCTGATGATGATGATGATGATGACGATTTGGAGATTTTATGTGCGCTTTCCGACCTGATGCGTATTTTGCACACAGACCCTGTGTCTGTTGGAATGCAAACCTTTATATTGCTGACACAGCATCTTCAGGACAGCATGATGTTCTACTGACAGTATTCCTGAAACAGGAGGGGATAATGGATAGTGTGACTGATTATGGTGAAACCTACAGTTGTAATTTCACTTAACTGAATGGAAACCATGACACAACACAAACACAGTCATAATGTCACTACAATTGTCGGACTACAAGTCCTAAACACATTGTATCCATGGCAGGTCAATCTTGTTTCTACCTGTAATATATGACACCTGCTTCAAACATGTGACATGCATTTTACATGATGTACGACACCTGCTTCACAATGTTACATGAATGTATGACACCTGCTTCACCCATGTTACATGCATTGCACATGATGTATGACACCTGCTTCAAACATATTACATTCATGTTACATGATGTATGACACCTGTTTCAATCATGTTACATGCATTGTAATGATACATGACACCTGCTTCAATCATGTGACATGCATTTACATGAATGTATGACACCTGCTTCACAATGTTACATGAATGTATGACACCTGCTTCACCCATGTTACATGCATTGCAGATGATGTATGACACCTGCTTCAAACATATTACATTCATGTTACATGATGTATGACACCTGTTTCAATCATGTTACATGCATTGTAATGATACATGACACCTGCTTCAATCATGTGACATGCATTTACATGAATGTATGACACCTGCTTCACAATGTTACATGAATGTATGACACCTGCTTCACCCATGTTACATGCATTGCAGATGATGTATGACACCTGCTTCAAACATATTACATTCATGTTACATGATGTATGACACCTGTTTCAATCATGTTACATGCATTTTTCATGATGCATGACACCATTGTACATGGTGTATGATACCTGCTTCAAACATGATGCATTTTATTTTACCTAATATATGACACCTGCTTCAAGGTGAGGTGAGGTGAAATTGGGTTTTACGTCGTACTTGAGAATATTTCGCTCATATGACGATGTGCATGCGTGTGTATGTGTATGTGCGGCTGCTTGTACTAGCCCAGACTAAAGCTGGTTTTATAGTGCTAGCCCACTGAGATACCATGCCACAGTGAAGCATGAATACTCCACTCAGACACATTATACTGACTCCGAACCGACCAGTCCTTGTTGTACCCATTAATGCCGAGCGCCAGGCAGGGACCAACAAGTACCATATTTTAACATCTTTTGGTATGACGCGGTCGGGGATCGAACCCACGACCTTCCACTCTATGGCCTGCTTCAAGAATGCTTAGTATGACACCTGCTTCATACTTGATGTATCACATGTATTTCATGTTTGTACATTTTACATGCTTATTTTGGTATATACTTTGTATGCTGTATCCAAGGTTTTAACTGATGATAAATATTATCAAATATTTTGAATGATCCCACAAGAATGTGGCCTCGTGTCATAACTACTGGGGTATTCCTGGCACTGACAAACCTATCTTTCATTGAGACAATTAAGGGAGAGTGTTTCCATCACTCGTGAGTGGTCGAGATAATCTGCCAAGCTGTGTAAGGGGCGTAGACAGGTAGAGTTCTGGACGGTAAGCATCACACCGACTGAGCATGGTATAAAAGCTGTAAAACACTTGATAAATCTGTGTAAAATTCTGGAGATGAAAACCTTTCATCAATCACGTTCAGTGTCAGTGCTAGGTGTTGACACAGGCTCTGCTTACCGGGGAGAAAAGACCAACAGATTTGATGAATATTTACAAGAGGGGAAAGGTATTGTGCCCACCGTCAATACCTGTAGAGGACAATAGGTATTACGGTCATTCATCGTGTTGATGCCACTCTGTTTGACCAGTGCTGGTTTTCCACTTGCGGTCTAGTGGTTTTGCAGCTCTCTTGGGGACATGCTGTGGGTGTTGGTGAAACACCATTACATGAAAGTATTAGTGGATCTGTAGGGGCCGTCTCAATATGTCTGTGTGGGACTGTCTCTATACCTGTGTGTAACTGTGGGGACCATCTCAATATATCTGTGGGTAACTGTAGGGACCATCTCAATATATGTGTGTGGGACTGTCTCTATACCTGTGTGTAACTGTGGGGACCATCTCAATATATCTGTGGGTAACTATAGGGGCCGTCTCAATATGTCTGTGTGGGACTGTCTCTATACCTGTGTGTAACTGTGGGGACCATCTCAATATATCTGTGGGTAACTGTAGGGACCATCTCAATATATCTGTGGGTAACTGTAGGGGCCGTCTCAATATGTCTGTGTGGGACTGTCTCTATACCTGTGTGTAACTGTGGGGACCATCTCAATATACCTGTGTGTAACTGTGGGGACCATCTCAATATATCTGTGGGTAACTGTAGGGGCCGTCTCAATATATCTGTGTGGGACTGTCTCTATACCTGTGTGTAACTGTGGGGACCATCTCAATATATCTGTGGGTAACTGTAGGGGCCATCTCAATATATCTGTGTGGGACTGTAGGGGCCATCTCACTATGGCTGTGTGGGACTGTCTCAGTATACCTGTGTGTAACTGTGGGGACCATCTCAATATACGTGTGTAACTGTAGAGGCCGTCTCAGTATATCTGTCTATACCAATGGGGGCTCTCTCAATATATGTGTGTGTAGCTGTGGGCCACTGTCTCAATATATAAATATGTGTAACAGGATTATCTGAATACATCTATGGAACTGTGGGGGGGACCATCTCAATAAATCTGTGTGTAACTGTGGGGACCATCTCAATATATGAGTGTAACTCTGGGGACCGTCTTAACATATATTTTTGTGTAACAAGATTGAGTATGTCTGGGTAACTGGGGAGCATCTCAATATACCCCTGCCAGAATATTGCTGAGAGCAGTGTAAAAGGTGAGGTGAAATTGGGTTTAACGTCGTGCTTGGGAATATTTCGCTCATGTGACGACGTGCATGCGTGTGTATGTGTATGTGCGGCTGCTTGTACTAGCCCAGACTTAAGCTGGTTTTATAGTGCTAGCCCACTGAGATACCATGCCGCAGTGAAGCATGAATACCCCACTCAGACACATTATACTGATTCTGAGCCAACCAGTCCTTGTTGTACCACTTAATGCCGAGTGCCAGGCAGGGACCAACAAGTACTATATTTTAACATCTTTTGGTATGACATGGTCGGGGATCGAACCCGCGACCTTCTGCTCTCCGGGCGGACTCTCTAACCACTACACCACGGAGGTGGTCAGCGGTGTAAAAAAGTAACTAAACTAAAAATCTCATTATACCCATGGGTAATAGGATTTTTTAAGATATTTATTTGTCACCCGAAGGTTATTCCCGATTTGTATGTTTGTGCTGTGACATTTCTTAAAAGTATTACAGTTTCCTTTCAAATATTTAAATACAGTTTTTTCATCACGATATTGACCTTGGACAACTATGGAGTGTATATTTCTGTACAGTTTTAGGGGAAGTGGGGTAGCCTAGTGGTTAAAGCGTTGGGTCGTCACGCCGAAGACCCGGGTTCGATTCCCCACATGGGCACAATGTGTTAAACCCATTTCTGGTGTCCCCCGCCGTGATATTGCTGGAATATTGCTAAAAGTGGCGTAAAACTAAACTCAGTCAGTCTGTACAGTTTTAAATCAAGGAATATAGAAATGATATCAAACCATTATAGAGAGCTGATATCTGATTGGCACCAGAACCCAAGTATTCAACATTCAGATTACCAGGTCCAAGTTTACTCAGGGTTCAGCTTACACGACCAAAGGTGCAGTTATAACTTGACACAGCGATGCATTGAATAGGAGAAGATCTGATTTTGACGTGATTGAAATGTACAGAAGCATGTCTGCAGCAATGTCCCCGTTGTTAATGATCCCTGTGCAGTAGTAATCTATTTCTCAAGTGGTTTCAATTTTGTGGTCAGGCATGATGTTTCATTGTGTCACAGAGATTAATGTGAAACTAATGGCACTTTACAAAATGGCAGTATCTTCTATCAAGGCACAGTAGGTGTCAGATATTTCTGGTATCGACTTTATAAGCATTAGTGGAACCACGGCCTTGTTTAGAATTAGAGGGCAAAACCATTCATTTTCTCCTCCATCAGTTAAAGAAGACATCAGCTGAGAATAGCAGGTTTGGTCCATTGACTTGAGTGAGTGAGTTTAGTTTTACTCCACTCCACACTCAGCAATATTCCAGCTATATGGCAGCAAATTAATAATTAAGCCTGGACCAGACAATCCAGTGATCAACAGTATGAGCTTTGATCTACGCAAATGGGATATGATGATGTGTCAACCAAGTCAGCGAGCCTGACCACCCGATCAAGTTGCTTCCCTTGGACATGGCAGAATCCTTTGATTACTCACTACTCACTCACTCACTCACTCACTCACTCTCACTCACTCACTCACACTCACTCACTCACTCTACAGTGTATAATAACTCCTTCATTGACATGTGTTTAAAGTGGCATTGACTTATGATGCCGTAGAACGGTTTGAACGCAATTAAGATTAGTTTTCTACTTGTTGAAACTTTCAAATCTCATTTCAGGTTAAAATTACTACATGTATTTCCCTGGTTGAGTTTTAAATGTAGTTATACAAGGATTGTTCATATTAGCAATCACTGGCTGCCTTGTTTCCATGGCTACTGTCAATAGCAGGAATATAGCTGAGTGTGCTGTAGGGGATGAATGTACCAGTTCAACTGCAGTTCTTAACATACAGTGTGAACTTGGTTAGGTTATATTTGAAACCATGCAGTCAGACATGCTTACTGTAGTCACAAACCTTTCACTGGACAATGTACAAATTGTGAGTTCTGAATGGAAGAATAAGTAAACAACATTTTGGTTTTTCAGAAATTTAAATGTTCACCTGTTTCAGTCTTTCATCATTTTCATTGTTGGTTCCAGGTGTTTCCCGTGGAATATATTGTTCTTGGGCAGCTAATTATTCTGACTTAATCCTAACACTGCAAATGTCTGAGTTTTTCTCCCATTAAATAATTTGCTGGGTTTTTTTTTCATTTGGAACACCTGTCTATTGAACTAAAATACTTTAACTTGAAGAAACTCCCATGTCCCTGGTCACCTCACCTGTGTTAACGAGGTATTTATTTTTATGGCAGATGTTTTTCAGCACTTGAACAACCACACCTGAATGAGGAGAGAAGGTTTTAACACTTACCTCTGAGTGTGAACAAGCACCTGCTGACCTGCTCATGTTCAGCAAAACAAGCCATTGACACATATGTGAACACGACACATTCCTGCATAGTGATCGAGACAATTTTGAAAGAATTTCTCTAATTTATGCCCTTAAACAGAGATGCCAACCCTTACGATTTTATCGTATTCATTTTCGAAAAACCCCCACAAAATCTGCGACTACAATAACAGTAAAAATATACGAATTTAAGAAAAAATGCATTAAATTAAATTTTCAAATAGCATACGTACCATGCACAATAAATTTCAAACACATTTTATTCAGTATCAAGCTATATGTGGATACTTGCTACTGATTTAGGTGAGTACAATGTTAGTAACAAGTTCTTAGAATATCTATATATTTTTTATTGAATATGAAAATTCTTTGGTAATTTTTGTATCAGTTTTGGCCGAAATACTAATTGGACTAAATTAGGGTTGGCATCTCTGCCTTAAAGTTACAAAGCACCATGATGTTACTGTACAACCTTTTTTGACATAGGTTCGGTTGGGTAGCTTTGTGGTCAAAGTGTCCGCTCATTACGCTGAAGACCCGGGTTCAATTCCTCACATGGGTACAATTTGTGAAGCCCATTTCTTATGTTCCCCACCGTGATAATGCTGGAATATTGCTAAAAGCGGCTTAAAACCATACTCACTCACTCTTTTAAGTAACTGCCAGGGAAAAGAAAGTATGCACCGTGTTTGATGGTAACTGAAACTGTACCACAGAAGAAATGGTTATCCAACTGTGATGCATTTGATACAGGTACAGTGCACTCTGTCAAACTCGGACTCTGTCAAACTCGGATTGCTGTATAAACAGGACTGAACTCACGGTCCCGACGTAATCCTTCTTTGTTGTCATAATAAAAAAGTTCTGTATCTCGGACTCTCATTATTTCGGATTTCGGACCAAAGTGTCGGCCCTATAAGGTAGTTACATGTAAAAACATTGCTATATAATTCGGACTGAGCAGGAAGTCCGCTTGGCCAATAAACCTTGAATAAACATTCCGTTGATTGGTTTGTGTATTTTGTCTTATTTACTTAGCAGGAAGTCCGCTTGGCCAAGACCGCGTGGTCTAGCGGTGAACGCTTATTTACCTTTGATGCAACTAATCAGTTGTAAGAAGCGATTTTATTGGATAAAGATTGGTTTCTAATGACGCTTTTTCGCCACAGTCTGCTATAAGGGTCGTGATTGGTCAAAATCAGACACATGACCTAAGGCAGCCAATCATATTACGGCAATGGATACCGTCCTCGTACGCGAAAACTTTTAGATTTAGACAAAAGTTTTGGGTAAAATAATGCTATTCTGAACATATTAAGTAAGAAATTGCTACCTATACGTAAATTATGGAAATTATCGTGCTAGGCTATGACCTGTGACAAAAATGCTTCATGTATATATTTTCGCATTGAACATCGTGTCCGAGAGTGAAGATTGAGGCGGCGAGAGCCGAGATGTCACTTGTCAGTGACTTGACTTACATTACATGATCGCACAAAAAGATGGAAATAGTAATTTTATATGTACGTTTGACAACTTTTATGAATGTTGTTGTTGATTTCATTCATTAGTTTATTCAATTTATTTCATGAATTCCTCGAAACATCGTTACTTTGCTCTTTGACAATATTATTGTGGACCCGCTGCCGAAGCAGGTGTCCGAGAATCGTTGTTTTCAATAACATTGCGGAAAATAGTTTATAATTTTAATTCTGCTGATAATAGGGAGATAACTCCATTAAAATCTGTGTACTTCGGACTACTGTATAATTCGGACTTTTTAGTCGGTCCCAAGCTGGTCCGAATTAGACAGAGTGCACTGTATCTAAGTTGTGTTTTGGACGTTATGTTCGTATTGTTTCAGCTTTTCGTGTTTTCATAATGTTTATAAGTTTTTGCCCAAATCAATTCGAGAGTATTCTTTCTTTTGCCAATAGTTTATGATGTGAGCAGATTGGGTACAGTTTTTCAAGGGTGTTGCAGACTGTTTTTGATGGAGGCTGGCAGACATATGAGACTGTTATGTGTTGGTGATGAGATTCTCCAGACAACTTATCATGAATTTCACTGGTCTTCTTTGATATACAGCTGAAGGTGCTGTCAGGGGAATGGATGTTTTCTTTGTTTGTTGTTTAACGCCGCACTCAGCAATATTCCAGCTATATGGTGGCAGTCTGTAAGTAATCGAGTCTGGACCAGACAATCCAGTGACCAACAGCATGAGCATTGATCTACACAATTAGGATACAATGACTTGTGTCAAGCAGCAAGGCTGACCCCCCATTCCTGTTTGTCGCCTCTTACGACAAGCATGGGTTGCTGATGGCCAATTCTAACCCGGATCTTCTCGGGATCATAATGGCTGTTCAGAGTTTGAATTGCATATGAGATTTTAACTTCAACCTGACAGCTAAATGTGAAAATAATATAAGTTTCATTAAGTGGTGCAGATGTCAAAATACTATGGGAATTGAAGATTTACTGAAAGCACGTGGAAAATTTAACATTCCTGATTTTTATTCACATTTGATCTTGGTTGTCATGCATGTATTCAGCTGGACATACATTCATGAAAGCTTCTATTTCTGTAAGGAGGAAACAACAATTTTGGACTCTATAAACCCCTTCATTACATATCATAAGTCAGAACAAAGTTTTAAACCAATCAGTGTCCAAAATCTGCCTAGTTGAGTTTTTAAATATACAACCTTAATTTCTTCAGTCATCAGCATCTGCTCTAAGATACTAAATCCCCAAATCAACTTTTATTGCTTTTTGTATTGTACCTATTTTATATTGAGGTGAGACTTTAATAAACAGTCTGTCAGTCTGTTTGTCCCTTTTGCTCCAAATTGAATATGTGCGTTTGGTATGATATAAGATTGTACTTTCTATTTAGATTTGGTTGTTACTTTTTATCCCACCGGCATGTAATGGAAGGGGATATAGTCGTCACCTCGTCCGTCTGTCCGTCCGTCAGTAATCATTTTGTTTCCGGAGCATAACTCAAACACCGTTCGATATTTTTCAGCAAAAATTGGTAGATATGTCAAACATAACCTAAGGTGGTGCCTTTTGCTATTTACAGATTATTGTCATTTCTATTTTGTTCGGTTTCCATGGAAACGTTTTGGACAAAAGTGAGCAGCGGGCTTCGTTTCCGGAGCATAACTCAAGAACCGTTCAATATTTTTTAACAAGACTTGGTAGATATATCAAACAGAACCTTAAGTGGTGTTTGCAGATTTTTGTGATTTATTATTTTCTCGGTTTCCATGGAAACGATTCGGACTTAGTCTCAAAAGGGAGGGGTAGGTTTTGTTTCCGGAGCACAAGGCGAAAACTTCTTAATATCTTTCAGCAAAACTTGGCAGATATGTGAGGCAGATCCCAAAGTGGTGCCTTTTGCTAATTGCAAATTTTTGTCATTTTTATTTTTCTCGGTTTCCCTGGAAACAATTCAGACTTATAGTCTCAAAAGGGCGGGGTAGGTTTCGTTTTCGGAGCACAACTCAAAAACTTCTTAATATCTTTCAGTAAAACTTGGCAGATATATGAGGAAGATCTTGAAGTGGTGCCTTTTGCTATTTCCAGATTTTTGTCATTTATTTTTTTCATGATTTCCATGGAAACGATTTGCACTAGTCTAAAATCAAGCTGGACTTGAAGTAACTGTCAGATGATTTGTTCTTTCAAAGATGTGGGGGCCGGGGGGATATGTCATCTTCTGATGACTCTTGTTTGTTATTCTTTAAGGGTCAGCAGTTCCATGGACTTCTAAAACACATATTGATAAATCTATGGTATATTATTTAATATCATACTCATTTATCCCATGTACTAAAGCTCCTTTCTGTTAGATGATAACCATCCTGGACTGTTTTACCTCATAGTTTAGAGTCCAATTTGAACGTGCAAGTCTAGAATACGTGGCAAGTCAAGATTTCCACAGTTTCTGAAAATGAAGAAAGTCTCAGGGCTCCTTTTCATTATATATATATATATTTGTTTTTATAAACTGTTTATTAAAATATGTTCATTTCAGATACTAGTTGTTAGTCTTATATAAGGATCACCCAAACCATCTTTACTGTCCTAACACTTGCAAAATCTGTGTAGCTGATACTAGCAACTGTCATCTACACTCAACTTCAAAACATTTGAATGACTTAAATATTCAGTGGATGTCTCCCAAAAGAAGTTGCCCCCATGGCTTGGAATACACGGAAAACTCATGTGAACGTCATCACATTCAGCCTGGTCCATCGTTCTCTTCACAGCATATTTTCAGCTAAGAAAATGGAGTTTTCATGTGTTAAAGCATAAAGGTTTGTCCTGGAAACTCTATAAAGGGGTTGACTGGGTGTATGATGGGCTATATGTTTCTCCTTTGTTGATCCTTCAGTCAATGAAGCCTCTCTAACTTGGAAATAGTTCCTGTCAGCTTTGGCCATTACCCGTCTGTCTTGTGCTCCAGTTTAGACAAGGCTGTAGGGAATACATAGGTTGTCAGACTTGCACGGGTTTATTTCAACAATATTGGGTTTCACCACAATAACCTTCAGGTTGTTTCTCAATCAAAGTCATAACAAAACAGTGTAAATAGAAAAACAGTCAGTTGGTTATTTTTTCATATTTTACTAATATTAGAGTCATGCAGACCGAAATAATAATTTTTGAAGTGTGTAGCTTCATAAAATTATGTGTGATATCTGTCGTAATGATTAGATTTATGCTGATATCTTTATAAAGTTAGGGTCATGTAGACCAAAATATTGAATTTTTAAAGTGTAACTTCATGAAGTAAAGTGTGATATTTGTCGTAACGATTACATTTATGCTTGATATGTCTATAAAACTACGTGGAAGGCGAGGCACAATCTTTAAAATGAAGGTAAACCTCTTTTCATCTCACCTCAAAAGAAATTGTGACAGAAAAAGGTTCCATGTTGTTTTGATTACAGATTGACTTGACAAGATTTGAATAAAAAATCCCTACTCATCTGAATGTAGCGTTCCTTTACAGTGATGAATCAGATGTTAAAACGTGTTTTCTGATCACTTCCTCCACTTATAGGAAGTACATGAACTAATCCCAGATTGGCCACAGGTTGAAAATCTGTTACCGTGAGGTGGACAGATTGTTGTGGTGTCATTCACACCCAACTGCCAGGGGCCTTGACTTAAGATGCTACTCTAACCCTGGAGTGTCTTGGAGCGTTGAGAATGAGGCTGACACTAGCCTTGTCATGACGATAGAAACCCAGTTTCCTTATTTTTGTGATATAGAATATCATATTCTTATCAAACATAATGGGCGCTGGGGTAGCCTGGTGGTTAAAGCAGTGTGCGAAATAGTTTCCATAATTTGCTAGCCAGACGGGCCAGCTATGCCTAAAAGTTACTAGCCCACAGAATAATTCACTAGCCCGAAATTTAAATGTAGAAACTGAGCATAATATTACAAAAATGTAAAATACTATCATTTATTAGGCCATAATCTTGCATCATTTAAAAGTGTATTTTTACTGAGAGTGATACATTTAAAAAATGAACCAATGAAAATTCACTAGCCAGTGGCCAGTGACTTGGAGATATACGACTGGATTTTTAAAGCAGCGGGCCAGTGGCTATTGTCATGTGCGTTAAAGACTCATGGAAGTTTTATATTCTGGCTTTAAAAAGGCTCAATAAACCCATGAAAAATGTTAACAATTATAATTTAATAATGTCAGTGTTATTAATAACATGACAAATCAGTAAGTGACTCATGCTATTATCTGGAGCCCTGGGTTTGTTATTAATATTGTATACTGAACACAAAAAGTTAAGGATCATGATTATTTTGCAGGGATGTTTTTTTTGTATTGTAGACTGAGAATACAATTTTATAAAAATATCCTCAAAAATATTCATGATCCATAACTTGTTTTGTTGAGTCGAGTACTGTCTCATTTTAAATGTTTTCTGTATTTCATTGATTTCTGTTGTCAAACAGTAATAAGTGAATCACACCTCTCAAAATCCTATAATATATCCCATAGAAATTGACCAACAAGAATAATTTTTATGTTAAAATGTATTGATTCAATCGAAAATAAAATGTCAATGTCATGTGATCAAATATCTTCTGCATGAGTGCAAGACGCCATCTGTTGATGAATCATGTAGTTAACAGTGTCTGTTCAACACCAGCATGATTTAAACAGTCACACTGATATCCTAGCAACAACATGCACATCTGATAAGATCAGTCTTTTATCTTAGCCACTGAAAGAATAATCACCAATCTCTGAATCCAGTGTCTTACGTCAGGTTTTGCGGACAGTCACATGTCAGCCATAATCTCTGCGTTCTATATTACATGACATAATTGCCGACACAGCGATATTGTAATAGCCAATAAATGCATGTCTCATATACGTGACAAATAATGAAATATGTTTGTTAATTTTGAGATGTGAGATATATCATCAGACCCATCATTTTTGTTTGAAAAGAAAAATTGAAATTCTCAAAGTTCGTGAAAGGTACAAGTTCAGATCACTCTCTCCTTCCCTCCTTCCTTCCCTCGGGGCGGTGGGGTAGCCTAGTGGTTAAAGTGTTGGCTCGTCACGCCGAAGACCCGGGTTCGAATGGGTACACAATGTGTTAAGCTTATTTCTGGTGTCCCCCGCCGTGATATTGCTGGAATATTGCTAAAAGCGGCGTAAAACTGAACTCAGTCAGTCAGTCAGTCAGTCAGTCAGTCCTTCCCTCCCTCCCTCCCTCCCTCCCTCACTCACTCACTGGGACATTTCTGTGTCTGAAAACATTTCAGTACCTTTTCGATTGAATATCTAAATTGATAATTTGATGAAGGGTGTAAATGATTTTGTCATTACAGTCATCATGATCATTTATAATGTTTTGCAAATTGTTGCACCTTTGCTGAATATGCATACAATTTTCCTGTGCAACAATTGTCTCAACACACTGACTAAGGGTTAATCAAATTCTTTTTGTCAGATGTTTCATGAAATATGTTCATGTTTTTGTTATTAATATTGTCTAGGTATGCAGCTGGGTCATGAAACAGATGCTGGTTCCTGTATAAAAGATATTGAGTGTTGATAGCCTTTCACACTCTTTCAATCTTCCCCAGCTCCTGGACTCCACCTCTGTAAAAATACCACACTGAAAAAATATCCTAGTCATGGATCTGTTCACTGTTCTGCCTTGCTTACACCAAACAAACAAAAAACTCTTTACTATTTTACCCCACAGAAAGGACCAAAGGGCACTCAAAAACTCTAAGGTTAGCGCTGGAAATATTTTTATGATCAGTTAAATGAGAGTGGATATTTGCTGTTGGACAGCATGTGTTGTGGGCAGCCATTACAGATGGTATCAGCAGTCTGTAGCTTACCCCCACTGGTGAGTCACATCTCGGCTTTCAAGTACACACTACTGTCTCTGGGTAAGGACATACATTTTTAGACATATTTAATTACTGAAAATTTTACTTAGGAAGTTCAAATGAAATGCAATATTTTCACATGAAATTCAACAAAATTTTGTTTTTGAGTTTGCGGTTCAGTTTGTCACAAGGTGGACTTAGAGAAACAATCTTGTCTTTGTCAACCATGACCTAGAAATAATACAGCAAATAGATTTCTCAATTGTTTTTCAGTACTAAATGCACTTAAGGCTGTATTTATTTTGGGTTTTTATTGACATGCAAACTTTTGAGTTAACTTTATGTTTAAACAATTTATACTTTTGGGGTGGGAAAATGGAGACGTTTGTTATACCAATGTTATATTTCTTCCACTTGTTTTATTACTGAGAAATGTGTGTGGTACAATGGGGTGACGTTCAGTGTGGGAATATATAAATAACTCTCGCCTTACTAGCCTGACTGTGCCTGGATCAACCGATCTGTCTTTGCTGCATTTATGTATTTCAATCTGTAAAATAATAGGGGGATGATGATGATGATGATGATGATGATGATGATGATGATGATGATGATGATGATGATGATGATGATGATGATGATGATGATACTATGTTGATGATACTATCTGGGATGATATGGTTTATGGTTTAACACATATCTTAGCATTTTTCCAGCTATATGACAATAGTCTGTATATAATCGAGTCTGGACCAGACAGTCCATGATATGCAACTTGAATGTGATGACATGCATTAGTGAAGTCAGTGATACTGACCACCTGATCCTGTTAGCCACCTCTTCCAGGAAGCAGGGACCCGTGAAAGTCCTGGTTAAAATATTGATCTTCAGTAACCCATGCTTGTCGTAAGAGGCGACTAATGGATCTGGCACTCTGACTTGATTGACACATGTCATCGGTTCCCAATTGCGCAGATCGATGCTCATGCTGTTGGTCACTGGATTGTCTGGTCCAGACTCGATTATTTACAGACTGCTGCCATATAGCTGGAATATTGCTGAGGGCAGCGTAAACCTAAACTAACTCACTCACTCACTCCAAGAAGCAGGGGATGCTGAAGACCAGTTCTAACCTGGATCCAGACTAATGCTTAGTCTCTCAATATATATAATGTTGATAGAAACAAACAATTCCTCTTAAATTGAAAAAGACCCCAGTAAGATGGGAGATTCAGAACCTGAGTAAATCTGGACATGCTTCATTGAAGGCTTTAACATTGCAGAAAGGGCGAGAGGGGATATGGGAAATAATATGGTTCAGGGACTGTGAGAGGGACTAACCCGGACCTTCTTGGGTGTGACAACTGTGTAGCTCATTATAACAGTATCTGTCATAATGGTGATATGTTGAACTGTCCACTGCTGTTTTCACTGAATCAAGACTCAGAACTCAAGATCAGATTTAGCTCATGTGGGTACTGTACCCACTGTATTTTTTTGGAGTGGGTATTATGAATGTTGAGTGGGTATTTCATTTTCTGTTACCCACTGCTTTCAAATATGTGTGTATTTCAGTCATTTTACTCTCCTAGGTATATGCCATTGAGTAAGTTTACTAAGCAGGTATGTTCTGCCTTATGTCATACCTAATCAAAACCAACTTAAATATAATGGAAATGATTTCATAAAAAAATCACTCATCCTATACTAACAGTACAACTTGATAGCAATCGATGTCTTTTTCATTACGCAAGCGATTTTTATAAATATATTCCTTACGCATTTGTTTTAAACTTTCTGCATATCTAACTTTATAAATGCGTAATTGGTACGCAACAATTATTTTTCAATGCGTAATTCTATGCGTATTTTACCCGGATACGCAGCTTATCTTGGCCTCTGAAGACTTACCAACCAAAATTTATGATATCATCACAACCAAAATTGATGATATCATCACCAACCAAAATTGATGATACATGTGTATCATCATCGTGTGCAGAAAATCCAAAAGCACAAAGGAGATCCACTGACCTCAGATGCTTATCATTAATATAGCCACCTTGAAGCTTTATAGGACATAAACTCATTAACTGACCAACAATGGCTATCACTGGATCTAGATGGTTGATACAAGCCAAGTGCTAATTCTCAACACACACCAGATTGCCTCAGAAGATACTTTTGATTGTTTTAGAATCTACTGACCAGCCAATGGAATAGTTGGTGTGTCCAGCAATAGTGCCTGGGTAATAAATGGCGTATTGTAATGGGGGTTGTTAGGTAGATAACAGTTCTGGTCAGTGGGAGGTCAAGGAGGGGTGCAGGAGATGGAGGCTTGGTATCTCATGCTTAATGGATCCTTTGGTTTACCGGTATGTTGCAGGGATACCTTGTGTCACAGGGTCGATTTTGGCAGTGTGCTTAAAATAATGGGTTGATGTTGGCAATATGTTATAAATCATGGATCATGATTTAGTGAGTATGTTATAAATTATGGATTGATATGGGAAATTTGTTATAAATCATGGGTTGATCTAGTGAGCATGTTATAAATTATGGATTGGTATGGAGAATATGTTATAAATCATGGGTTGATCTAGTGAGTATGGTATAAATTATGGATTGGTATGGGGAATATTTTATAAATCACGGGCCAATTTAGTATGTTATAAATTATGGATTGATAGGGGAAATATGTTATAAATCATGGGCTGACCTAGTGAGTATGTTATAAATTATGGATTGATATGTTATAAATAATGGGCTGATTTAGTATGTTATAAATTATAGATTGATATGGGGGTTATGTTATAAGTCATGGTTGATGTAGTGAGTATGTTATAAATGTGGATTGATATGGGAATGTGTTATAAATCATGGATTAATATGGGGAATATGTTATAAATCATGGGTTGATGTAGTATGTTATAAATTATGGATTGATATGGGATTATGTTATAGATCATAGGTCAGTGTAGTGAGTATGTTATAAATTATGGGTTGATGTGGGGAAATATTATGGATTGATGTGGGAAATATGTTATAAATTATGGGTTGATATGGGGAATATGTTATATTTTATGGATTGGTATAGGGAGTGTGTTATATATTATGGATTGATGTGGGGATAAAGTGTCTGATCTTCACACTGAAGATCGGGTTCGATTCCCCACAAGGGTAGGATGTGTTCATATGAATAATACGAATACACTATGTGGCGAATATGATACGTATCATGAATATTGGTTAACGAATACGACTAGTTATTCACGAATACAATATTGTAGTTAAGTGATTGATGTACAATATGAAACGCCTATGTTGACAGTTTTGATTTGTCACAGCAATAACCAGTGATCTCATGACACTCAATTTTGGTATGTAATAATTAAAATTGACAGAATCATGTGCAGACTTGGCAAACTAACATGACTTGCACTACTGCAATGCTAATACATGTTCCATTCTTGCATATCTCACAATGGAAAAGGACATAAGGGTTCAAGTAAAACATGCTCCCTTAAAAGAATCGTAAATATCGTTAATATTCGGTTTTGGTGACCACGAATAACGAATTAAATTCATGAAGGGCTACAGTTCGATTCACCGAATATGAGAGTGAATCATTACAGCCTTAGTTCATATTACTGGAAAATTGCTAAAAGCAGCGTAAAACCACTCACTCACTCACTCACTCACTCACTCACTCGATCACCCACTCACTCTCCCACTCACTCTCCAACTAAATCCTGGGCGATGCAGTTAGAGTGGGTGGAATCAATAGACCCAACTAGACAGACAATTTGTAAGTTTGGCATCTTATCTAGACAAGATCAGTCCCAGAATAGGAAGTATTGTTATGTTAGAACTTGGCATTTGGCTGCACATGCCTCCTCCATGGCAAGCAAATACTATCTACACTCTTAACATTAATCGGAGAAGACAGTATGGATTTGTAAGAATGCATGTTTGTTTTATTTCAAAATATAGAATAATCAGGACATTGTAAATGGTCTGTCACCTTAACATATTGTTAGCAATAATTTTTATACTTGATCAATAATTTCTTTATGATCAATATTATTAGTTGTCATCATGGTCGTCATTAATACCATCTCAAACATTATTGTCATCGGGGCGGTGAAGTAGCCGAGTGGTTAAAGCGTTCGCTCATCACGCCGAAGGCCCAGGTTCGATTCCCTACATGGGTACAATGTGTGAAGTCCATTGCTGGTGTCCCCCGCCGTGATATTGCTGGAATATTGCTAAAACCGGTGTAAAACCCAACTCACTCACTCACTCACTCACTTATTGTCATTATCAGGCCTATTGGTCAAAGCCATGGGTTTGATTCCCCACATAGGTACAATGTGTGAACTCCATTTCTGGTGTCATGGGAGAAGTAATATTGCTGGAATATTACTAAAAGTGGCGTAAAAGTAAAATACTCAAATTATCGTTATTAATGATTTTATTATGGTTCTTCCTTCTTCGAAAAATATTAAATATACATTTTAGGTAAAGTGATCTCACAAGACAATGGAAGTGAAAAAGTAGGTTTCCCGTCATCATCGTCGTCATCATCATCATCATCATCATCATCATCATCATCACATTTTAGTAGCTATATATCCTTGTGCTATCTTCAATAATCCAGATCTCGCTGGGCTAGGGTGATAATTAGCCCTGTGGTTAAAGTGTTCACTCATCACACTGAAGCCCAGTTTCATTCCCAACATGGCTACTCTGTGTAAAGCCCTTTTATGATGTCCCCTGCAAAGATTCTGCAGCGTTATTACTAAAAGCTTATAAAACTGCTCATTCACTCAGTGAAATTACACGTATATCCCCTCCTCTCAGATATGTCTACCTACATCTAATGACATGGATTATCTGAGTTTATCGTCCAATATGGCTGCCTGATGACTAGCGTATTAAGTCATCGTGTAGAATCCCCTCCCTGGGGGCTCCACTCATGATAAGCTCCTTCTTGCTGACCCACATTGTTAAATGTCTGCATGGAGTAAAAAACCTACTCCATGTATTGACTGTGATCTCATCTAGCGATTCCATGACAGGACAGACACGGTTAGGATATAACAAGCTGTCAATCAATGCCAACTATGGATTAAGACGAGGATGACTTGACCCTGTTGTTTATCTATGTTCCAGGTAAGGATTCTGGGTAAGCTTTAAATTCAGCAATTTTATAGGTATTATGATGGTGGCTTGTAAATATTTGAATCTGGACCAGACTCTCCAGTGATTGACATCATGAGCATCGATCTACCCATTTGAGATATGATGACATCAAGCAAGTCCATGAGCCTGACCAGCCAACTGTATTAGTTGTCTCTTACAACAGGCATGGGTTGCTGAAAACCAATTCTAACCCAGATCCTCATAGGTCAAATATAAATGAATTCAACTGTGGGTTATGAATTGACTTTCAATTTTCAGAACTAAAATCAGTTTTAAAAATTTTCTGGAAAAAAAGTGAAATCTCAAAATGTTACACTACCACCTTGCTTTCTATTTTTGCTAATGCAAAAATAATTATTTCATTTGCATTTTCAGAATAATTAGATGCACTGACATTATGTTTAAACAGCTGATGGACAACAAATCAGCTACCATTACATTATTCCATTTAGTTAATATAATAATGTCTTCTGAAGAGAGCAAATTTGGGAGTTGTGTGATCAAATCATGGGGCTACATCATTGCCAAGAAGGAAATGGGACCCATCAGTACATAGGCATAAAACTGGTTGTACATTTCAACATCTCTGTCAGACAGAAAATAGCTCTTATTTTTGTTCATCTTCATCTTCACTTATAATGCAAGTAATCAAATTTACCTGACACAAAGGTTTTTAAGAAAATATTTAATGGACCACCAAGAGTTCATTAATATTTTGAACTAAAATAAGATGCTTTTATGTAAAGTTATTTTTCTGATGAATGACACCTGTAAAGAATACAAAATATTTTTTGTACTTGATAGGCAAGACCAATTAAAGTTCTTGTATATAGACAAACCTAGCTACATTTTGTATAAGTTAAACAAAGAATTGAAAACTGTCTTGTTTGATGGAAAACATTCTTTTTTTGTGCTTATTTTTATTTACAATCTGCTTTAAGATTATTTCAAGAGATTATTTTCAATTTATTTGCATCTGCCTAATGGCAAAGACAGAGAATAACCAATAAGAAAATTATTTGTTCTGGCCTTAAAAAATGAAGTAACAAAGTGATTTTATTGACCAGGAATACCCCATTTTCCCAGTAGATTGTAAGAAAACTTCAGTGTTTCAATGCTGCTACTCTGATGGGAGGCTGTATCCTGAGAAAAACATAAATGGCTAGTCCATTACTCTGTGACAAGTTCCTAATTATGTTGGGGCATTTGTCTCGAAGCCACAATTCTCTGAGCTGACTTGGGTCCCTTGAGCATGCCAGGAAACCTGTGATCATGAGTTTGAATCCTGTTTCTCTCTAGTGATGTTTTTTGGTTCATTGGCACCATGCAGGGATTGCCTGACGAAGAAATCTTCTGCATATGATGTTATCTGTGTTGAAAGTAGTCAGATAATTTTGCTGTTGAGGGGATTTAACCAGAGGCAAGTCAACTGATTCTCATGATCAGTAAAACAGATATGTATTGGCTCTTGGATACCAACAGAAACAGTTGGAAATCAAATTTTGCATCAATACATCCTGTACTTACATTCAGCTGTCCTGTCTTGCAGACTTGTTACTTTTGTTATATACTATTAACACAGATTTTATGTTCAGCTGAAAGATAATTCTGCAATATCACCAACTGACGGGTATGATTGAGTATTCATTGGTTCTGAAATTATAATTTAATTTTTTTTAACAGGTAAGGAATAAACTTGTATCGTTGTCGGGCAAGTATGAATCTGTATCGAAACGTCGCATCCTCCAAATAAAGAAGTTGTTCATCCATAAAGTTTGTTCCTTATCTGATTCACCAACTTCTAAACATGCCACTCAAAGAGTAATTTTCTAACATAAATTCCTTGAAGACAGAGAGAGTCAAGGTGACTCCCATATTTGGGAGCCAAGGGCAATGCCTGACAATACCCATGCTCGTGGGTTTCATTAAAGTGGTAGGTGCAGTGAGGTAGCCTAATAGTTAAAGCATCAGCTCTTCATGCTTAAGACTTGGGTTCGATTCCCCACATGGGTACAATGTGTGAAGCCCATTTCTGGTGTCCCCCGCCGTGTTATTGCTGGAAGAAAACTATGCTCACTCACTCACTCACTCACTCACTCACTCACTCGTCGGGGTAAATGACTATGACATGCATAATATTGGGCTTTTGTTTCCAATCAAGATGACAAGCTTTGATAAAATTGGAATACTGTTCAAAGTGCCTTTTGCCCAACACACACTGAGTCCTAAAAATGATCCTTGGATCAAGACAGACTTTGCTTTACCCATTGATTGTGGTGTTCAGAATTCCTTCAGAAACTCACTGAGACAACTTAAAACCTTGGTTAAAGTCAAAGGGTCTTGTGCAAACGATCAGGTGGGAGAGGAATTAGGTGTGCACTTCAAGTCGCAAACTTCTTGTCAAAGTTATTTTTAAATGCTAAGTGTCTCCCAGCTTTCAAGATACCACAACATTTGTAAACATTTGACATTCTCCCATCTGCTGATTTCAATCCCAAGCACATCTGTCGAATAAAAGCTGCTCATCATATATTTATAATATTTCATAAGTCAATACTTACATTTGCTTAAACCCGAGTTGCAAGATCTTAGAAGGCTGATGTGACATTTCATCGGCCTAGAAGTGCGAACTGGCAAACATTAGAACATGGGTAGTGTGCTTAATGCAAAAGTTTTTTAATCAGCGATGGTTCTTGAAGTCACGCGTTAACTACTTGGATGTCTGATGTAGACAGTATTGAGGTTGGACTAAATGATATCGTAAATATCTCCGCCACCGTATAGTGTTTGGTAGAAGCTTTAAGTGTTTTCATTTTATGAATGGCATACCTCGAAAGCAGTCTGCCGGGCTCATTGTGCAGCTTACATTCAGCTCAACTCGTGTCGATGAATGAAGTAGGACCTGCTCGGTAGGTATATGTGTATTATGGTTCACTTTCAGCTTTGACAAGGTGATTGATTCCCCAAGTCTTCAATGATTTTTCTGTTTGTACTTTGATGATTTACTGCACTGGCAAGTGGGTCGTATTCTGTGTTGTCCATAATATGCTTTTATCTATTGATTTTTTCCCCACCAAGATAAGACGAGGTTTATTGTGGGAGATAGATGTGAGTATGTACAGCAATAACATGCAATAGGTCTCGTCAGAATTTGGGATATTTGCTGAGCGGGACTTGATCTCCGATTATTCAGCCTAGTCAGTGGGTCATGCCCATTGAAGGAGATTTTGTGGTTTCAAGAATGAAAGTATACCTTGTCCTTGTTCATCCATATTATAGGGGTAGCCTATTGGTTAAAGTGTTGGCTTGTCACGCCAAGACCTGGATTCTATTCCCCACATGGGTACAATGTGCAAGGGGCGGTTGGGTAGCTTAGTGGTTAAAGCGGTCACACGTCACGCCGAGACCCTGATTCGATTCCCCACATGGGTACAATGTGTGAAGCCCATTTCTGGTGTCCCCTGCTGTGATATTGCTGGATTATTGCTAAAAGTGATGTAAAACCCAACTCACTCACTCCATATATTTTATGTGTTTTCATCTCCAACCTCAGCCAGCAGATGGGTGTAAAAAAATAATAATAATAACACCAGAGAATTATAAGATAATTTTCACTGAATGGATAACTTATTTCATTGAATTTAAACATTAATGATTGTCTTAAAATCAATATTTGATGAAGATCAAGCGTTCGGATAAATGGAGATGAGAAAGATGTATCTGGGTTTTTTCATGAGTGTGCAAGGGTGAAAGTATTCTTTTTATCACACATACATTTCTACAGCAGTGACGAGAATTGAGGTGAGAACACAAGTTATTATTTCATGTCAAAATAAAAATCCATGGTGGGCGGAAAAAGGAAAATATACAAAGTAATTTTGACAGCCTTACCTGAATTAACATGAACTTGAGCAATGGGGTGTCGCTATTCGTTTTGCTGACTCAGCCAGAAATAGTCATACTTCTTGAGAAGTGGGGCATTGGGGTAGTCTTGTGGTTAATGCATTCGTTCATCATGCCGAAGACCCAGGTTCGATTCCCCACATGGGTACAATGTGTGAAGCCCATTCAGGTGTCCCCTGCCGTGATATTGCTGGAATATTGCTACAAGTGGCATAAAACTAAACTCACTCACTCACTCTTATGAACTGAATGAGTTATGAGTTAGTCAAACCTCCATTCTGTTTTATTGGCTTAGGGATATAGTATTCCAAAATTATAGGATGATTGGTTGAATTAAGAATATGTATGCAGTATTGTGTTAAATATTTTAATGCTAGAAATAATATAGATTATGTGAGATGAAGAGCTAAATGGCTGCTTCCTCCCCCAAGGCAGCAATAGTTGTTAAGTTTGTATCTCTGGTGTTAGTTCACAGTCTTTGCAGGAAGAAAACTGACATGTTAAAATTTCTTTTATGGAATTATTAATAATTGAGTCTATTTACTGAGGAATGACACCAATGATGATAGTTTTGCCAACGTAATTAACTTCTTCTCTAGTTCACAAACTTGTAAATATTGAAGCAACAATGTCTGAAAGGTCCACACAGTATATTTCTAGGATTTCTGTGATAATGTTTCAACACAGTATATTTCTAGGATTTCTGTGATAATGTTTCAACACAGTATATTTCTAGGATTTCTGTGATAATGTTTCAACACAGTATATTTCTAGGATTTCTGTGATAATGTTTCAACACAGTATATTTCTAGGATTTCTGTGATAATGTTTCAACACAGTATATTTCTAGGATTTCTGTGATAATGTTTCAATGGTCATTCATGAGTAGATGAAATCTAGTGATATAACTTTTTAAATTTACTTTTTACTTTATTGTTTTGTATCTGTGTGGTATTCCATTTCTGGAGGTAAATATTACAACATGCACTGGAAGTTACTTTGCCTCAGTGCCACGGTTGGTTATACTGTTTTCCCACTGTAGTGAGTGAGTGAGTGAGTTTAGTTTTACGCCGCTTTTAGCAATATTCCAGCTATATCACAGCGGGGGACACCAGAAATAGGCTTCACATATTGTACCCATGTGGGGAATCGAACCCGGGTCTTCGGGTGTGACGAGCGCTTTAACCACTAGGCTACCCCACTGCCCCTTTCCCACTGTAGGAACGAATTCATAGATAACAACTTCATATGTTTGTGAGTGCAACTTTCCTTACAGATTCTTATACCGTTGTCTAACAGGAATGTATGGGGATGTATATATACTAGGGCTGTAACAATGCATCAAACTGTCGATGTATCGCAGTTGTTGAGTCTCTAATAGCAATTAATTATGGTAGAAACGAAAAACTATCGAACCATTGACAGTATGTGTGACTATTGATAGTTTAGTAATTGACTTCCGTTCATAAATGCACAGTGCAAAATACAGGCTGTTTGGGTGGAGACATGCAGCTTTGAGTAGTTTTAACTGTTTACTTGATCTGGGTTTCAAGTTTATTGTCAGCTATTAAAAGAGACTGAAACTACTTCAGCTTGTTTTTATTGTATATAAACTATACATTCATTTGGGAAATGACTTCAAGTGAGACAATTCAATGAGAAAAAAACTATTGCAATAGTTGAGCGAAATAGACTATCGCAATAGTTAGTCTGTTGCAATAAACTATCGCTATCACAATAGTTGTTTTCCCCTCAATAGACACCCCTAATATATACTTTGTGTAACAAAGAAAACAACATAGGTATCCATGAACTTGTCAGTATTGTACTTTCCAACTTCTAACATGCTACTCAAAGAAGTTGTTTTCCCACTGTTCTCAGGATTGTAAGATGAACTTCTGAATGGAGAAGCCTATGGTTCAAATCCCAGTTTTGCACCAGTTACTTTTGCACTAGTTATGTTACTAGGCTTGTCAACAGAATCCATCTTTTCTCATGGGTTTCATGAAAGAGGAAAACATCCTGCATCACTTCAGACTGCACCTCCCACTTAAAGCTGACATACTACCTGTGAATATCTGGGTTAGAACTGTAGTCTTCTGTAACCTATGCTTGTCGTAAGAGGCGACTGACAGGATCGGGTGGTCAGACTTGCTGACTGGGTTGACACGTGTCATTTTATCCCAGTTGTGTAGATTGATGTCATTCCTGGTGTCCCCCGCCGTGATGTTGCTGGAATATTGCTAAAAGGGGCGTAAAACCAAACTCAGTCAGTCAGATTGATGCTCGTGTTGTTGATCACTGGATAATCTGGTCCAGACACGATTATTGACAGACCATTGTTATATAACTGGAATATTGCTGAGTGCAGTGTAAAACTACACTCACTCACCTCACCTCACCTCACCTCACCTCACCTCACCTCACCTCCACTCACCTCACTCAACTCACTCAACTCACCTCACTCACTCACCTCACCTCACCTCACCTCACCTCACTCACTCACCTCACTCAACTCAACTCAACTCAACTCAACTCCTCACACTAATTCACTAATGCTGACATACAAAGGAATTCTGTTTAAAACCAAATTTAATCACCATGAACTGAGAATGTCAAATTATTCCGTCAAGTTGTTAATGATCCGTATGAACAGTGAATGGCATGTAATAACATTGTAATGAGACAATGTAACGGTATGATTCTGTAAATAGTTTTATGTTGTAATCATCTCAACAAAGGCTGATATGTAATTGAAGTACTGAAAGTATCCAGTCAGTTTGGCTAACTGTCTGTGTTTACTGATACACTGAAGTGTGAAGTGCCGCCCGGCTGGAACACAACTCTGTACCTGGGTCTCCGGGGAGGCCGACTCAGATAGGTAAATGACTAAACGCTGACATTTCTCGGGTGAAATTAGGTTACACCAGATCAAAGCTGGCTTTTCATAGAATGAATTACTGGAAGAATGGGCTAAGTTTCCTGTCTGCTGGTCAGTTAGGTATTACTATTAGGGTCATTTGTTTTGGATGTTCATTACAGCTGTCTGGTATGTTCCCAGGGGTTGTGGCAGCAGACAGTTGTTTTTATGAGATTTTACCTTTTAGGGCTACGAGTCATTTGTTAGGGCTGAGGATATATAGTTGTTGTGGAGATCAGGATGTCGGATGGAGGGTGGGTTGGTTAAGGGTGGTGATAGAGGGTGGATGGGTTAGGGGTTGGATGGATGGTAGGTGGGTGAGGGGTGGTGCTTCAGAGAGGGTGGGAGGGAGGATAGTTGGGTGAGGGGTGGTGTTTTGGAGAGGTGGGTTAGGGGTAGGATGGAGGGTTGGTGGATAAAGGGTGGGATGGAGGGTGGATGGGTTAGGGTGGGGATGAAGGATAGGTGGGTGAGGGGTGTTGTTTGAGCCGAGAAGTGGGTTAGGGTGGGGATGAGGTGGTGTCTGGGCGAGGTGGGTTAGGGGTGGGGATGAAGGGTAGGTGTGTGTGAAGGGTGGTGTCTGGACGAGGTGGGTTAGGGGTGGGGATGAAGGGTAGGTGTGTGAAAGGTGGTGTCTGGGCGAGGTGGGTAAAGGGGGTGGGAATGAAGGGTAAGTGTGTGAAGGGTGGTGTCTGGGCGAGGTGGGTTAGGGGTGGGGATGAAGGGTAGGTATGTGAGGGGTGTTGTTTGAGCGAAGTGGGTTAGGGGTGGGGATGAAGGGTAGGTGTGTGAAGGGTGGTGTCTGGGCGAGGTAGGTTAGGGTCGGGGATGAAGGATAGATGGGTTGAGGTAGGGTTGAAGGGTAGGTGAGTTAGGGATGGGGATGAAGGGTAGGTGTGTGAGGGGTGATGTCTGGGCAAGGTAGGTTAGGGTCGGGGATGAAGGATAGATGGGTTGAGGTAGGGTTGAAGGGTAGGTGAGTTAGGAGTGGGGAAGGGGTGAGGATGAGGGGTAGATGGGTGAGGGATGGATGCTTGGTATTTGGGTTGTGGATAAGGAAGAAAGGTGGGTTGGTTAGGGATAGAGTGGAACGTAGGTGGGTTAGGTGTGGGGATAAAGGGTGGGTTGGTGATGAGGTCAATTAGGGGTAGGGATGGAAGGTAGGTCAATTTGAGGGGGGGATAATAGGTAGGTGGTTTAGGGGTGGGCTGGACGGAAAATGGTGGGTGAGGAATCGGTGGATGAAGTGTAGATGGGTAAAGGGTTGGGGTGGTGGGTTAGGGATGGTGGTGTATTACGGAGGGTGAAGAGTGGAGATGGAGTGTGGGTGGGTTTGGGGTGGTTGTGATGGGTATTTGGCTCATGGATGGGGATAGAGGGTGGGTTGTTTAGGGATTGGGTTGGTAGGCTAATAGTGTGTGTGTATGACAGTGAGGTGTGTGTGTATGACAGTGAGGTATACTCAACTCAGCATCACAACTTTCATGACTTAACACATTGTAACCCTCTATGTGGTGATCTATAGAAAATAATTTTCAGTCAGGCCAGACAAATTTTATTTCTTGTTTTACGGATCCGCCGGTCGTATATTTTCAAGAATAAGAAAAAATGTGCAAGAAAATGTTTTTAGATTGTTTTTTTTTTTTTGCCCCATATACACTTCATAAATTGCCAAAAGTAAAATATTTTTAGTATTCAAAAGGAATGTTGCTTTGACTGGTGATTTTTATTTTCTTATTTTTTCCCTCCTGCCTTTAGGTTTTCTGAGGACAAAAATCCGTAAAACAAGAAATAAAATTGGTCTGGTCTCATGATGATTGACAACCAGCTATAAATGTACACTACGTCTTGAGTGACACTTAAGATTTCATTAATAATTACAGCATTTCATGAGGTATGAGGTAAAGAAATTCTTAAATAGATGTGTCATGGCCGAGGGCAATATTTCTAAGCATGCTTGCCTCCACAGGGAGCCTGTTCTTGATTCTGTGGCCCTGCAGGTAATGTATGTTTGTCTATTATATTTTGTAGCCATTAAGGGGAAATAAGAGAGTCTCTCAGGAACACTTCCATCAGTCAGTGCTGCGATTACCTCTATAACAATCTGCTTGGTGAGAGCTGCTGTTGTTTTGATACATTGACTGCACACGTAGATCATTGTGTGCTAGGACGTGGTCGAGTTCCGTGAATGGTGATTGTTGTCATGAATGGGCCGTTTTGGAGGTGAGAGCTGCCCCCAGGGTACTGACAGGTCAGCTCGGGAAGGACAGACAGCCGGTGATAATGTAGCCATTAACCGATATGTACACAGCAAATTTACACGTAGGTGATAAGTTTGTTCGTTTTAAACAATTTGTATCGTTTGTAATACCTGTTGTGGCACCTCATTTTGAAGAGAATTTAAAACTATACTACAAAAGAATACTTATGATAAAAAAAGATTTAATAAGCCTCTTCGTTTATGTAAAGTTAAGGTATTGGCACGTGGTTAAGAACTAATTTTTCCCCTGAGCTCACCTGGATTATCTACCAATACACATGTTAATCCCAGCATGAAATTGTTTGAGTAAACTATCAACTAAATATAGGTAGTACGGACAGGAATACTGCCATTTGTACTAATTGCTATTTGACTTGCTGTAAAAGAACATCAAACGAGTTTGGTCACTTTGTGCGGCTATGATTACAAGGTGCAATTTGTGACAGTCTATGTTATACAGAAGTTATACAACCAGTAGGGCTGGTTTATGAAATCTCATGACACTGGTTGTATGATACCGCGATGTTGATTATATGGGTTGCTGTCTGACGACTAAATGGTTTCAAATTACATGTGATTTTTGTTGTACTGCTCAGATGGTACAGAGATAGATAACATGACTCCACGCCTGTATTTTCACCTGACTTACTTGGAGTGATTTGATTAGATGTGCCTCACCTGAAAGGTTGTCAGGTGGAAATCCGTGTGTGAAGATAATAGACTAGTTGTGTAGAAATGTGTCTTGACATATGCAAGTGATGCTTGCATGAAAACATCTTTGTATATGTGCAGCTATGTATTTCGATAATAATACACAAGTTATAACCATTATTATTGCATGGCTGGTCTACAATATACCTTTGTCTGAGTCAATCACAAATGACATGAGAAATAATCTAGAAATTTCATGTCTTGCTTTCAGTAGATCATGTATAATTGTCATGACTGTTTTAGTGAGTATAGCGTTCGCCACGTGGTTACGAGTTGTGGTAGTCATGCAGGTTGTCTGGGTTTGATTCTCCATATCGGTTACTGCTCCTGTGGTCAAGTGGGTAGGGTGTCTACCGGAAGAGCAGAAAGGTTGGGTTTGATGCTTTGGCAGTGTCTGGCGTTAACCTGCTGGTGGCTCAGAGTCAGTATGCTGTGTCTAAGTGGAATATTCATGTCTAATTGTAGCATGGTGTTGGGCTAACGCTACAAAATCAGTATTTAAGTCAGGGCTCTGTTTCACAAAGCTCTCGTAAGCCTAAAATCTCGTAAATTTTCTCGTAGCAATCGTACCTCCTATGCTGTAACATTGACTTATGATAGTCGTAGGGCTACCGAGAGTTTTGTGAAACAGGGCCCTGGACCATTACAGGAATGGTGGGGAAGCTTAGTGGTCAAAGCGTTCGCTCATTGTGCCGAAGAACAAATTAAGTTTTATTTCCCACATGAGTACAATGTGTGAAGCCCATATCCGGGTCCCTCGCCATAATATTGCTGGAATATTGTTATAAGGGGCGTAAAACCATACTCAGTCAATCACTCACTCACTCACTCACTCCATGAGTTACATATGCAACAACCTCTGGGCAATTCCAGGTTAGAATACTTGGGTTCCCAGTACGCTGTTTACCTCACTTGCTCAGTATCTGCTACAAGAGGGAGGTTACCCACATACAAATGTTTTCCCACTGACTTCTAAAGCAACATAATATTTCTTTTCTGAATAATAAATCATTAAACTTCCACTACATGCCCATGTGTAAGTTGCCTGGCCTATTACTCCATCACAAGATGTGGTTGGCCTCCCCAGCTTGGTTTCCGACTACAGGAAGCTGTATATACACCAACCACAGTTCTGCACCAAATGACACGCACTTGAAATTGTACACGGAAACATTCACCAAAACTGATGATATCAACAAGTATGGGCTCTGAAGCCATGTTTTGAACCATCCAGATTTGACAGTGTCATCCAGTTGCTGCTAACATCATCAGATTGAGGACTAGCCAGTTTGTGTAAGATTCGTCATGATGGAGTGCCAGATGTGTGAGCCCATTGTTGATGTCCTGCAGTGAGATGACTTGAATACTGCTTAAAAGGTGGAAAACCCTATACACTTTACTGTATGATGTCGAAAGGCCACCCCAATGAAGATATATGCATTTCCGTTTCCCGTAATTGATACCCCCTCACTTTTTTTCACTTTTCAGTCAAGTTTCACCTGAGCTTTTCCAGATTTTTTCAACTTTCCTTTTTTTCAAAGTGCTTTGTTATTGATAAAGCTGTTTGATCATCTCCATAGTGACAGTTCACTGTTACTTGAAATCAGGTTTTGACTGCAATATTGCAAGTTATCCTATTCCCAGAAACAAGCACCCAAGCCTACCTACCCAATTTGTGGATTGGATGAGATATTATATATTACTTGCTTCACCTTGAAATCCTGTTACTCCAGATGGAGACTGTTTGGTTCATATATACACGTATACATATAGTACCTGACCTTGTGGATAATTGCACCCCAAGTGAGATGTGCCAAATGGAGACAATGCAGGTAGTTAAGATAAGATATAACTTTATTATCCCGGAGGAAATTCTTTTTGTATCAAAAACAGCCTCAACATGAATATTGACACACATTGCTGACTAGCAATGAACAAGTTCCAGTCCATCACCGTAAATATGGCCAAAATAGTGTTAAACTCGGCAGACTGACTGTATAAAATCGCATATCATTGAGTGGTAGCCTCAGTCAGTGATAGAATAATATGCTGGCCTGCTATATACCATTGATACTGGATCAAGTCCTGTAATTCTATATTTATGCCGGACCAGCTGTCTGTTGAATGAAGCAAGGTTGTTCCAGGACAATGTCATCAAATATTTCCTCATTTTTGGTGTCAGTGATAATAAAAGAATCAATATTTTCAGGACACCTATAGTATTTCATTTACCTCAATGCTAAACAGACAGACTGCTTGTATTATGGATTGTCTGCTTCATCCTGGCCAAGCCAACAAAACAACTTAAGCACTAAGATTTTAAGAAGTTTTTGTTAAAATATGTTGTGGCATGCTATGATCCCATCTTGACCAAAGCCCGAGTCCATTATTTGAGTTGTTTGTAGAGATACTTCTGTCCAAACTAATGGTGTAATGAAACGTCAGAACAGCACTGTATCCAGTAAAAGGCTCATGATACAATACATCGATTTACATCTCCTGTATTGCAATACATACGATACATTTCATAACAAGTCATTGAACATGTAAATGATACTGGACACATGAATGGAAACTGTTTAAGAACCAGTTTATGCAGATTTGCTAGTATTTTAGTATTGCTAGAACCTTCACTATATTCCCAAACTTACATATGTTTTCCTTATCCTGACTCATACGATGAAAACACATGTCAACAACGTGAACAAATACAGATAAGTTCAAACCATATTGTTGGTATATCAATCCTAAAACCGTATACAGCTAATTTAGTAGCAAGGCCTAAAAATTTAAAGGATATAATGCCATATAGGGTCCCAGGCGCTCTCACAACCGTCCTCAAGGGCGAAGAAGGAGAGAGTGAGGGGCATATCTGATCATGTGACGCATTTTCCCGCCAAAAGAGTCACAAGGGAGATAACACTGGATGAGTGATTTTACGTCCGCTTTTTTGAAGGGAGCTTCAGAAGGGGATTCAAGTGTTCCACTATCATTTGCAAGAAGAAAGAGACAAGCAATTAAGTATGAGTCAGGATAAGTATAAAATATCAATTTTAATCTAAAAATTACATGTTTCTCCCCTACGATATCCCATCTTTGCTGTTTGCGATTTGAAAACAATTTATTCAGGGTTGTTAGAAAGGTTGACCGCTGTATCTGGATGCAAATCGTGTTGCACCTATGTTTGGGGGATACGTGTCATATCACAGCCTCATCATGGCGTTACATCTCTAATCCAAAAGCAATATTTGTCAGTTGAAGGCCCTCTTTTCATTTAGACTCTCTCTTGTATTTATCTGAAGGTTTGCTGTATTTAACAGAGACTGATTACTGTTGTACTTTGATGATAAGGGCATGGAATCAGTCTTAGTGAACTCTCATCGATGCATCGAACTATCAATGGATTGCAATTGTTGAGTCTCCGATAGCAATTTGAAATGAAACGAAAAACTATCAATGCATCGATAGTATGTGTGACTATCGATAGTTTAGTAATTGACATCTGTTGGTAAATGCGCAGCGCAAAATACAGGAAGTACCAGATTCGTTCACTTTGATTTAGAGTTATCTGTCCCTGTTACCTCATAAACAAACATGGCAGCAGAAACTGTTTACTTGATCTGGGTTTCAAGTTTGTTGTCAGTTAGTAAAAGAGACTGAAACTACTTCAACTTGTTTTTGTTTCATATAAAACTATACGTCCATTGTGGAAATGACTTCAAATGAGACAATTCAAGGAAAAAGAAACTACTGCAGTAGCCGGTCACAACAGAATATAGACTATCGCAATAGTTGTTTCCCCTCAATAGTCACCCCTACTCTCATCACAAACATAATTCAGAAAACTACTACACAATACTGACAATGTGACTGATGAAGTCTTCATTTCTCTTTTAATATAAAATTCTTCATGTGTGAACCCTTATAAATTGTCACTTGCTTCAATTTGTGTTTTGTATTCATGTTGATATCTATGTAATATGGTCAACAAAAAATCCTCTTTTGAACATCATTTTATGTTGTATTCATTCATTTTAATATTTTGGGGGTCTTAATTGTTAAATCATCTTTGTTGTTAATTGTCTTCGCACTGGGTTTGTTAAATCATGTCTTCATTCTGGATTTGAATTCCCACCTGGCAACTAAGTGCGAAGAATCCTTTGATGATGTCCCCTGCTGGGATGTTACTGGAGTATAACTGAAAGCAGAATTAAAGCACAATCAAAGCACAATAAATCAGTGATGTATGGACCACCAAGCCTGTTTAACAGTGCACTTGAAACACCTTACATGCCAGAGAAGGGTGGACTTGGTGTTTTATTGTCTGCCCAGATTTGTGAATATCCATTCCAATTCTAATACTTTATATTGAGAACATTACGATCATTCAGTACTTCTAATGAAACACCTACCTTGACAGCAATGATTGTGGCCTCGTGTTTGAGTCTGTTGAAATGTGTTACGTCTGCGACCGCCTGCAGACAAAGGCTGAGAAGGTCAGAGTGTTTGAAATAGAGAGTTCTATTGATACCTGACAGACAAGAGGATCAGGCCTCACAGAGACATAGTGTTTAGCATCCCAGAAATGTTCCGTCTGTTTTTGTTATGATGTTCTATCTATTGACTTAAAACACCCTGCTATATCCTCTGACAAGACTGCCTAGAGGAGCAGGGCATTGATATGTTGACAGCCATTGCTGTCAGTGGGGATGAGGTTATGGTTAGAGGTTACAGGGGTACTGTTCACCATGGTGTGTTAGGGCCACTTTTCCCTTTTCAACCAGTTACTTCTTTGGATGTGCCAGAATTGTGACAACAAATTCTAGAATTGACCAGTTTATGGTTCTATTTTTGTCGGACAATACACATTGTCACTGGCTTCAGCAGATTGATGAACATTGACTGAAGTACTGATCATAGCAGCATCAAACCTCTTTCACACTCACTCACTCATTGACAACTTCTTGTTGTGAAATGCAGAATTGACATCCAATATATAGGTGGGTGCATGGTTTGACATTTTACTCGATGGTTGTGGAGTGCAATTAGTGATTTACTATATGGATAATATGATTGAATTTTTTAATAACATTAATAATAATAATAAGTCATCTTGTATTGCGCATAATTTCCAAATACCAAGTGATTGCTCACGGCACTTTTTTCTTCAGCATTAAGGAAGCCTCAACTTTTTTAATTTTGTAGACCTGAAAGAGGATGAATATGGACTGCTAGAGCTGAGACAAGGACAAGTATAGACTGTTATATAATGTATATTATGTCTCTTGATACTTTCCCATGTCAGGCTGTTGAATCAGATTGGCTGGGTTTTTATGGTTTTACGAATCATATGGATGGGAGGATGTTTTGACTCCCACCTGATCTGAGTTCATATAGTTTGAGTTTCACGGTGTACACAGCACAGAAGTCACCAGTCACACCAGTATGCTAGACATGGGTAACAACTACACTTTTATCACTCTGATTTACTCACCTTTCGTCTTCAAGCACAGAAAGGGTTAAACCGACAGTATAATATCTATCTTTCCACCCCAAATAAATTGAAACCATGACTAAAGTCAGCAGTTTATGTGATGACTGAGAAGGGTATCAGAGCGTGACTTAATCCTACTGTCAGTGGTGTACGGGAGGTTACGCTGGGCAGAGGTTCTCAGGGTCGGAGGTAAGAAGAGCCTCATGCTGTCCCGTGTCATGATGTACTGCATGCTACCATACTAACTGAACTGGAGGAAGCAACAGTGTACACTAGTTAAAGGGTCACCATTTACAGTGGTTCATAGTTTTACCTTAGTTAAGGGGTCAGCATTTACAGTGGTTCATAGTTTTACACTAGTTAAAGGGTCACCATTTACAGTGGTTCATAGTTTTACCTTAGTTAAAGGGGTCAGCATTTACAGTGGTTCATAGTTTTACTCTAGTTAAAGGGTCACCATTTACAGTGGTTCATAGTTTTACATCTAGTTAAAGTTAAAGGGTCAGCATTTACAGTGGGTCACAGCATTTACAGTGGTTCATAGTTTTACACTAGTTAAAGGGTCACCATTTACAGTGGTTCATAGTTTTACTCTAGTTAAAGGTTCAGCATTTACAGTGGTTCATAGTTTTACACTAGTTAAAGGGTTCAGCATTTACAGTGGTTCATAGTTTTACACTAGTTAAAGGGTTCAGCATTTACAGTGGTTCATACCAGCATTTACAGTGGTTCATAGTTTTACTCTAGTTTAAAGTGGTTCATAGTTTTACACTAAGCATTTACAGTGGTTCATAGTTTTACTCTAGTTAAAGGGTTCAGCATTTACAGTGGTTCATAGTTTTAACATTTACTCTAGTTAAAGGGTTCACCATTTACAGTGGTTCATAGTTTTACTCTAGTTAAATAGGTTCAGCATTTACAGTGGTTCATAGTTTTACTCTACTTAAGTGGTTCATAGTTTTACTCTAGTTTCAGCATTTACCAGCATTTACAGTGGTTCATAGTTTTACTCTAGTTAAAGGGTTACAGTGGTTCATTTACAGTGGCTCACAGTGGTTCATAGTTTTAGTTAAAGTGGTTCATAGTTTTACACTAGTTAAAGGGTCAGCATTTACAGTGGTTCATAGTTTTACTCTAGTTAAAGGGTTCAGCATTTACAGTGGTTCATAGTTTTACTCTAGTTAAAGGGTTCAGCATTTACAGTGGTTCATAGTTTTACTCTAGTTAAAGGGTCACAATTTACAGTGGTTCATAGTTTTACACTAGTTAAAGGGTCACCATTTACAGTGGTTCATAGTTTTACACTAGTTAAAGGGTCACCTCATTTACAGTGGTTCATAGTTTTACACTAGTTAAAGGGTCACCATTTACAGTGGTTCATAGTTTTACACTAGTTAAAGGGTAACCATTTACAGTGGTTCATAGTTTTACCCTAGTTAAAGGGTTCAGCATTTACAGTGGTTTTCATAAAGTTTTACACATAGTTTTACTCTAGTTAAAGGGTTCAGATTTACAGTGGTTCATAGTTTTACAGTGGTTCATAGTTTTACTCTAGTTAAAGGGTTCAGCATTTACAGTGGTTCATAGTTTTACTCTAGTTAAAGGGTTCAGCATTTACAGTGGTTCATAGTTTTACTCTAGTTAAAGGTTTCAGCATTTACAGTGGTTCATAGTTTTACTCTAGTTAAAGGGTCACAATTTACAGTGGTCACCATTTACAGTGGTTCATAGTTTTACCTTAGTTAAAGGGTTCAGCATTTACAGTGGTTCATAGTTTTACTCTAGTTAAAGGGTTCAAAGGGTTCACCATTTACAGCATTTACAGTGGTTCATAGTTTTACTCTACTTTCACATTTACAGTGGTTCATAGTTTTACTCTAAATGGACACCTCTTAAAGTGTCACCATTTTATAGTTTTAGTTTTACACTAGTTAAATGGTTAAACGGTCATCATTTACACTACAGTGGTTCATAGTTTTACACTAGTTAAAGGGTCACAATTTACAGTGGTTCATAGTTTTACACTACTTAAAGGTTTCAGCATTTACAGTGGTTCATAGTTTTACACTAGTTAAAGGGTCACCATTTACAGTGGTTCATAGTTTTACACTAGTTAAAGGGTCACAATTTACAGTGGTTCATAGTTTTACCCTAGTTAGAGGGTCATCATTTACAGTGGTTCATAGTTTTACACTAGTTAAAGGGTCACAATTTACAGTGGCTCACAGTTTTACTCTCATTAAAGGGCCACCATTTAGAGTAGATCACAGTTTTACATTAGCTAAAGGGTCACAATTTACAGTGGTTCATAGTTTTACTCTAGTTGGCTCATAGTTTTACCCTAGTTAAAGGGTCACCATTTACAGTGGTTCATAGTTTCACACTAGTTAAAGGGCCACCATTAAGAGTAGATCACAGTTTTACATTAGTTAAAGGGTTACAATTTACAGTGGCTCACAAATTTACACTTATTGCATTATTTTACGCAATTTGAAGCTTGTCTCTCAAGAGCAGCAGTTTAGAAAAGTTAAGGAATTGCCTCTGACAGGTAGCAAAACTGTTTTACAATATTTAAAGAGCTTTATGGTGGCAGCTAATTATTGTAGTAAGAAAATCATATTTTATGGGTAACTCAAAGGTTTACACAATTTGATGGTCCTCTTTCGATGTCTGCAGTATACACAAGGTAAGATATTGCCATTTACAGGTAACAAGAATGTTCTCCACTAGTTAAAGCCAGCCAGAATTTAGATAAAGGTTTGAAGATTATACTTTACTCCAGTTAAATAACCTCTATTTTAAGGTATCAGTGAGTGAGTGAGTTTAGTTTTACGCCACACTCAGCAATATTCCAGCTATATGGCGGCGGTCAGTAAGTAATCAAGTCTGGACCAGACAATCCAGTGATCAACAGCATGAGCATCGAAGCTGCACAAATGGGAACCGATGACATGTGTCAACCAAGTCAGCGAGCCTGACCACCCGATCCCGTTAGTCGCCTCTTACAACAAGCATGGGTTACTGAAGATCAATATTCTAACCGGGACCTTCACGGGTCTTTAAGGTAATAAAGGACATTATTGCTAATTAACTGATTGACTGACTCATAACATACTTATTTCCAAGTTTAGTGTATGCATCTAAACTTTATCCAGGAATCAAATATTTATTTATGTTTATATTTTTATTTTTTACATCTGATTATTGTTGGGTGTTTTGGTAATTAATATTTTATTTTTGTCTCTGTTAAATGCAGAACCTGGAATCAGATATACTAACACGGAGAGATTTTGAAAAGATCATGTGTTTCATGTTTCACCTAGTAATCCTCAAAGGTTTATCTCAAGGGAGACACATTGTTGTTATTCATCCAAACCAGAACAGATAAAAAAAGATGATAAAAATGCAATTTGAGGCTGTTTTGTTATAAACGAGCATCCCTCACCATTTGAATCCCAATGGAATTAAGTGAAAAATGTTACTTGTTACCTCGTGTTGTTGATATATAATCTGTAATGTAACCGTGTTGAATGAAAATGGATCTAAATGTAAGATAACGGAGACGTGTTATGGATGGTACAACTTTTTGTGTCTAGCAGCATGACATGAATGATCGGCTAATTGAAATGACAAGATGAATTATGTCATGAAAATATAATTCAGGATATATAAAGGATTGAGTAGAGTGTCGAGTTGTTTTTGTGTTTATGTCAGATCCATTGATTTTTTTAGTCATGATTGAAAAGGTCAGGTTTCTCTTTTGTTTATGTAATGCTGAACCAATTTAATCATGTTTTACCCATTTCTTGGCCTGTATGTCAAGATTTAGGAAGCCATAGAACTTACATTGGCATCTTCCTTTAACATTTACATGATGTTCTACTATAGTTAAAGGGGCAGCGAGGTAGCCTAGTGGTTAAAGTGTTTGCTCGTCGTGCTGAAAACCCAGGTTCAATTCCCCACATGAGTACAATGTATAAAGCCCATTTCAGGTGGGCTGAAATTGGCGTCAAACTAACTCACTCACTCATTCACTCATTCACTCACTCACTACAAAATTGCAAGGATTAATCTGCCGTGGTATGTTTGTCAATTTTTATTTGTTTGTTTGGAATCAAGTGGTAACGGTCTAAGTCATACATCACTCTAGGATTTTTTCTCTAACACCAGTAAGTCACTGATTCAAGAAAGTTTTATAATCAACTCGCTCACCCTCTGTCTGGGTATCAATCATGCAATCAGTCAAGAAATCAGTCAGTCATTAAAACAATCAAGTTGCTCATCATGGCAGTGAAGAGGCCATATGCTTGGAGCTATCTGTCTCCCAGACCCTTGAGAATTAAATAGGAGTCTTACACAAGTCTAGAATGACTTGGGGGCAGTAGGGTAACCCAGTGGTTAAAGCGTTCGCTCTTCATGCCGAAGACCCAGATTCGATTCCCCACATGGGTACAATGTGTGAAGCCCATTTCTGGTGTCCCGAGCCGTGATATTGCTGGAAAATTGCAGAAAGTGATGTAAAACCACACTCACTCACTCACTCACTCACTCACTCACTCACTCACTCACTCACTCACTCACTCACTCACTCACTCACTCACTCACTCACTCACTCACTCACTCACTCACTCACTCACTCAAATGATTTGGCAAGTCTAGATTGCCTCCACTCTAAGGATTAATCAAGGATTGTTCTGGTCTCCATTTAGATTTGTGTTGTTTTGTTTTCTTTCATAATTTGAAATGAGATAATTTCTGGGACTAAATGTTAGTCGAGCCTAGAGTATAATAACTAGGTATAGTGTGTCCATTTGATTGGGGAGCACTCAAGTGGACCACGGTGGCATCAGTATGACAATTCATGGGTAGATGTATTCAGTGTATGAAATAAGCCAAAACCCCAGCCAGATATCAGGGCTGGTAACTTCAAATGTTACCAGCCCAAGATGGATTTAACCAGACCAGACACCAAGAATTCACTCAGATGTATGGAACATCTAAAATTTGCACCAGACCGTCAGGCTAGCTAGCTGTAAATTTAGACCGTCCATCAGAAATCTAGCCTGTCTCGGGTGGTCGGATGGGCCTTATTTCATACACTGATGTATTATAATTACTATCAACCCTTGAAGATCGGTTTGAATTGATCTTCAGTAACCCATGCTTGTCGTAAGAGGCGACTAACAGGATCGGGTGGTCAGGCTCCCTGACTAGGTTGACACATGTCATCGGTTCCCAATTGCGTAGATCGATGCTCATGCTGTTGATCACTGGATTGTCTGGTCCAGACTTGATTATTTACAGACAACGCCATATAGCTGGAATATTGCGTAAAACTAAACTGACTCACTCACTATAATTACTGTCATGAACAGGATGAATCTCACTATATGAGGCATTACCAGTCTGTACAAACATCACGCGTTAAAGGGTTAAAGAAGACGCTCAAGTGTAATTGGTGTGAATGAGATACAGTTTAATTTCAATCTGGCAAATGTCATCCACATCGTCATCTATAGAGAGTGTCCTAGTTGACCTGTTTCACCTGTTATAAGGTATTGCATCAGTAGTAGAGAGAGATACCTGGCCGTTAGGGACAGCGTCTACCTGTCAGTGTCAGGTGGTGAGAGAGCAATAGGACTACTCCAGCGTGTACACTTGATGTTGGAGAGGGGAGGTACTTTTGTGTACCTGGTAAACACTGGATGATGATGATGATGATGATGTTGTTGTCAAAATGCCAGTATTGCTTAGTCGACCTGCACATCTACCTGTTGCTTACCTGAGCAGATGATGGTGTACTTGTGGAAGTAGATGTGCAGGTGTCACTAGTATACCATTATCTGTTCAGTCAAATGCTGCAGGTAGATGTGCAGGTGTCACAAGTATGTGCAGCTGTCACAAGTATACCATCATCTGTACAGATAAGTGCTACAGGTAGATGTGCAGGTGCCACAAGTATACCATTATCTGTACAGATAAGTGCTACAGGTAGATGTGCAGGTGCCACAGGTATACCATTATCTGTACAGGTAAGTGCTACAGGTAGATGTGCAGCTGTCACAGGTATACCATTATCTGTACAGATAAGTGCTACAGGTAGATGTGCAGGTGCCACAAGTATACCATTATCTGTACAGATAAGTGCTACAGGTAGATGTGCAGGTGCCACAAGTATACCATTATCTGTACAGATAAGTGCTACAGGTAGATGTGCAGCTGTCACAGGTATACCATTATCTGTACAGATAAGTGCTACAAGATGAGCAGGTGCCACAAGTATAATCATCTGCACAGATAAGTGCTACAGGTAGATGTGCAGGTGCCAAAAGTATACCATCATCTGTACAGGTAAGTGCTGCAGGTAGATGCACAGGTGCCACAAGTATACCATCATCTGTACAGGTGCCACAAGTATACCATCATCTGTACAGGTGCCACAAGTATACCATCATCTGTACAGGTAAGTGCTACAGGTAGATGCGCAGGTGCCACAGGTATACCATCATCTGTACAGATAAGTGCTACCAGTAGATGCACAGGTGCCACAAGTATACCATCATCTGTACAGGTAAGTGCTACAGGTAGATGCACAGGTGCCACAAGTATACCATCATCTGTACAGGTGCCACAGTTACACCATCATCTGTACAGGTGCCACAGTTACACCATCATCTGTACAGGTAAGTAATAGGTAAATGTTCAGGTGCCACAGTTACACCATCATCTGTACAGGTGCCACAGTTACACCATCATCTGTACAGGTAAGTAATAGGTAAATGTTCAGGTGCCACAGTTACACCATCATCTGTACAGGTAAGTAATAGGTAAATGTTCAGGTGCCACAGTTACACCATCATCTGTACAGGTGCCACAGTTACACCATCATCTGTACAGGTAAGTAATAGGTAAATGTTCAGGTGCCACAGTTACACCATGATCTGCACAGGTATTGCTACAGGTAAATGTGCAGGTGTGAAACTTAATTAATCGGAATCATAAGTCCAGAAACCCTTCTATCCAAACAATTCAGAAAGGTCCTAAGCACAATGAATATTGTCTAACAGTGACTCATTAATGAGACAAACAGCTAATCACCAAGAATTTCCCCAAGAGCTGTCTGATTACAGGGTCCAGCAACAAAGAGAAGACTTTTCTGTACATTAGCACATTTCAGGGTTCTGTTACACAGACCTACACATGCCGAGGTCAGGGGACGTTTCAAGTATGTATTGGATTACCTCATGTTGAGTCCAAACAGAGGAATGAAAGTGAATATATTGGCTACTGAGTGAGAGTACACAAGTGAGTGCCATGTTATATACACAGACATATGTGACACCCCTTGTACCTGTAACGAGAGTGTCAGGTACAGACAGGTAAACATGGCAGAGAGCTGTGAACGTGTCACCTTCTGGTATGGGGCTTCCAAGTGACTCCATGTTAATCTGAAGCAGCAATTTTAATACCGAGTTTTGACTTCATGGCAAGGAGCATTATGCGTAACAACTTCAGTAGGCCTACCAATGAAAAACACAGAGAGTAACCAAATTGAATATAATTAGCCACAAAACTTACAAGGTGACGGTAAGAGTCGACTGTACAGATAGGATGGTAGGGCTCTGTGACAGGTAGAGATTCTGGGTTAGAATATAGGCCCTCACCAACCTGTGGTGATGTAAGACTCGACTGTACAGATAGGATGGTAGGGCTCTGTGACAGGTAGAGATTCTGGGTTAGAATATAGGCCCTCACCAACCTATGGTGACGGTAAGAGTCGACTGTACAGATAGGATGTTGGGATGGTAGGTTGCATGCTGTGGTATCCCAATGGTAGGATGGTAGGTTGCATGCTGTGGTATCCCAATTTCCATGGACCAGTGCGTATAATGACATTTCTGGTCGAGAGTTGATTAATTACAGACAACAAGTAAACGAACAAATAACAACAGATACCTCTAATTATACAGTAAATATATGTCTCCTTAAAATCAGATTTTTGTTTAATTTCCTCGGGACTTTTTCTGCCGATTTCTCAGGAGTTTGTGCTCAGCCATCCAGTTTATAGATCTGTATAGAGCAGAGGATTTGGGAAGGTCTCATATTGAATTAGTCCCTTCTTTCTCGCATGTTACTCATGCATGGAGAAAATTACACCCTTTTCCTCACCATTAACTTCTGACAGTATGACAGTGCATCAATACTGATAATCCTACATAACACTCCTACTTTTTATACCAGGGACGGAGAACCTGTGTGTTATTGTATCCTGTTGAACAGTAACTACTTGCACATACTTGTGTTACAAAGTTGTAGCTCCGTAACGTGGGAAATTTGTCTGTCGTCACTCCAGGCATTGATAGTATAGGATATATACCGTCTAGACAAATGCTACGACCATTTATACCTGAAGGCAGCGTGTCAGTGAGAATTAAACAGATTTGGTGAGCTCCTTGACCTTTGTGTTGGATAAATACTTTTCCTCTCCGAGGATGATATGACGATAAGGTGAAATATATGCAGTTGTCGGTTAAAAGAATAGCTTTTTTCTCTGCAAGGATCCATACTTGTTTGGAAATAACCATGGACTTTATTTCCATGGTAACATGTAAGTGAAATTGACTAGATGTAATGAAATTTGCATTGAGCGATTACTGTTGGAGGGTTTTAATGTCTGCGTAATAGTATTACATGCTTCTCTGTTAGGGATGGATGTTAAAAAATTGAAACTATTACTGATACCAGGCACTTAAGGATTGGGGAAATGCTGGAGAAACTGACAGGTGAAACCTAGTTTGTTGCATCAGTGGCTAGTGCATTTTGCTCACTTATCGAGATAGGATGGACTAGTGTTTGTTGAAGGGCAGCGAAGGTGGATATTAAGTGTTGGAATCTCACTTGATTTCTAGGCATTGATTTTACTTGGCAGTTGTTGTTTGAAATGAATTAATGTGTTTGAGGATGATTTTAGATTTTTAATCTGAGTGAATTACGTTGGCAATTGTCTTGAGAGTATTCAAGATACAAGTTTACAAGTTTTGTAGAGATGCTGAGGATAGTAATAATAATGCACTTGTATAGCACCTAATTTCCAACCGGTGGCTGCTCAGTGGTGCTTCACAAAGTTAAAAATAAAATAAACAGAGTTATTGGTTGAAGAGATAGGTTTTCAAGTCATGGCGGAATGACTGGACAGAGTCCATAGATTTAAGAGATGTTGGGAGGCTGTTCCACAGAGTTGGAGCCACAACAGAAAAAGCCTGGCTAGCTAACTTTGTCCTCGTGAAGGGTACACAGAGTTGGAGTTGATCAGATGAGCGGAGTCTAGGAGCAGGGAGATAGGGAGTGTGTGAGTGACTGACTGACTGAGTTTGGTTTTACGCCGCCCCTTAGCAATATTCCAGCAACATCACGGCGGGGGACACCAGAAATGGGCTTCACACATTGTACCCATGTGGGGATTCGAACCCGGGTCTTCGGCGTGACGAGCCAACGCTTTGACCACTAGGCTACCCCACCGCCCCAGATAGGGAGTGAGGAGGGCCTTGAGATAGGCTGGAGCAGTGTCACAGTGAAGAACAGAAAAGCAGATGGTCAGGATCTTGAAGGATATTCGCTGTTTTATGGGTAGCCAGTTCTCTGAGAATTGGAGTGATGCGTTCATGTAGTCTAGTGCGGGTTATGAGGTGGGCTACTTTGTTTTGAACTCTCTGGAGATGTGAGACAATGCCCGGATAATGTAAGGTATGGGTAGGCCTCTATGAATATATGGGCTGCTTGTGTGAACAGATTGTGGCAGAAACTTATAAACCTACCAGACTGGATCGGGGTTGTTTTTTATTTTTTTTTTAATTTGTGTGTTTTTGTGTTGTTTTTTGGGGGGGGTAAGGGGAGGGTTTTGTCATTATTTTCAGGACATTTCAGTCTCAGGATATGGACTAACATTAGATGCTGCTGCTAGACAAGAAGACATTTTACTCAGACTTCAGACTAGCAGCAAAAGGTTACTAAGTGGGTTTTATGTTTCTGACAATATTCTTGGTGGGGAAAGCAGGTTGTGTGTTGGTTTGGTGAGGGAGATTGGGTCCACTGTAGGACTATGCTGAAAACAATTGGTATTAGACATATGCAGCAAAAGTTTTATGTTCTTGGTGGGGAGGGCAGGTTGTGTGTGTTGGTTTTCCTTGACTCCTACAGATGAAACCTCTATTACATCTCAGGTGGTGGGGTAGCCTCATGGTAAAGTGTTTGCTTGTCATGCCAAAGACCTGAGTTCGATTCCCCACATGGATACTATGTGTGAACCCCATTTCTGGTGTCCCCTGCCGTAATATTGCTAGAAAATATCTAAAAGCGGTGTGAAAACAAACTCACTCACTCACTCTATTACATCTCTCCTCTGTTGATTATATCTCTCCTCTGTTGTCTTCAACAGAGTAAGCGGTGACCTGATGAAACTGTGAACATGGAGTAAAAATGGAGAGGACATCCATGTCACATTATTCTCAAATGCAGACTGCATAGATTCTCTTCTAATTTCACTGAATTGATCACCCATGGGTTCCCTTACTAAGCCATATCATGATCAGATCAGAAGTGTCCAGGCGACCTATCTTTGCTTTTAACACTATACCTGCTTCCAGTACTCAACTTTCCCATGAAGTTTCGGGTTAGAATTGATCTTCAGTAACCCATGCTTGTTGTAACAGCTTGTTGTAGCATCTCAACAACCACCTTAAATTATAGATTGGGGCTCTCTTCCAGAAGGGGATCATAGCACCCACAACGAACCTTAACATAAACATTCTTTAAATCTTTAAACTCTTTAGAATTTGTCTTCAGCAACCCATGCTTGTTGTCGTAAGAAGCGACTAACGGGATTGGGTGGTCAGGCTCGCTGACTTGGTTGACACATGACATCGTATCCCAATTGCTTAGATTGATGCTCATGATGTAATGTAAAACTAAACTCACTCACTCACTCACTCACTCAACTTTCCCATTATATCAAGTTGGGGTGGTGGAATTGGGTGTAACGTCGTGCTTAAGAATATTTCGCTCATATGACGACGTGCATGCGTGTGTATGTGTAGGTGTGGCTGCTTGTACTAGCCCAGACTTAAGCTGGTTTTATAGTTCTAGCCCACTGAGATACCATGCCGCAGTGAAGCATGAATACCCCACTCAGACACATTATACTGACTCGAGCCGACCAGTCCTTGTTGTACCCATTAATGCCGGGCGCCAGGCAGGGACCAACAAGTACCATATTTTAATGTCTTTTGGTATGACGCGGTCGGGGATTGAACCCGCGACCTTCCGCTCTCCGGGTGGACGCTCTGACCACTACACCACGGAGGCGGTCCCATTATATCAAGATATATTCCTGCAGCTCCTGCCTTAAGTGCTTACATTTCACATCCTCCTTTTACCAAGATTTCAAAGAGCATCACACGACTCTTGTTTAGATATTGTTTGATTGTGATGCAGACGACATATTATAGCATGAATGGTGCAATGAATTCTGCTTTTAGCAGATTTCTTCTGGGTTTGGTTGCATTAATTTCACATAGTGGTAATCATCTATGACTACTCGTGCGGTGGGGTAGCCTAGTGGTTAAAGCGTTCGCTCGTCACGCCGAAGATCTGGGTTCGATTCCCTACATGGGTACAATGTATAAAGCCCATTTCTGGTGTCTCCCGCCGTGCTATTACTGGAATTTTGCTAAAAGTGGTGTAAAACTGAACTCACTCACTCACTCTATGACTACTTCTTTGGGGGTCATCTCCCAACCCAGCCTTGCTCCAAGGCTGCTCTGAAGGCTAAGCCCATGGATGTATAGTAATTCTATCTTTAAAGAGGCAAGTCTAGATAAGCGGACAGTTCTCTAAGGATGCCAGTCTGTTAGAGGGATATTTTATTTTTTTTAGAAATCATCATTTAAACAATTAAATATAACCTTAGGGACTTGTGCAAGTCTACTCCCAACCTTGAACTGCCACTGCTTCCACCAAGGTTGAATGGAAGGCTTGACATCATACAACTGGAATGCTTCTCAAATGAGTGTAAAACTCAGCTCACTGACCACAACAAAAGGTTGTCAGCCAATGAAATCAGCACAAGAATATTGACCTTGAGTGCTTTGACTTCTGATGGTCTGTTACTCGGGAATCACAACTTCTTGTTGATTGATTACTTAAGTACAATATGCACTGAAGCATTGTAAAATGTAAATAATTAAGTCATCATCCGTGACATTTAATTATGTCTAAAGTGCTTGCAACAAGTGGTTCAACACATTCTCCAGTTTGCCAGTGTTTATTTCATGGACATGATAGAATTTATACTCTGAACGTGAACAAACTGAAAATTTGGAATGAGACACCTTTGATATAGATTTTATGTTCCACTAGCTCTTGTTATTTGGCATTATAGATTTAAGTTCTGTGGCAAATCTTTGCTGCTGGCAAGTATGCTTCAATTATGCCTTATGAGTCTCGAAGAAATCGAGGAAGGATGACTGGTCAGGCTTGCAATGGATGAATGAGTAACAGTTTTCACTGGCATGAGGAGGAGGTCAGGCAGGTCACAGTGTTACCAACTTGTCCACAGTGCTGCAGCCAGACTGCGTAATTTCAGATTCCCGCTAACTGTACCTACCTTAACGCTTTTTTAAAATGTATGTGCCAACAATGGTGCAAATTTATAATTTGTAACATGTTTTTATATGTAAGGCATGTAATTTATTTCAAAATACGACTATTTTCATTGAAAGTGATGTCAAACATTCGGAAATAAAAAAATCAAAATATTAAAACTTCTGTAATTCAAAGCGAGGCTGCCTAAGCTCTGCACATTGCTAGAACGTCTATTTGCTTATGCAACTGTAATATGAATCACTGTAAGGAGCTCTTTTGTGGTTGGTGGCAATGGGGTAGTCTGTCTCGCTGAAGATCTAGGTTCGATTCCCCACATGGGTACATTGTGTGAAGCCCATTTCTGGTGTCCCTCGCAGTGATAATGCTGGAATATTGCTACAAGCGGCGTAAAAATAAACTCACTCACTCACTCTTTTTTCATTGTATTGAGCTCGACTCGATGTATGGAGTTTATCATCAAATCTTTTTGGCTATCAAAATCTCAAAGAGAAGGATTACAGATTTTTTCACTTTTGGTTATTGGCCCACATTTTCTAAAGGTAGGGGCCTACTGGCCCCTCCAAAGAAATCCTGACTGTTCCTGTGAAAGACTGTCAAGATGGCTTTACTGGGCTTGCCTGTTATGAGGAATGAACTGCTGTACATCCATGAGCGTATTACTCAGTACAGACTGGAGCAAGGAGACTCGGCAACCTATGTTTATAGTTAGAGGTGACTAATGGATAGTGTGGTCAGGAGACTTGGCTGATGCATGTTCTCAGAGTGATGCTCGTATTGTCAGTCACCTGGTCCATGATTTAGTTGGAATTTTGTTGAGGTTAGTGATGGGTATTGACTTTTGCCATGCATTTATTGCAATAATGTTTTAAGAATGGATAACTATATGTGGATGAACAACTTCTTTATTACAGTGAGAGCAACATTTTAGTGTAGGTTCAAACACTGTCAGATGATGAATCTTTAATAAAGAAGTTGTTCCTCCATATATTGTTATCCATCCTTACTGCTCCAACTTCTAAATGCCTTTCAAAGAAGAATTTTTGTTTTGTGATACATACCACAGCATATTGCATGCTTTCTTCCAACTGTTAATTTGTATTTATCCCCGCCGACGGGTTTAGCGCAAAGCGGGGGATATAGTATAAGGCTCACATGTTAATCCGTACGTACAAATTGGAAGATCTTAAGAACTGTTGACTAGATTCTTTTCAAATTTTTACCTAGGTTCATCACAGTATAAGAAAGGTCCCAGTCAGGTTTGGTGACCTTGACCTTCATTTCAAGGTCACAAGGGGACCATAACGTTTCACTCTTGTCAGCGAGATAATTCTCAAGAACCGTTCACTAGATTTTCTTCATATTCAACACCAAACTTTATCTGGGAAGGCGCAGGGCCCAGTCGATTTTGGTGACCTTCACTTAATTTTCAAGGTCATGGCGACACATTGAAGATTTCAGCATGTTAATTTGCATGTTAAGATAGTCAGCAAGATATCGCAAAAAAGATTTACTGGATTTTTTTCATATTTGACACTAATCTTCATCTAATGAAGGTGCAGGGCCCAGTCTGTTTTGGTGACCTTCACCTAATTTTCAAGGTCACTGTGACACTTTGAAGATTTCAGCATGTTAACCTGAATTGTCAGCAAGATATCTCAAGAATGGTTCACTGGATTTTCTTCATAGACTTTCAAGACTTCCCTTGAATGTTTTTCAATAAGCAATTTCTTTAGTACCATATTTGCATGTTTCATACACTATGACATTCATGTCAAGGTCAAAGTCAGTCTTGAAAATATGTGTGTGTTTGAACAACTACAGAGCAAGATATCAAGAAAGGTTGACTGGTCATGTTTTTGTTGACATTTAACTTCATCTTAAACTTTCATTACTTTTTAAGTTTGATTTGATAATTTGTGGCGGGGGATTATGTCACCTTAGTGACAATGCTTGTTAACCCTTAGAAAAATGGACCCATACGTTGAGATTTCCCTTGCACATTTGTTCACAATTCATAGTCATCTGCCATTGTGGTTCATGCTGCATGAGTCACAACACATTGCATGAAGGAATGTGGTCGTAAAATAAACGCTCTCTGTATTACAGGAATCAAGTTGATCTCTTTGCTTGATGATGCTATTGTCAAAATGCATGCTAAATAGTAGGGCTGTATCGATGGATCAAACTGTCGATGTATTGCAATTGTTGAGCCTCAGATAGCAATTAATAGATGGTAGAAACGAAAAACTATCGATTCATTGATAGTATGTGTGACTCCGTTGATAAATGCATAGCACAAAATACTAGAAGTACCAGGTTCATTCACGTTGATTAAGAGTTATCCACCCTTGTATACTTGTACTTTCATTGAGTTTATGTATTAACTGATTACTTGATCTGCTTTTCAAGTTTCTTGGCAGTTATTAGAAGAAACTGAAACTACTTCAACTTGTTTTTATTTCATAAAAACTATACATTCATGTACGAAATGTCTTTAAATGAGACAATAGTTAGTCGCAATAGACTATCGCTATCGCAACAAATTTTGTTGCAATAGACCATCGCTATCGCAATAGTTGTTTCCCCCTCAATCGTCACCCTTACTAAATAGACACATTGTATGAAGGGAGCTGGTTATAAATGTATGCTCTGATTTACATAATATCATCTTGACTCATCACATAAGCAAATTATGCTGTAAAGTTGAAAATATGCATGATTTAAAACATGACAGCATACCTGTATTTTCCTAACGTGTTGCGTTACAAATACATTGGTATTTCAAACTGGATATGCAAGAAATATATCAGGTACCACCCGCTGGGAGCGTCATGGAAATACGAACAAGTGAACAATAGCATCCCTGTTGATGGTGGAAACCATTTATTCAGTTTTTAGTTATTTTAGGAGATATTTCTTCATGAATACAGGCCACATAACTCACAGTTCGTTAACATGGTTTATATATAGCGATTTGCAGATGCAGTTGAGATTGACAAACAGAAGTCTTTATGTATAATTACAAAGATCAATATCCCATTAGATATCATGAAAAGTTTCTGATGACAGGTTCATTGCTGGATGAAGATTTGCAAACTTGAAAACAGACATAATATGATTTGGGGTTAACTTTTCTCTACAATTTTGTAAAGAAAGATAACTTTTTATGCATAAGCTAAATGAACTGTGAACTAAACAGCAGTTTCCATAGCGTATAATATGGTTATCATTTCACAACTTCATACAAAATGACTCTATACAACCATCTTGGGTATATCAAGGTATATTTCATGACAAGATGAATCGTAGCACTCTACATGGGTCCAATATATATCATGACAAGATAAATCACTGCAACATCCTTGGGACCAAGGTATATATCATGACAAGATGGAGCACTGCAACCTCCTTGGGACCAAGATATATATCATAACAGGAAGGAGCACTGCAACCTCCTTGGGACCAAGGTATATATCATGACAAGAAGGAGCACTGCAACCTCCTTGGGACCAAGGTATATATCATGACAAGATGGAGCACTGCAACCTCCTTGGGACCAAGATATATATCATGACAAGAAGGAGCACTGCAACCTACTTGGGACCAAGGTATATATCATGACAAGATGGAGCACTGCAACCTACTTGGGACCAAGATATATATCATGACAAGAAGGAGCACTGCAACCTACTTGGGACCAAGGTATATATCATGACAAGATGGAGCACTGTACTTGAGACCAAGGTATATATCATGACAAGAAGGAGCACTGCAACCTACTTGGGACCAAGGTATACATCATGACAAGATGGAGCACTGCAACCTCCTTGGGACCAAGGTATATATCATGACAAGATGGAGCACTGTACTTGGGACCAAGGTATATATCATGACAAGTTGAATCACTGCAACCTCCTTGGGACCAAGGTATATATCATGACAAGAAGGAGCACTGCAACCTACTTGAGACCAAGGTATATATCATGACAAGATGGAGCACTGTACTTGGGACCAAGGTATATATCATGACAAGAAGGAGCACTGCAACCTACTTGGGACCAAGATATATATCATGACAAGAAGGAGCACTGCAACCTACTTGGGACCAAGGTATATATCATGACAAGATGGAGCACTGCAACCTCCTTGGGACCAAGATATATATCATGACAAGAAGGAGCACTGCAACCTACTTGGGACCAAGGTATATATCATGACAAGATGGAGCACTGCAACCTACTTGAGACCAAGGTATATATCATGACAAGATGGAGCACTGCAACCTCCTTGGGACCAAGATATATATCATGACAAGAAGGAGCACTGCAACCTACTTGGGACCAAGGTATATATCATGACAAGATGGAGCACTGTACTTGAGACCAAGGTATATATCATGACAAGAAGGAGCACTGCAACCTACTTGGGACCAAGGTATACATCATGACAAGATGGAGCACTGCAACCTCCTTGGGACCAAGGTATATATCATGACAAGATGGAGCACTGTACTTGAGACCAAGATATATATCATGACAAGAAGGAGCACTGCAACCTACTTGGGACCAAGGTATATATCATGACAAGATGGAGCACTGTACTTGAGACCAAGGTATATATCATGACAAGAAGGAGCACTGCAACCTACTTGGGACCAAGGTATATATCATGACAAGAAGGAGCACTGCAACCTCCTTGGGACCAAGGTATATATCATGACAAGAAGGAACACTGCAACCTCCTTGGGACCAAGGTATATATCATGACAAGATGGAGCACTGTACTTGAGACCAAGGTATATATCATGACAAGATGGAGCACTGCAACCTCCTTGGGACCAAGGTATATATCATGACAAGATGGAGCACTGTACTTGGGACCAAGGTATATATCATGACAAGAAGGAGCACTGCAACCTACTTGGGACCAAGGTATATATCATGACAAGAAGGAGCACTGCAACCTACTTGGGACCAAGGTATATATCATGACAAGATGGAGCACTGCAACCTCCTTGGGACCAAGGTATATATCATGACAAGAAGGAGCACTGCAACCTACTTGGGACCAAGGTATATATCATGACAAGATGGAGCACTGTACTTGAGACCAAGGTATATATCATGACAAGAAGGAGCACTGCAACCTACTTGAGACCAAGGTATATATCATGACAAGATGGAGCACTGCAACCTCCTTGGGACCAAGGTATATATCATGACAAGAAGGAACACTGCAACCTACTTGGGACCAAGGTATATATCATGACAAGATGGAGCACTGTACTTGAGACCAAGGTATATATCATGACAAGAAGGAGCACTGCAACTTGGGACCAAGGTATATATCATGACAAGATGGAGCACTGTACTTGAGACCAAGGTATATATCGTGACAAGTTGGAGCACTGCAACCTCCTTGGGACCAAGGTATATATCATGACAAGAATGGAGACTGCACTGCAACCAAGAAGGAGCACTTGGGACCAAGGTATATATCATGACAAGAAGGAGCACTGCAACCTACTTGGGACCAAGGTATATATCATGACAAGCACTGTACTTGAGACCAAGGTATATATCATGACAAGATGGAGCACTGCAACCTACTTGGGACCAAGGTATATATCATGACAAGAAGGAGCACTGCAACCTACTTGGGACCAAGGTATATATCATGACAAGATGGAGCACTGCAACCTACTTGGGACCAAGGTATATATCATGACAAGATGGAGCACTGCAACCTACTTGGGACCAAGGTATATATCATGACAAGATGGAGCACTGCAACCTCCTTGGGACCAAGGTATATATCATGACAAGATGGAGCACTGCAACCTCCTTGGGACCAAGGTATATATCATGACAAGATGGAGCACTGCAACCTTGGGACCAAGGTATATATCATGACAAGAAGGAGCACTGGGACCAAGGTATATATCATGACAAGATGGAGCACTGCAACCTACTTGGGACCAAGGTATATATCATGACAAGATGGAGCACTGCAACCTACTTGGGACCAAGGTATATATCATGACAAGATGGAGCACTGCAACCTACTTGGGACCAAGGTATATATCATGACAAGATGGAGCACTGCAACCTCCTTGGGACCAAGGTATATATCATGACAAGTTGAATCACTGCAACCTCCTTGGGACCAAGGTATATATCATGACAAGAAGGAGCACTACAACCTCCTTGGGACCAAGGTATATATCATGACAAGATGGAGCACTGCAACCTCCTTGGGACCAAGGTATATATCATGACAAGTTGAATCACTGCAACCTCCTTGGGACCAAGGTATATATCATGACAAGTTGAATCACTGCAACCTACTTGGGACCAAGGTATATATCATGACAAGAAGGAGCACTGCAACCTCCTTGGGACCAAGGTATATATCATGACAAGATGGAGCACTGCAACCTACTTGGGACCAAGGTATATATCATGACAAGATGGAGCACTGCATTACTTGAGACCAAGGTACATTGGGTTTTCTAAGCAGATGACTTGTTTTGACAGCTTGGTTTCCGATTATCCAAGTGGATGGTTATGTTTCAAGTATGTCATTCAATATGGCTTCCTGCTATTAATTAGTTAAAGTGTAAGTGGAAAGTGGCAGGATTTTGAATGACTCTTCTCGTGGGAGGTAAAACCCCAGCATCCATCATCTGCAGGACGAGGAGAAAATAACCACATTTCCACCAGATTATTTTTCACTTGCGTTATACACGACTAGCTGATGATGTTTTTGTTGAGCAAAAAACGGCCACTAGGGTAAAGATGTTATCCCTTTCCTGCAATACAAATCTCTCGGGTCGTGTTTTCATAATAAACAAATATATTGCTGAATGTCTTGAAGAGTCAAAACTTAGACAAGATGTGTTTTTTCTTGGGTTATGTTTGGTCATAGTGATGACAGCTATGTTGTGATCTGTTTGTGGGGCAGCCAGGTGACGTAGGAGTTTCAAGGTCGACCATTTAACATTCCTTGAAAAAATGGGTGGAAGAATATTTTATCTGTTATTTTTCTCTTGTTTTTCTTTGTTTTCACAACACATTTTCTTTGTAGGGCACCTAGAGGTGTGTCCTGTTTATTGTAGGGCACCTAGAGGTGTGTCCTGTTTATTGTAGGGCACTAGAGGTGTGTCCTGTTTATTGTAGGGCACCTAGAGGTGTGTCGTGTTTATTGTAGGACACCTAGAGGTGTGTCGTGTTTATTGTAGGGCACCTAGAGGTGTATCATGTTTATTGTAGGGCACCTAGAGGTGTCGTGTTTATTGTAGGGCACCTAGAGGTGTGTCGTGTTTATTGTAGGGCACCTAGAGGTGTATCATGTTTATTGTAGGGCACCTAGAGGTGTGTCATGTTTATTGTAGGGCACCTAGAGGTGTATCATGTTTATTGTAGGGCACCTAGAGGTGTGTCGTGTTTATTGTAGGGCACCTAGAGGTGTGTCGTGTTTATTGTAGGGCACCTAGAGGTGTGTCATGTTTATTGTAGGGCACCTAGAGGTGTGTCATGTTTATTGTAGGGCACCTAGATGTGTGTCGTGTATATTGTAGGGCACCTAGAGGTGTCGTGTTTATTGTAGGGCACCTAGAGGTGTGTCCTGTTTATTGTAGGGCACCTAGAGGTGTGTCCTGTTTATTGTAGGGCACCTAGAGGTGTGTCGCGGTTTATTGTAGGACACCTAGAGGTGTGTCGCGGTTTATTGTAGGGCACCTACAGGTGTGTCATGTTTATTGTAGGGCACCTACAGGTGTATCATGTTTATTGTAGGGCACCTGGAGGTGTGTCGTGTTTATTGTAGGGCACCTGGAGGTGTGTCGTGTTTATTGTAGGGCACCTAGAGGTGTGTCGTGTTTATTGTAGGGCACCTAGAGGTGTGTCGTGTTTATTGTAGGGCACCTAGAGGGTGTGTGTTTATTAGGGCACCCTAGAGGTGTGTTGTATTGTAGGGGCACCTAGAGGTGTGTCGTGTTTGTTTAGAATTGTCCCTGGTAGGGCACCCTAGAGGGTGTGTCGTGTTTATTGTAGGGCACCTAGAGGTGTGTGTGTGTTTATTGTAGGGCACCTAGAGGTGTGTCGTGTTTATTGTAGGGCACCTAGAGGTGTCGTGTTTATTGTAGGGCACCTAGAGGTGTGTCCTGTTTATTGTAGGGCACCTAGAGGTGTGTCCTGTTTATTGTAGGGCACCTAGAGGTGTGTCGTGTTTATTGTAGGACACCTAGAGGTGTGTCGTGTTTATTGTAGGGCACCTACAGGTGTGTCATGTTTATTGTAGGGCACCTACAGGTGTGTCGTGTTTATTGTAGGGCACCTGGAGGTGTGTCGTGTTTATTGTAGGGCACCTGGAGGTGTGAGTGTTTATTGTAGGGCACCTGGAGGTGTGTGTTTATTGTAGGGCACCTGGAGGTGTGTCGTGTTTATTGTAGGGCACCTAGAGGTGTGTCGTGTTTATTGTAGGGCACCTAGAGGTGTGTCGTGTTTATTGTAGGGCACCTAGAGGTGTGTCGTGTTTATTGTAGGGCACCTAGAGGTGTGTCGTGTTTATTGTAGGGCACCTGGAGGTGTGTCGTGTGTTTATTGTAGGGCACCTGGAGGTGTGTAGAGTGTTTATTGTAGGACACCTAGAGGTGTGTCGTGTTTATTGTAGGGCACCTAGAGGTGTGTCGTGTTTATTGTAGGGCACCTAGAGGTGTGTCCTGTTTATTGTAGGGCACCTGGAGGTGTGTCGTGTTTATTGTAGGGCACCTAGAGGTGTGTCGTGTTTATTGTAGGACACCTAGAGGTGTGTCGTGTTTATTGTAGGGCACCTACAGGTGTATCATGTTTATTGTAGGGCACCTACAGGTGTGTCGTGTTTATTGTAGGGCACCTGGAGGTGTGTCGTGTTTATTGTCTGGATTCATCAGAATTTACTTCAAAATGTTACAATTTTTATATTAATATTGTACTTTGTTACCATTGTGCAAATGTCACAGGGTGATACAGTTCCCTCTTCTTCGATTGTCACTTTAAATTCAGATTGCAATTTAATTCAAAATGTATCACCACACATATAAATATATATGACTTGGTTGACACATGTCATCATATACCAATTGTGTAGATCGATGCTCATGTTGTTGATCACTGGATTCTCTGGTCCAGATTTGATTATTTATCACCACCCCTATACATATACTTCCTGTTTTGAAGGCAAGGCTATTGGTTGATGCCTTTGAACATCAAATCAGCATTTTGGTTCATTATGTAAAGTCCACTGTCTGGTGTCCGCTGCTGTGATATTATGAATACATAATGCCACTTAGAAAGTGGTCAAACATAACAAATGTTATGTTTGGGATTACACTTTCTCAGTAAAGTACAGATTTCAGTACTTTTGTTGAGTAGAGTCCCTTCCGGGATTCGAACCCACACCCTCAGAGTCAGACACCTTATCACCAGCACACAAAGTCACCCATCTAACCCACTCATCCATCGCCCATGATGTTGATCACTGGATTGTCTGGTCAAGACTCGATTATTTACAGACTGCCGCCATATAGCTGGAATATTGCTGAGTGCGATGCAAAACTGAACTCACTTCTGACTTCGCTATAATTTTCTATTTCATTCCTGGAATACGGCTGTGGCGTTGAACTACAACCAAACACATGTTTCTTACAGAGTCTAACTTTAACAGTACGGTACCACTTCTACAGTGGAATCACCTCCAAAGTTTCTAACCTTACAGAAAGGTGCATGTTCCTTCAAGCTGATAGCTTCCCAAAAGGTCAGCACTGGGAATCAATAAACATAGACAATCGTTTTTGTCATAAGCCTCCAGACAACTTACATGTAGTTGACATAACATGCCCCTGCAGTTGCCATAGCAACTAATAAGCTGTACGTCATTAATGTTCAAATCTGTGATGTCTATAGGCTGAATCTTAACAAAGGATTTTTTTCCATGAGGGGTAAAAAAAAGATCAAACCAGGCTAATTTGATGTGCTGATGTTAGGGAAGAAACGATTTGCTTTGATTCATCGGCATCTTGAGCAAGACATATGACCCATTCCCAGTTATATAAAGTTAAAGGATCAAAGGGAACTTCCTTTTTTATCCAGTTTTCCAAAAACATATTTTTATTACAAATTGCCCAACTATTATATCCTATCTGAGAAGAAAAGGAAAACAGGAGGTGTTTGTTATTTAATACAACCCTAGGATATATTTCAGCTATATAATAGTGGGCAGTAAATAATCAAGTCTGGACCAGTCAATCCAGTGATTGATATAGTAAGCAACAGCTAACTCGTCTTTCCCTTGTGGTAGGGTTCCCACAAGACCTGGAAAACCTGGACATTTCACACCCCATTTTCCAGTCTTGGAAAAATCATGAAATTTACAAAAATGGATGAAATCATGGTAAATTCATGGACTAATCCTGGGGGGTTTAACTAACACAACTGTATATCTTAACACTACTACAAGAGCTATGGCAGCCATCAACATGGGTATCTGGATTAGTTTGCCTATGTGTGAATACTTGCTTAAATACATGCGGTAATAAAATTCTAAACAATAAGAGGTATTTAATGTTTGGTTGACAGCTGTTAGGGGAAATAGGATGTCGTATTTAAGATATTGTTTTATTTCAGATACAGTAATGTTTAAAAGTATCAAAATACCCTAGGACATATATTGTTGTGTCTTGAAAAAGCAATATTTGTCTGTCTGGTCTCATGCAGCCAATGCTGGTTGTATAATACAAATAAATTTAAAAAAATTGTTTAGTGCCGCTCACAGCAATATTCCAGCTATGTGACAGCGTAACTATATGGATGAAATATTGCCTAGGTGACGTTAAATTCTAACTCACTCACTGTGTGACAGTGGTCTGTAAATAATCGAGTCTGGACCAGACAATCCAGTGATCAACAACATGAGCATCGATCTGCACAATTGGGATACGATGACATGTGTCAACCAAGTCAGCGAGCCTGACCACCCGATCCGGTTAGTTGCCTCTTATGACAAGCATGGGTTGCTGAAGATCAATTGTGCCCCATATCTTCACGGGGAAATGGATTGGGTGGTCTGACTTGGTGATTGCACGTCACCGGACCCAAGCAGTGTTAATGGTTGCTCTAAACATCAATCACTTGTTTTTCATGTCGCAGATTATTTAGAGGCTACTGAGTGTAGATGGAATAAGTCTGAGTGTGAAGTTACACAACGAGCAAACAAACACTCACTGACTTCTCGTTCCAGTTTCTTCCATCCCCACCATGTCATTAGACGTTGCACCCTTATGAAACATTAACCCCCCCGGAGAGAAAATATGTAATGACATTTTCCACAGCTGATCATATTTATTTCTTTTTCCAGGTTTCTCATCTTCAAAGGAAATACTAGGGTGTTATCGCCAACAGACAGGTATGTACTTCGTGTGGTTTCCTTTGTTCTAAAACGACGCCATCGTCCATGCTGCCTGGAATGAGTGACTGAGTATTATGTTGTCACTTTTCGCTATTTTTTACGAGGGGGACTACAGGTAATCGACAAGTGTGTGTAGTGCAGCTAGCACACCTGGCTGTTCCCCCTCGTAAAAAAAATAGGAAAAAGTGACAACAAAATAATGATTGTTTGTTAAACAGCTTGTTTATTTGGGTGTGCAAGTTATGAGACAAATCAGAGTTGGTCTGTTGATTTCATGTGACTGTGCAAATTTTGCACACATACGTCCCGATTCTTGTTAATGAGATATCTCATGAATATGTTGTACCCACTGTCTTCAAATTTGGTGACAGCCTACAGTTGGGGATTACGCAGACACCAGTCGATTTGGGTGACCTTGACCTTATTTTCAAGGCCACCACGACACTTTGACCACTTTTCAAACTCTTGTTAACGCGATATCTCATGAACTGTTGTATCCAGTATCTTCAAATTTGGTGACAGCTTACATTAGGGGATTACCCAGACAAAAGTCGATTTGGGTGACCTTGACCTTGACTTGTCACCACGACACTTTGAACACTTTTCAAACTCTTGTTAACGTGAGGTGAGGTGAGGTGAAATTGGGTTTTACGTCGTGCTTGAGAATATTTCGCTCATATGACGACGTGCATGCGTGTGTATGTGTATGTGCGGCTGCTTGTACTAGCCCAGACTGAAGCTGGTTTTATAGTGCTAGCCCACTGAGATACCATGCCGCAGTGAAGCATGAATACCCCACTCAGAGACATTATACTGACTCGGAGCCGACCATTCCTTGTTGTACCCATTAATGCCGAGCCAGGCAGGGACCAAACAAGTACCATATTTTAACGTTTTCTGGTATGGACGCGGTCAGGGTTTGAACCTCGCGACCTTCTGCTTTCGAGGCGGGGCGATTCTAACCACTACACCAGGGAGGCGGTTTGTTAAGCGTGATATCTCATGGACTGTTGTACCCAATGTCTTCAAATTTGATGACAGCCTACATTGGGGTATTACGGAGACACCTGTTTATTTGGGTGACCTTGACCTTTTTCTTCAAGGTCACTACGACACTTTGACCACTTTTCAAACTCTCATAAAACATTGCACTCAATTATGTTGACAGCCTACATTGGGTGATTAAGCAGACACCAGTCATTTCAGGCATCTTTTATGTGACCAAAAATAAAAAGTAGTATACGGTATATAGATATTCCATTCTTTAGCAGTGAGGGGACATTGCCATATTAGTGGCAAACACTTGTTATATTTTTGTGTTAGTGAGCAATTCATCGGTCTCAAATGAAATCAAACCGACTGTTGTGATCAGATGATTGCCTTGATTGTCTCTATAAGCTTGCTTTGTTTGTTGTTTTAATGATGCACCCAGCAATAAACCAGCTGTATGGCAGCGGTCTGTAAATAGGCGAGTGTGGACCAGACAATTCAGTGATCAACAGCATGAGCATCAATCTACGCAATTTAGGTGTAGTGACATGTCAACGTGAGTGAGCCTGATCACGCTGGTTACCTTACCCACGAGCATATGTTGCTGAAGATCAATTTTAACCCAGATCTTCAGGGGTATCTCTAAGACTAACACTTAGTTTCTGAATATATATAATTTTGATTATAACAAATAAACCCATTTAAATTGAAAAGGAGACCCAGGGAGACCAGAGATTCAGAACCTGAACCTGGAGAAATCTAGACTTGCTTCATTTAAGGCTTTAGCGTTGCAGAGAGGGCTGTAGGGAAAATAATATGGTTCAGGGACTGTGAGACAGACTAGGGTATCTGTATGTGCAATCCAGTTCTTCTTCAGTCTTGTATCTCTTTAAATTCTTCAGTTCTTTTTCAGTCTTATCTTTTTATGCACTCAAAGATTACGAAAGTAGCAAGAACAGATCATCTAAATCTAGGACAATTTGAGTAAGGTTGGATGTTTGTTCCAATGTGTGTGACATGTTAAATAGCTCTGTCACTATAAATACCCCAAGAGAATGTTGGCAGATACAAATACAACCATTATGTGTATTTGTGGGAAGAGACCGAGATAAGAACATGATCACAGGCTCCAAAACTTCCTGGAGACAATGCCCAGGCGGTTGAGGATGTACTCCATGGCAGAATGAAACTGATAGGTTTATTTCAACAGTTTAGATTATCAGCACTGTTTTTAAAGTTTGGTTCAGTGTGTGAACCTTTGTGGGCATGTTTACAAAAACATGGTGTCAATGTCCAGGCCTAATGAAAGTCTGCGGAGTTGGTGTCGTTCTGACACAGGATTGCCTTCACTAAACAGGATGGTGATGTTTGGGCAGAGCGATCCTGCCAGCAATGGGATTATTGTGGAGGTTTATGGACCCCCGAGGTTGAATGGACTACCCAATAAGCTTGCGAAGGTGTAAAGAATTGAATCTGATACCCCAGGGAAAACATTTGCCTGGGAGTTAGTGCGAAGTCTGTCATATATACCATGGTCTGTCACTGCAACTTTTCTCAAGCACTAGTTTAAAACACTTATGTCTTCTGAAAATGATGCTGAAAGACAAGTTCATTTCTGTTGTCCCCTGCCGTGATATTGCTGGAATATTGAGTGAGTGAGTTTGGTTTATGCTGCTTTTAGCAATATTCCCGCAATATCACGGTGCGGGACAACAGAAATGCGCTTCACACATTGTACCCACGTGGGAATCGAACCCGGGTCTTCAGTGCGATAAGTGAATGCTTTAACCACTAGGCTATCCCACCGCCCCTGATGGAATATTGCTAAAAATTCGAATAAAATAATACTCACTCACTAACTCATCCAGTTTCACTCAGACTGATGCCATTTGTTCTGTGACATTTTGTAACAAAGTTTGAGGGCTTGTCAAAGTTTGTTAGATCTATATTTTGTTCCATTGGGAATTTTTTGGACTTCATGTAGAAAATAATTAATGGTAATTGATTAGAAGTGATTTTGTTACGTACATTTACTTTAAAGTATTTAAGTTTGTATAATATGATGAATATTATATCTCAACTTTTACACCACAATGGCATAACTTCACTGAATATGTCATATTGATCCATGTGCAATGGAAACCGGGGTTCGTATTTGCTTCCATGGAAAATCTCATTGTTGAACATCATAAAAGTCAGCTACATTGATGTATTTTGAATTAGGGTGCCATTGTACTGAACAACCTCAGCGTTTTGTCAGTTGTGAATCTATGTTAAGGTGGGACTGGTCATAAGAGGTAACTGAAGTATTAACCTGCGAAGATCTGGGTTAGAACTGATCTTCAGCATCAGGGCAGTGAGGTAGCCCAGTGGTTAAAGATCTGGGTTAGAACTGATCTTCCCAACATCACTGTGTGAAGGCTGTTGTGAATTGCTGGAATATTGATAAAAACAGCATTAAACCATGCCCAATGGTTAAAGTTTTACGCTGCACTTGTTACACTGAAGACAGTCTGGACCGACAATCAAGTGAACAACGATCCCAACTTGGGTACACTGTGTGAAGCCCATTTCTGGTGTCTCCTGTTGTGATATTGCTGGAATATTGTGCCCCATATCTTCACGGGGAAAAGCTGACATTACGTCACCATGCTCATGTTAGTGCTCTGAACAGTGAGTTTAGTTTTACGCTGCACTCAGCAATATTCCAGCTATATGGCGGCAGTCTGTAAATAATCGAGTCTGGACCAGACAATCAAGTGAACAACAGCATGAGCATCGATCTGCGCAATTGGGAACCGATGACATGTGTCAACCAAGTCAGCGACCCTGACCACCCGATCTCATTAGTCGCCTCTTACGACAAGCATTATAAGTCGCCTTTTGTGGCAAGCATGGGTTGCTGAAGACCTATTCTACCCTGGATCTCCACGGATCACTCCCTATGTTAAGGTGGGAGTTACGGTCACCTTAATTCTTAGATCACTTTGTGCAATGGCACACTGGTCATCAGAGTCTGACATTCTGGTGTACTGTTACATTATGTTCAGTCGTCATGGAACCAAACTTATGTTTGTACAGCCTGCTTTGTTATAGTTGGAATATTATTGGTTGTGGAAGGAAACAACATTCGCTCACTTGCTTGACACTTTCCAAGCATTTGGCTTTGAGTCATACAATCTGCTTTGCAGAGTTGCATCCCTTATCTGTCCAAGGATGCTATTGTCTAATTGGTACACAATGCCAGATTCATCCTGAATTGTTTTGTTTTGTCAGCAACATTCTGTTGTTTTTGTTTGGTAAAGTCAGACACACCTGCAGTCTGCATTATTTTGGGCATCCTAGACTAACGCCTAATCCTGGGATATATATCATTTTGATAGTAACAAATAAACCCATTTGAATTGAAAAGGAGCCCCAGTGAGTTGGGAGATTCCCTGAACCTGGGTAAATCTAGACTTGCTTCATTTAGAGATTTAGCATTGCAGGGAGGGCTAGGCAGTAGGGGAAATAATGTGTTTCGGGGACTATGGGCATCCCTCCAACCCCTGATGTAAGTAATGGTCTGAAAGGTTTAATAACAAGTCACTCCCTTGTTCGTCATTGTCCTGAAGTAATGAAGACAATACGTTATGGGTATTCTAGCCTATAATACAGACCCTGCAACAAATATATCTAATGCAGCCCAGGGAAGTATAGACTATGTGGCAAATCTAGGTTACCACAGTTTCATGTTTGCAACAGTAACATCGATGAGCTTGTAACAGGATGGTGTGTCTTTGTGGAGCGGTGATGAGCTTGTAACAGGATGGTGTGTCTTTGGGGAGCGGTGATGAGCTTGTAACAGGATGGTGTGTCTTTGTGGAGCGGTGATGAGCTTGTAACAGGATGGTGTGTCTTTGGGGAGCGGTGATGAGCTTGTAACAGGATGGTGTGTCTTTGGGGAGCGGTGATGAGCTTGTAACAGGATGGTGTGTCTTTGGGGAGTGGTGATGAGCTTGTAACAGGATGGTGTGTCTTTGTGGAGCGGTGATGAGCTTGTAACAGGATGGTGTGTCTTTGTGGAGCGGTGATCGTGGCAATGAATATTTCTGTCACACACACACGTCAGTGATGGATGATAGGAATCTTAATTTGTGTTGTAAAATTCCAAGCAATTATAGCTCAGCAGGTTTCATTAGTCTCTGACAATGAAGAAAGACTCTGGGCACCTTTTATTTTATTTTATGAATATCATTTCGGAAATGTTTTTTCTGTGAAGAATGTTCAGTTTGAAGACGAGATGTTAGTCTATGGGTATTTCTCATTCGTAAGTTGTAAGTCGCAAGTTTTGAGTCATTGAAGAGTTCAGGACCTAGGACTTTTATCAAGTACAAAGACTACCTCAAATACATCCAGGGATCCAGTCTTATCACAAGACCTAATTGTTTAACCAGTATATACCTCTTTAGCCCTTACAGGCAGCTGGTCAGATGAGATCAATTTTTACACCTACAAAAATATTTATCCTTTTGACCTGTTATGTGTATCTGTTTGTTCTAGAAATTGTTTCAGTGTTGCTGGATGGGTGATATTTTTATTTTCAAGTCTAAACAAATAACCTGTGTAGGTCGTTATAGAGTGTTCGGGATGTGGCGATAACATGATAGGGGCTGACAGTGCAGACTGGGGTTATCTCATAAAACACTTGTCCTTCCACCCAAACCTACTCCATGGGGCCTCTTCATATTCCTTTCCTGTCTTCATGCTGTATTTTCTATATAAATAATTAATGTTTGTGAAAAAATACTTCAGTGTATTGGATTTATATCATGTGGTGAAAGACAGGTGCGAATAGGAGTTTAAACAGTTTCATGAATGAAGTTTTTATGTTGGACAATCATACACTTCTATTGATTTTCTTTTGCTCTTTTTATTGTAGTTTGTACAGGCCTGTTATCTCGCACAGTTTTTTTTAATATGTACACACATGCATGACCATTTACACACATGGTTTCATTGTAAACATTTTATTCAAGAAAAAACATTCATTATTTAGTTTGTCCCACATTTTTTTTCAACTAATGGCAGGTTCACAAGTCTCACAGTAAGTGACTTACTTTTTCTTAAGTTGGTTTACAGACTAGCCAACTGTGAACTCAGAAACAAAATCTCAAAGGCCAGGCTTTTATGTAAGGGAAGCGAGCCCCATGTGCACTTTTTGTAACAAATTGTTAATATTATTTTCATAAACCTAATAATCCAAATAAAACTTTAATATGATTAAAAAATCCCTGTGCAATGCTTTTATATATGTTTTTTCTAGTCTACCAACCAAATGTTTCAATGTCAGAATCCAACCCCCCATCACCCTCACCTAGACATTTGACTAACACATGTTTCAAGTCATTGATATAAATTAATTATTATTTGCCCTTAAAATGGAGAAAATGACTTTGACAGTGAACAAACATGTATTTTAACTTAGCTTTAATTATACAATAGACAGTTTGCATAAAATAAAAAAAGAAGGATTACCCAGAGATACCAACCTCTACGATTTTATCGTAGTCGCTATGAAGATGACCCTCAAATTGCACCGATATGATTGCACTAGAAATTCATTAAAATTCGGATATATTGACAAAAACATATATTTTCATCAATTCAATACATTTTTGCCAAAAAGAGACCAGAACAAATGTAATGCTGATAATTTGGAAATCTTCTGTTTAATCACTCTTGATAAGTGTCATATTATCTTTCTCAGAATCCATCATGATTTTAAGTATTTAGTTGACTTCTAATTTTAGTCAGTCAGTCAGTCTAATTTTATGGTCAAACTACTAATTCTGATCCTTGAAACTACTATTGGCAACACTTTGGGGTTGGCATCTCTGATTACCTGAAATGGTCTGTATTTTTATCGTGTTATCAATATGATGTTAAAGAACTTTATCGTAAACATAAAACCAATGATGCTTGTTCTGAGCAGAGTACTGTGATTTTAACTAAATTTCTTACAAGAGAATTTACTCTTGTTGGGCTTTTTGAGAAAATGGTGATTCATTGGCCGTCAGATTGTTCTGAAAAGCATCAAGGGAATTATGGGGATACATGTCACTCGGAGGTGACACAGGCCATCAGGATCTTCATTTACAAGTCTTAGTGATCCTATTTCACAAGGAAATCCTAAGTGAAGTTGATGCAGGACCAGAAATAATGGACACACGGCACTTTCATTCAGCGGATAAGTCTTGATAAGTAGTACTTGATCATGATATTGAGATTTGACAAAGGAATTTTTTGTGAACCTGCGCCATCAATTGAGATTCATGTGAGTCTGCTAACCCAAGACTACTACCTTGTGCTGAGGAGAAGTAAGAATCCAGTGATTCTAGTCCATTGACAATAATATTTGTGGGCTGTTACTCTTCAATTTCTTAAAATTTGAGCTGAATTGACAGAAAATGTAAACACAGTAAACATTTTAGACCTGTTCAACCAGGAGTAGTGACAAACTTGAAGGACTAATGAGTGTGAGAGAGAGTTACGTTTTCCAACAATATCACGGCTGGGGACACCAGAAATGGGCTTCATGTATTGTACCCATGTCGGGAATTGAACCCAGGTCTTTAGCATGACGGGATAACACTTTAACCACTCACCTATCCCACAACCCCAAAGGACTAATGAAGTAAGTTTTTTGATAAAAATGAATTTTAGAGACTGCTATCAAATCAAACGATAGTCATCAAATCCCTCATAAGAAAAATGAAAAATAGCTTTAAATTTATTCTACAATGTATCTCCTATGACTACACACCTTAAGGATTTACCGTACAGTTTGGCATTATGAGCTTATATGAGAACATTGGAAACGAAGCTTTACCCTCAAGGGATGTAAGTTTGTAATTATAAATACAGCGAAATCTCATTATTGCGAACCATATTCATCCAAAACCCATCTTCCCATACAGTTGTTTGGAACAGTTATATATGATTTCCTGGAATCTTGTAACCATGACAATTTGACTCTGATTGGTGATGACAGGATAAACAATATTTGAGTCTGTGATAATTGGCTTTGTCACTGCCAAATATGTCATCGGAATAACAGTTCCAACAAATAGACCAGATTTTGAAATTTGATGTGAAAGATGTAACTTAAGGTGTAGTGGTTAGAGCGTCCGCCCGGGAGAGCGGAAGGTCGCTGGTTCGATCCCCGACCGTGTCATACCAAAAGACGTTAAAATATGGTACTTGTTGGTCCCTGTCTGACGCTCAGAATTAATGGGTACAACAAGGACTGGTCGGCTCGGAGTCAGTATAATGTGTCTGAGTGGGGTATTCATGCTTCATTGTGGCTTGGTATCTCAGTGAACTAGCACTATAAAACCAGCTTAAGTCTGGGCTAGTACAGGCAGCCACACATACACATACACACGCATGCATGTCGTCATATGAGCGAAATATTCTCAAGCTCGACGTAAAACCCAATTTCACCTCACCTCTACTGCGCCCAACGGTTGTCAAGGCTTATGGGGGCAGTAGAGTAGCTTAGTAGTTAAAGTGTTCATTTGATTTGCTTGTCATGCAGCACAATGTTATTTGGTGCCATGGCTGCATCGGCCCTTGGATCATGGGACATCTCCCTATTCACCAAATAGACGATATTATATGAGTGCCCATGTCATACTATGTTTATGACACGAGTGCTTAAATGTTGGTATTTCCTGAGCGAGAGCGAGGGATGTACCGATATTTAGGCATGAGTGTTGTAAGCATAGTATGATATGGGCACGAATATAATATTCTGTTTATTACTGAAGTGGTCAAATTGAGGACAATAAACCCAAATCTACTTTCAAACATAGGCTGGCTACCCGCCATCGCCGCATGTAGAATGCAACGTCACAGAAGAAACGTGAATCATAGCCTTGTTCATGACGTCACGTCACCATGACAAAGTGATATTTTTGCCCTAGGGCATTGTATGAAAAATATGAACCCCGATATTTTTGCCGTCGTAGGTAGTAAATTTGGCTCTGTCATATTTCACCTGTCATCCCGACTGAAGACAAAAATATTTGGGAAATATTATTCATTGATGATGACAATATTCCTGCCATGGAAGACTTTTTACATCATCAGGTGAAAGCCGTCTGCTCCAGGAGGATCCAACAGAAGAGTATGGAGCTTGGGGGGAATTATGTAGAAACATGACTGGCAACCCACTGGATTAACAGACCTTTATAGTTTGGATCAGAACTTTTTAGCGAGGCCTGACAGACAGTCTAAAATATTACTGGCTTAGGGGTCATTACAAGGCAATTATTTTGAATGTTTTCTATCTGATTTCTCATCATAATGAGAAATGTGTGAAGTTACCGTCCTCCGATTCTTGTCTACTTCTTTGATCCCACTCCATGCTGCCATATGTGTTTATCAAATTTAACAAATATCAATTTCTAATGGCTGTCTAATATGATATTTTTGTCATGACCTTTTCCCACAATGTTGTAGTGTTATTTTTCAAAAATGGTTTCCTGCAGGCCTGCTAGGCATTTCATTGAATCTCCCATCACAGTCTCCGCTTGATTGTCTACGGTTATCTCCCTTTGTAAAGGCTAGACTGAAACTAATTAAGTGCAGTAACTGTTATATGTCAGGGTTAATATAGAACAGCAGTGAAAGTCAAAGCTCACCAGTTTCTTTGTGGTTTCGGGACAAGCACAATTATGAGCAATTAATTGGTCAGTTGTAGAGGTCAGAGGTCACATCATCAGATTCAGGATGTAAACCCAGAAGGATATATATTGACAGAATTTGATTCAGAGTTGTCAGATTTTTTTTCTACTAAATTTTGCTTGTTCAATCAATCATTCCATATTCTATATAGCAAGGTTAAGTCTGATACTGTCAGCATTACACAAGTGGTGTATAAAATGTAGTATGTTTTGAGTAGTTGAGTCGGTCCAATGTGAATGTCGTACTAGTTTCATGGAATAATAATTCATACGAAAATTCATTATTAATTATTACCACTACAAGCAATATATTAAGATATTATTCCATGATAGTAGTCTAAAAAATATACGATTTTGATGGAATATAGATGCTGCCATTAAACTGAAAGGAGCTCAGTGTTTGGGAGATTCAGAATTTTAGACTCGAGTTCAGATCACATTTCCCTCAAAATAGCTTTTCTTTGACATGTTCCGAGTACTGTAAATCAGTGACGAGGGGGCACAGGTGATGCAGCTGTCTGGACCGCAGCAAATCACTGTGCAGAGTTGCATCCCTTAGGCTGGAGGTTTCTAACAAATTGGCAGATTTTCTTCCTATAAAAGTGGGCTTGATGGTTTGTTTTTTCTTTATGCAGCCTTGGGGAAAAGCTACGCCCAATTGGCAATCAAGAAAATTGATTAAAGTCATTTAAAACCACTTTGAAAGATTTTATGATGTATGTTGATCAAGCAGTTTTTGATCACCCACACTGTGTCATTTTGATGTGGTCTTGTGGACACAGCAGAACATTGGTGATTGATCTCCTGGTTATGTCATACCAGAGTGGATAAATAGATTGTACATGTGTATATGTTTATATATCCCCTGCCTAGCGTTAGGTACTGAGGAGACAAGGGCCGATGAGCTGTGAGTCAGTATAGAGTATCTAAGTTTGACTGTAGACCTTAGTCTCTGAATATATAACCTGTGAAGATCCGGGTTAGAATTGATATTTAGTAACCCATGCTTGTCGTAAGAGGCGACTAACGGTATCAGTTGGTCAGGCTCGCTGGCATTGGTTGACATCGAGTCATCGTATCCCAATTGCGCAGATCGATGCTAATGCTGATGATCACTGGATTGTCTGGTCCAGACTCGATTATTTACAGACCACCGCCATATAGCTGGAATATTGCTGAGTGTGGTGTAAATCTAAACTCACTCACTCTGAATATATATACTTTTGATAGTAACAAATAATGCTACTAAAAAGCGAAAAGGGGCCCACAAGAGATGAGAGATTCAGAACCCGAGGAAATCCCAACTTGCTTCATGGGGCTGTGAGACAGACAAGTTAAACTGTGCATTGGTATGTTCGTGGGCTATCAAAATATCAGTGAGTGAGTTTGGTTTTTCGCCGCTTTTAGCAATATTCCAGCAATATCATGGTGGGGACAACAAAAATGGGCTTTACACATTGTACCCATGTGGGGAATCGAACCCAGATCATCGGCATGATGAGCGAACGCTTTAACCACCAGGCCACCCAACTGCCTCCTATCAATATGAAGCCAGTATTAGTCCAAACAGACACACTCACACATGACGTTAAACCCCGTTTCTCTGCTGATTCTGGACCAGATTATCCATTGATTGACTTCATGAGCATCTATCCACCCAATTTCCATGTGCAAACCAAATATGCTGAAAGCAGAGCTGATTCCCGCTTCTGACTATTTCATGCACGTCTTTAGGAGTCAGAGAGAAGTGATTCCAGGTGTCTCTTGCCATACTGGTGTCATTCATCACAAACACATGCAAAGGCAAGGTACATGTGTGTGTGGGTGAGTGAGTTCATTTACGCCACTTTTAGCAATATTCCAGCAACATCATGGCGGGGGACACCAGAAATGGGCTTCACACATTGTATCATCGTATCAAGTCACATGAACATGGTAGAAGCACAATAGGGAATGGCGTCAGGCGTTGTTGGCATTGACACATTCACAGAAAATTTGAAATGAAGAATAATAAATCATTCAACTTTATATGGACAGAGAGTGTTATAATTGTGTAACAAATTGCAAGTATATTTTATTACATACTGAAATACGATTTGGCATTGAAACTATATCCACAGGCAGAACAAATTGATATCAATTTCATTTTTAAAATATTTCCTTACATGTCTGGTTTGGCTCTCACTTTTTGTGACTCAGCTTCATCTTGGCAATAAAAAGGGGATCTGTAGTAATAAGATCAAATTCATATCTAGACTTGTTTATCAGATTAATAGCTGAGCATTAAAGGGGTATGGATAAAGAAATATAGGGATATGGATAAAGAAAGTGATGAGAATACCGAGTGTACAGTAGTACATATATAAGAAGTTTCTGAAATAATCACACGACACTGATCTTCTCCAACATGTTTCACTTTTATCTTCAGGGAGAAGACATGTATATATATCATGTATCACAAAATATGTTTGAGGTATGTTTGAAAGGAATTTGTTCTTGCAGTCAGCTTTGTTCACCTGCCAAAGTATTTAAAGATTGTTAAAGAATTCAGTATATTTTCATTTTCAAATTTTTAGGGTCAGTATATCAATAAACAAGTGGTTGGCAGGCACCTCAGTTGTCTAAGACGCTGCCAGTTATGCCCCTTGGTTATACCAGGATCCTGTGATCACTTGTTTGAATCTTGGTTTACCCCATTCTGTGTGCTTGCTAGAGGGTTTCACAGGAGTGGTAGACGCTGCATCTCTTCAAGCTCTCCTCCAACAGCAACATGACACACTGTGATATAACTCGAATACCGTTCAAAGCCACATTAAAAACACCTCACTCAAGTCATAGATGTTTGAACTGTTGTCCTGTATCTTTAAACCAACATGAAATATAGGTTAAACCTAATACTCTTTGTACTTTGACAGAAAGATCAATAAAATTGTTCGGGTCGGCACAACACATGAAAATCAGATAAATAAAGATGAATTTATTTAATTTTATTCCCTCCAAAAAACTAAACCTGTTCGGAAACAGCTAAACAATTATGAATCCTCAGAACCACAAGCAAACATTGGAATGCACTGAGAATTCGATCACTATACAATAAATTCTTCTGATCGCAGCAAAATAGACTTCCCAAATCAAAATTAGGTTACGAGATGTTTGAGCTCCCCTGTTGACCCTCGGCAAGTCATGAATGGAAGGAGGTCTCAGTGACAGATCCTTGCAGCGGTAGATGTTGTAGCAGCTGAGTAACAGCCACACAGCTGACTGGGCAGGATACTTCCTTGGTGGAGGAAGTGCCCGTAGTGGACCAGGTAAGATACGTGTGTGAAGCAGCTTCTGTGGAGTGGGATCGAAACTGACAGCACCTAGGTGTGCGTCATTACTAATACAGGAACAACTGTTACGGTAGGCCTTTTTGGTTTTATGGTTACATATATTGTTTTCCTGACGTTCCTTGCATGTTTTCCTGACGTTCCTTGCATTGGTAGGAAATGTTTGCGTTTTTTATAATGGTAATATATTTTTATTTATGGAATTGTCTGTAGGTGTGTTTTTTAAGTTGTCATTCATTTTGTGATTTTCTCTTAAAGAAAGAACTCTGAAGAAGTTAAAGGGCACAAGTTTTACAAGTTTATCTGGCCCGACAGATTTATTGTATTCTTTTTGAGCAGTGTATTTATCTTTGCAATTATGTGATTATGACAGTTCAGGTAGGGGTGTCAGTTTATCATTTTTGTTGTTGTTAGGTGGGGCTTTTTTGTTTGTTTTGTTTTGGATGTTGTTTTTTATATAAATACTGCTACAAGGTAACAATCGTGAGATTTAACCCACACATATGAAACTGTCTGTCTGAAGTAAAACAGGTCCTCATGAAACTCATGCCTCTACTGTGTGTAGTGTAAACAAGACTTAGCATGTGATTACTGCAACAGCAGGCAGCCTTGAGCAGGTCCTGGGTTAGAGTATGTCCACTGAAAGTTATACAGCAGATTTACTGGATCAGATGCAGACTTTCCGACATGGTTGACTGTGTGATGTGATCCCCAGAGTCATGTGATGGTGTTCATGATATCAGTCACTGGATTGTCAGCCCCTGAAGATGCGGATTAGAATCGGTCTTCACCAACCCATGCTTGTCGTAAGAGGCGACTGACAGGATTGGTGGCCAGGCTCGCTGACTGGGTTAATACACGTCATTGTTTCCCAATTGCTTAGATCGATGCTCATGCAGTTGATCACTGGATTGTCTGGTCCAGATTTGATTATTTATAGACCACCGCCATTTAGCTGGAATATTGCTGAGTGTGGCGTAAAACTAAACTCTCTCACTATATTGTCAGGGCTCAGTCACCAACAGTTTGTCATCATAACTGACCGCCTCCGTGGTGTAGTGGTTAGAGCGTCCGCCCGGAGAGCGGAAGGTCGCGGGTTCGATCCCCGACCGCGTCGTACCAAAAGACGTTAAAATATGGTACTTGTTGGTCCCTGCCTGGCGCTCGGCATTAATGGGTACAACAAGGACTGGTCGGCTCGGAGTCAGTATAATGTGTCTGAGTGGGATATTCATGCTTCACTGCGGCATGGTATCTCAGTGGGCTAGCACTATAAAACCAGCTTCAGTCTGGGCTAGTACAAGCAGCCGCACATACACATACACACGCATGCACGTGCACGTATATTCTCAAGCACGACGTTAAACCCAATTTCACCTCACCTCATCATAACTGTATTTTAGTGCTTAGTGTTTCACTGAACGACAAGGTCATAAGCATTGTAAGCACTGGAGAGGAAGGAAATCCCTTTGTGTTGATGATTGTTCAATTGTTTAACATGAGGCTTATTGGTGTATGCATGGATCTCTATATACTACTCAAAAGAAGTTAGGGAACTGCCAATTCTTTCATATTTCTAGTAGATCTGTCATGACAGTGAATGAGTGAGTAGTTTTACCCCGCTTTTAGCAATATTCCAGCAATGTCACGGCGGGGTACACCAGAAATGGGCTTCACACATTGTGCCCATGTGGGGAATCGAACCCGGTTCTTCGGCGTGAAGAGCGAACGCTTTAACCACTAGGCTACCCCACTGCCCCCTGTCATGACAGATTTAATGTAGTAATATTTAGGAATGTGGTGATCCCTAACTTTTTTAGAGTAATATATGTAGCACATGGTCTTTATCTCTCTGCCGTCAGAAAGCTAATTGCTGTGTTAATGGAGGTATTTCAGGTTCTCCCATCACTGACAAGATGACTCCTCCATCGACATGCTTTTAACAAGTACGCTTCGTAATAGGGGTGTAATAGGCTGGTCAGGATGTGGTTAGGCTATGAAGTAATAGCATTATTGCTATTGTCAAAACTGGTTACATGGGTTATATAATTTTTCTTAATTAAGGCTGCAACCAAACATAACAAGTTTTGTTTTAACGGGTCTGTGTTTTCGGAGGATACATATGACTGATAATGAGAGAATATCATTTGTTTCTTCTTTTCTCATTTAAGATTTAAATTTGTATTAATTTTTGCAGACTTTTTGTTAATGTGAATTTTATTGCAAAAAAACCCCATGAGATTCCTGTATTGATACAAACTGATATTCCCATGTAGGAATTAGTGATGGTTTGTAGTGGGCAGCTGGCAACAGTGACATGGGTGTACTAGTACAGTGTAAGTTCCATTCACTAAATGATCGGGTTGGAGATGTCTAAGGTGCTCAGCTGGATGGAGTTAACGTTGTGTCCTTTCATGTCATTGGATGAAAAGGACTGACTTGAATGAACACACCATTGAACCTTACTTGTTGCTTCACCTCATCTCATCTCATCAAACCTGGCATCACTTTGCTCTCACCTAACATCAGTTTCACCTCATCTGACATCACTTTCCTCTCACCTCACATCACTGTCACCTCACCTGACATCACTTTCACCTCACCTGACATCACTGTCACCTCACCTGACATCACTTTCCTCTCACCTAACATCACTGTCACCTCACCTGACATCACTTTCACTTCATCTGACATCACTTTCACCTCACCTGACATCACTGTCACCTCACTTGACATCACTTTCACCTCACCTGACATCACTTTCACTTCACCTAACCTCACTATCATCTCACCTGACATCACTTTAACCTCACCTCACCTCTTTCACCTCGCATCACATCACTGTCACCTCACTTTCATCTCACCTGACATCACTTTCACCTCACCTTACCTCACCTCACCTCTTTCACCTCACATCACATCACTTTCTCCTTCCCTCACCTCACTTTCACCTCACGTCATCAGTGAGTTTTCTCCTTTCATTAACAGGGCGGTGTGGTAGCCTAGTGGTTAAAGCGTTACCTCGTCATGCCGAAGACCCGGGTTCGAATCCCCACATGGGTACAATGCGTGAAGCTCATTTAGGGTGTCATTGCTGGAATATTGCTAAAAGCGGCGTAAAACCATACTCACTCACTCACTCCTTTCATTAACACTGTCACATGACTGAGGGTTGTTGAAAATGGACACACCCCTTCAATCGCTCCCACCCCACAACAATTTCTCCCACCCCACAACAATTTCAAATATTCACCAATCTTTCCCAAACAACAGAACACCCCTGAAGCATGTTGACAAACTGTATAATTAATTCTTTAATTTTATCAATTTATCAGTTTGTTGTTGGTTCAAGAAGAAAGAGATATCCATGTTGAAGACACACGCACGACACATTGCTCTAATCATCATGAGTACACAACTGCATGCAAGTGATACAGTGTCGGGTGTTTGGATTTAATAATCGTAAGACAACCAGGTGTGGGCATGTAAATAAGTCTGATAAGCATGTACGTATCTGTCCGATCTGGAAACTTAAGCAGAGTAGCATTGCAGGCATTCCTAGGATGTTACAGATGTACAGGTGATTTGTGTTGCTTGGCGATATTTTGTTTTCAAACTTTGAAACAACTCCTCAAAGATAACGAATTTTTGTAAATTAACTCGATTTCTGAGGTTAAGTGTACGTGGAGATATATCACATTGGGCATTTGGAATTGGCCATAGCAGTGTTGTTTTATGTTGTATTTGTTCTTTAGAGTTGACTCCCTTTGGTGTAGCAGAATCCTACGATCATGGTTTAAATCATTATGTTTTTAGGTTTGTCACCACCATACCCATGTCTGTTAGTTTCACCATACCTGTGAAGATCGGGGTTAGAATTGATCTTCAGTAACCCATGCTTGGCGTAAGAGGCGACTAACGGGATTGGGTTGTCAGGCTCACTGACGTGTTTGGCACGTGTCATCGTATCCCAATTGCGTAGAACGGTGCTCATGTTGTTGATCACTGGATTGTCTGGTCCAGATTCGATTATTTTCAGACCGCCATCATATAGCTGGAATATTGCTGAGTGCGGCGTGAACTCACACACTCATTACAGTTATTTCCCTTTGGTGTAGCAGAATCCTACGACCATGGTTTAAATCAGTATGTTCATAGCTTTGTCACCACCATACCCATTTCTGTTAGTTTCACCCAAATGGTAAACATGTATGACCTGCCAATAGTTCCAAGCTTCCTTACAACACATGCGTGAGTGAGTGACTTTAGTTTTACTTTTAGCAATATCCCAGCTATGTCACAGCGGGGGACACCAGAAATGGGCTTCACACATTGTACCCATGTGGGGAATTGAGCCCGGGTCTTCTACCTGGCGAGTGAACGCTTTAACCAGTAGGCCACCCCACCACTGGTCAGAACAGGTAACTGAAGTGTCAACCTGCGAATATTTGGGTTAGAATTGATCTTCAGCAACATAGGCTTGTAGTAAGATGAGTTACATCATCGGGTAGTCAAACTTGCCAAATTGGTCCATGCATGACATTGCATCCCATTTGAATTGATTAATGCTCATGATGCCAATCACTGGATTATCTGGTCCAGATCGATACGGACTTCCTTATATATAACTGGAATGTTGCTGAATGCGGAGTTAACCAGTAAACAGGAAACGTTCACTCACTCACTCACTCACACAGATACGATACAGACATCCCTGATATAACTGGAATAATGCTGAATGCAGAGTTAAGCAACGAACAGGAAACACTCCCTCACTCACCCAAAATAATTTGGCTAAAAGCCCATGCTGAATCACTTAAGGCCCCAGTCACTCTCAGTAGAGGCAGGATCAAGAACCGACAAACAGTGAAGACATCTGGGTGTTCCACAGACTTGATGATCACCAAATGATGGACTTGGTAGAAGTTGTTCAAACCACTGTCAAATATTGTATAACATGAAATGGAATTATTTAGATGCAGCAGTAGTCCGAGAACAAAGAAAGAATATCAATGTGTCCATTTTGATGACTTCAGTATGTCCAAAGCAGGGACAAATCAATTGTTGAAATGAAAAAAGCTTGGGAACATATGGTACAAGTCAAAGGAGGGAATTGCAGTTATTAATAAACGAACATAGAACATACACCCAATACAATGCATATGTGATATATGGGTGTGTAGATATATGCTCTCCATGCTTGCAAAAGGAGTTACTAGACATGTATTTTTAATTAGATAGAAAATATTATTTGAATACAGGGGTTTCAGGACCAACCTGATTATCAGATAAGACCATTTCTGTATCTACCTAGGGGCAGTGGGGTAGCCTAGTGGTTAAAGCATTCGCTCATCATGCCGATGACCCGGGTTCGATTCCCCACATGGGTACAATGTGTGAAGCCCATTTCCAGTGTCCCCCGCCGTGATATTGCTGGAATATTGCTAAAAACGGCGTAAATCCATACTCACTCACTCACTCACTGTATCTACCTACCCCTGTCAAGATCTAGGGACCCAATCAATCATGAGAACCTCATGCTAGTAAACTGCTATAATGTGTGTTTGTTGTTTAATGCCGCACTCAGCAATATTCCATATATATTGGCAGTCGATAAATAATTGAGTCTGGACCAGACAATCATGTGATCAAAATCATGAGCATCAATCTACACATTTGGGATATAATGACATGTTCATCCAAGTCTGTGAGCCTAACCATCTGATTCCGTAAGGCACTTCTTACGAAAAACATGGACAAAGATCAATTCTAACCAGAATCTTCACAGACCAAGTGATACAGAGTATTTGTGAGCTGCAGTGTCTGATCTGCCTGACTGTGTGTCAACAAACTCTAATGGCTTGAACTGTTGTCCATGTTCGTCCAAACCCAGCCGAAGTAGTTCAAATGAAAATATAAATTAATTTCCGAAAGGTTTGTTTTTCTACCATATGGATGAAAATGAAAAGAGAAAATGAAGAAACATTGCGGGGAATGTCAAGTCAAAGTTGTGTCTTGTAATAGCCTACTTTATAGGCTTAAACATAGCTGAAATTAATTGACAAACTCAACGATATGTAAAAACCTGTCCTAAAAACATAATTTCATGCAACATTTGCTGAATCAGTAATTCAAAAACCCTTGGCTAATTTGATGTGTATGTTGGTTCCTGTTAAGCCTTCTTTGATGACTTCAGACTGAACAAAATAAGGAAATAATTGCTAAATATGCCACTCAGTATATGTCAAGGACCACACCTCTGGACCACACCTCTGATGAAAGAAGACTTTTTTTCCTTAGCAGATGTTGAGTAGCATTGCTAAAAGGAGGACAATAAGAGATAGCAATTTGAAAATGAAAGGTGTTCGCAATTAGCTAGAACCGGTGCAACAGGCCAAACTTTCCCCCTGACCGAATCTTCCCCAGGTAAGAATATCCTAGGATACATTCAACATTCAAATTTTTTTTCTGTTTTGTGGAGATTGGGTTTTCAAGATTGAGTGTTTATATTTTTAGGTTAACAACAGTTCATTGAAAACAGATACCTAGTTTAATGAGAAGCGTTAAGTGTAATTATTGAATGAGCGGATCGTACAGGGCTGTTACAGTATCTACCTGACAGCTGTACCTGTGTGTTGACGGGGGATGCTCTTCCATCAGCAGCATTGTACAGTGGAAAGGGCTGATGGAAACATGCTTCCTGGCTTTGTGAATGGCAGTGAGCTCTGTGTGGCCATGTAGGTATGTTGGGTTATTGCATACAGACTGATGGAGCTTGTTTCCTGGTTCCGTGAATGTCGGAGGGACGGAGTTATGCTGAGTGCATGTTCAGGTATGTGGGATTACTTACGACTTTGGAGAACATGTTTGTCTATTTCTGTGGAGGTCATTTAGTAGTTTTAGAGTTCAAAGTTAGGTGTTAAGGATTTTTTAAAAACAGTTGTAATGGTATGGTTGAATAATGGATCCATTGAGCAATCATGCTGTGAAGATACTGGATCATGTTGGACCCAGGCGGTCCAGTGTTCATGTTAGAATTGTAGTCGATAGGAGTGTGTGGTATTACTGGTATACCGGTATATCGCAATACGCTTTTCGAACGATTTTTTTCCTGAGAACCAGTGTATTGGGTAAAGAAAATATATTAAGTTTTTGTGATTATCTTTATGGTTTAAATTAAAATCTACACAGACTTTCATTCATTCATTCAAACAAATGTATTCCTTCGTTATTCAATGACAAACGGCATACTGTAATACTATAAATTGTATAAAAAAAATAATAGAATCCCTGACTATGCAACCTCATCTTGAGATTGGTGTTATCAGAACCAGAACACATACGTTTAGGGACTTATGATGTAGAAAATGGGATTAACATGTGCAATTAGTGCCACTCACTCTCAAACACTTAAGTTCCCAATATATCGCAATACCTATCGCAATGCAGGTACCTGAATCGCAATATATTGCAATACAATTTATTTGCCAATACACAGCCCTAGTAGTTGAAGCATGTATGCTTTAAGGAGGAGAGGGGTGGTGGAGTAGCCTAGTGATCGTCATGCCAAAGGCCTGGGTTTGATTCCCCACATGGGTACAATGTGCGAAGAGCATTTATGGTGTTCCCTGCCGTGATATTGCTGGAACATTGCTAAAAACTTTGAAAAACCAAACTCACTCTCACTCACTCACTCGCTTAAGGAGTAGAGACTGAATCCAAATAGACAAAATCAGAACTTGAATATTCCTGAAAACATCTGTTATTTGGAGGGTCTTCATTGTTGGTTTGCGATGATTGGATATATGTTTATTTTATAACATGATCAATAACATAGTGTTGCCAGTTATAACTCTCCATGGTTGTAATTTAATGTAGATGTAATGTACGTTATTCTGACCTATTTGTGGTGGTAAAACTGGTTATTGCTTGTTGGATTAAAAAAGATGGAAGTCGGGTGGCCTACAAATTGTATGACCTGACTGTTGTGTCACTGATGTGCATCAGTGCCTGCATATATCAGCTATTGGCTGTGTGCCTGCATATATCAGCTGTTGTCTGTGTGCCTGCATATATCAGCTGTTGTCTGTGTGCCTGCATATATCAGCTATTGGCTGTGTGCCTGCATATATCAGCTGTTGGCTGTGTGCCTGCATATATCAGCTATTGGCTGTGTGCCTGCATATATCAGCTATTGGCTGTGTGCCTGCATATATCAGCTATTGGCTGTGTGCCTGCATATATCAGCTGTTGTCTGTGTGCCTGCATATATCAGCTGTTGTCTGTGTGCCTGCATATATCAGCTGTTGTCTGTGTGCCTGCATATATCAGCTGTTGGCTGTGTGCCTGCATATATCAGCTGTTGTCTGTGTGCCTGCATATATCAGCTGTTGTCTGTGTGCCTGCATATATCAGCTGTTGGCTGTGTGCCTGCATATATCAGCTGTTGGCTGTGTGCCTGCATATATCAGCTGTTGGCTGTGTGCCTGCATATATCAGCTGTTGTCTGTGTGCCTGCATATATCAGCTGTTGTCTGTGTGCCTGCATATATCAGCTATTGGCTGTGTGCCTGCACATATCAGCTGTTGTCTGTGCCTGATGTACTTACAATGGCCAGGCTTCTTAACACTGCTGTAGTGGCAAGTATTGGTCACAGTGTAATATATAGAGCATACTAAACGACCTTCTGTGTAATACCACTTTTATTAAACGAGTTAATGATTTGCTAAATCTTTCACGAGTTTAATAAAAATGGTATTTAACGGAAGCGAGTTTAGTATTCTGTTTATTACTCTCCAAAATAAATTGATAGAAACTTCCTACGAAGTGTGATGACTCTCACTTTTCCACGAGTCAAGTAAAGTCCAATACAATTGTGACAGAGGTATTAGCATTGTGACGTCATAACTGTAAAACATTATGATGTCATACATCTAGTGGTATTACACTAGTGTAATATTGTCGTAAAAATATTACACTGCAGTACCTTCCACGGGCGAGTAATACAGTGAAGTTAAGACATTTACTGGTCATATTGTAATATATACTGGACAAAAATAGTTTGGGATATATGTAAATTTTGAAATGATGAATAATGATCTATTTATTCATTGACACTCTGATAAAATATAAATCATAAAAATGCCAATATCCTTAACTTAATTTGTCCAGTATAGTGGAGTATAGACAGTTATTGGTTACATTGTAATGTAGTTAATTTAAGACATTTATTGGTCACTTTGTAATTTAGTGGAGTACAGGCATGTATTGGCTACATTGTAATATAGTGGAGTTATGACATTTATTGGTCACATTGTAATATAGTGAGGTACAGGCATTTATGAAGTCACATTGTAACAATTTTGTTATGGCATTTACTGGTCACATTGTAATATAGTGTAGTATAAGCATTTATTGGTCACATTGTAACAATGCTGTGATGGCTTATTGGTCACATTGAACAAAGGGAGTATAGCCATTTATTGGTCACATTGAACATAGTGGAGTATAGCCATTTATTGGTCACATTGAACATAGTGAAGTATGTCCATTTATTGGTCACATTGAACATAGTGGAATATAGCCATTTATTGGTCACATTGAACATAGTGAAGTATGTCCATTTATTGGTCACATTGAACATAGTGGAGTATAGCCATTTATTGGTCACATTGAACATAGTGGAGTATATGCCTTATTTAGCTGTGTTGTAACAGTCAAGCATATGCCTCTATTGGCCACTTTGTAACAGTCAAATATAGCTTGTATGGGCCACATTGTAACTGAGAAGTACAGTATCTATTGGCCACATTGTAACAATCGTATAGCCCTGATTGGCCACATAACAGTCAAGTATATGCCTATAATGCACCTGTGTCCAGAGATCACCGCAGTCTGTTGATGCCCGAGGCTTGGCAATATCTCCCTTCATCCGTCTCAGCACACCCGCTGATGTAACACAAGAATGATTGGGGGCTATAAATGGGGATGTCAGTGTTCAATTGCAGCTGATCTATGTTCACAGCAGCCATAAAATACCTCCTCGCCAGGGGAAGAAAAATTGTAATACTGACAAATGGGAACCTTTGTTTTTATGAAATCCTGTCTTTTCTCAAATCCTGCCATTGATGTTTTACACAATGTAGAAAACATTTGAAGCAGTTATTTTATATTTCATATGAAAAAGTATGATGGAATGACCAGTCCCTGTGGGAGATCAACTAAAAGGGTAATAAATCACGTAGAATATTGGAATCTTTGCTTCAGGAACCTGAGAGAATTCCAGATTAGAATTGGTCTTCAGCAAAGCATGCTGGTTGTAAGAGGTGATTAAATGGACTGAGTAGAAGCACACTGCAAATTGGTAGTGTCATTGCGTGTCATTGTATCTGCAGAATAGATTGGTGTTCATAATATCAATCACTGGATTGTCTGATCCAGATTCAGTTATTTACATGCTGCCATCAAATAGCTGGGATATTGTTGAGTTAGGAATTATACAGCAAACAAATTGACTGCTTTTGGGACAAGATAGCCCACTGGTACAAACATTAGCTTGTGACAGTGATCAGAAATATTTAAATTGGTTAGAATGTGTTCTTGCTATCTCCCACACTGATAGGGAAAGAACTTACTAACTCACTCAGGGCGGTGGGGTGGCTCAGTGGTTAAGCGTTTGCTCGTCATGCCAAAGGCTTGGGTTCGATTCCCAACATGGGTACAATGTGTGAAGCCCATTTCTGGTGTCCTCCACCATAATATTGCTGGAATATTGCTCAAAGCTGCGTAAAACCCAAATCACATGCACATGCACACGCACAAACTCACTCATTCACATCACAGGTACACTAACTTCACAGACACACCTACCCCTCCCTCATGCCCTCACGCCCTTACACCAGATACCATATAATTTAATTTTTTTTATAATATATCATCTCTTTCCATCACTCACTCGCTCATTCGCTCACTCACTCACTCACACAAATACCATATGGCTAGAACCGGAGTTTTATGTTATGAATCTACAAGACAAATCTTTAATACGGGCGTTGTGTAAATTTAGAATTGGCTTTCATGATTTTCGAATTCACTATTTACGCAAACCCAAGAGAGCTTTCAGTAAATGAATCCATCTGTAAAAATTGTAATACAGGTAATTCTGAAAGTGAATTTCATGTAATATTTGTGTGTACCAAGTATTCAGATTTATGAAGTAAGTATTTATCATTTATATCAGCACCTGTAAGAGATAAACAAATATTGTCCAGTCTGTTAAATTCTAAAAATGTTGATATTATCAAATCTATTGCAATTTATTTAAACATGTCTTCAATGCAAGAAATGTCACCACCACCACCACGTGCATTTAATTGTAGCAAGTGTATTTGTACTATAGGCCTTTAGGCCCGAAATACTGAATAAAAATGAATTTGAATCTGAAAACTAATACTATCAGAGATCTCTACATGTGTAATGTGTCAACATCGTTTCAAAGATCATACTGAAAAAAAGAATGTTTTCCCACATCCGTTTTGCTGAATCAAATTAAAGTCAAAGACGTAAGGAATTCAATCATTCTCTATCAGTTGCTCTGGCCCCATGTAAACTAGAAAACGAAAGTGATTTATCCCGCGATCAATCGTTCCAGACCCAATAAAGTGTACAACATTCCATCTCTTCTCCTGATTCATGTGTAGGCCTTGTCTATTGTCAGGAAAACAACCGAAAGTATACCTCACGTGCACCGTGCTGTTACAAATGGCTTTCATATAAACAAAGAAGCGCTGGTTCCTGACATTGAGCCATTATTTGTTGATGAAGCGTTGGAACCGTTATGCTTCGGTATGTTGTATTACACAGCAGGAATCGAGAGCGATATTGGTTGTATCTGGTCAATTAATTGATTACATCTGTACACTACAAACATATAAATTCACGTGGTGTGCATCTATTTCACAAAGTTTCAATAAATCAGCTCAGTGCAAGAAGTATTTTAGACAAATCTCTGTCATGCCATTGATTCAATCAAGGATTATGTTGTCATTGTGTTTTGAGATTGATAATGAAGCTGGGATAAAGGTGGGTGTGTGAAAGCTAAATATTATCTGATAGCATGGCCTGCCTTGTGGAAGGAGCTCTAGACTAAGGCTTAGTCTCTGAATATATATAATTTTGATAGTAACAAACAAGCCCATTTATATTGAAAAGGAGCCCTAGGGAGACCAGAGATTCAGAACCTGAGGAGGAAATCTAGACTTGCTTTATTTAAGGCTTTAGCACTGCAGAGAGGGCTTGGCAGTAGGGGAAATAATGTGGTTCAGGGACTGTGAGACAGACTAAAGGAGCTCCTGCCATTGCTGTTGTGATGTGAACAAATTCAGATGAAAAGCTGCAGCTTAAGTGTATTCAGTAAGGCTTAGACTAACTCTTAGTCCCTGAATATACATAATTTTGATAGTTACAAATAAACCTGTTTAAATTGAGAAGGAGCCCCAGTGAGTTGCCTGAATCTGGGTATATCTAGACTTGCTTCATTTAGGGTTTTACCATTGCTGGGAGGCAAGGCTGTAGGGAAAATAATGTTGTTCAGGGACTGTGAGTGAGTGAATTAAGTTTTACGTCGCACTCAGCAATATTCCAGCTGTGTGGCAGCGTTCTGGAGTCTGGACCAGACAATCCAGTGATCAACAGCATGAACATGGATCTACTCAGTTGGGAACCGATGACATTTGTCAACCAAGTCAGCGAGCCTGACCACTCGATCCCGTCAGTCGCCTCTTAGGACAAGCATGGGCTACTGAAGATCAATTCTAACCCGGATCTTCACGGGTCTCAGGGACTGTAAGGCGGCCAAGTTTGGCCATGCCGTGGTTGTGACTTATGTGCATTTTTCATATATCCAAATAATGCTTTAAGCTTTTGAGTGTATACTCACAAGTTATTATTCACATTGTTTTTAGGGGGTTTTTCATTATATTTTAACTCCCTTGGGTCTATTTAGTTGTTTAGTTATCAGATCAAGATCTGCAATGTGGGAAATCATGCATGTGGAACTTTTTTTTTTGATATGGGATAACCTTTAATAATACATGTATATGTATAAGTATAACACTGAAAGATAGTACTGGTTTACCCAAATGTGTCTCAGTTGTTAGTTGGGGGGTGGTATAGCCTAGTGGTTAACGCGTTGGCTCGTCACGCCCAAGACCCGGGTTCGATTCCCCAAATGGGAATAATGTGTGAAGCCCATTTCTGGTGTTCCTCGCTGTGATATTGCTGGCATATTGCTAAAAGCGGCGTAAAACCACTCACTCACTCACTCACTCACTCACTCACTCACTCACTCACTCACTCACTCACTCACTCACTCACTCACTCACTCACTCACTCACTCACTCACTCACTCACTCACTCACTCACCTCACTCACCACTCACTCACTCACTCACTCACTCACTCACTCACTCACTCACTCACTCACTCACTCACTCACTCACTCACTCACTCACTCACTCACTCACTCACTCACTCACTCACTCACTCACTCACTCACTCACTCACTCACTCACTCACTCACTCACTCACTCACTCACTCACTCACTCACTCACTCACTCACTCACTCACTCACAACATCACTCACTCACTCACTCACTCACTCACTCACTCACTCACTCACTCAATCACTTGTTAGTTTAGTTCCTGAAATAGAAAACCATGGTTCTTTTCCTGACACACCAGACTGCTCACTTCACAAATCATGAAAGTTCAGTCACATCTGTAACAAAGGATAGAAAAATGTTATTCGTTAAAACTGCAGGTGAATCTTTCAGGTTTTTTTCCTTTTAATAAATATATTTCAACTTTTGTGCAATGTTACATTAAACTAAATTGTATTAAGTGTTCTTATCTCAACTGAAATGATATTGGAGAGATAGTGTTCTAAGCACTGTTGAACCCAACTCACTCACTCACTGTGTCACTCACTGTGATATCCATAAACATACATTCCTTTGTGTTTTCTGGAGGAAAGATTACAAGGATGGCCACATTTGGTGTGGATTAGTAAGACCTTTTGTTTCAGGTTATGACTCTGAGACAAGAATGTTACTTAAAAATTTACCAACAGTGTTACTTTGTTGACGGATATCTTCCAGTGGATGGAAAATCATCAGCTAATTGATACTGAGAGTGTGTCCGAAAACAATTGTCCATGTCGACAATGGATGGTTTGGCAAGTTAATCCGGCGTGATGGATAGCAACAGGTAACCTGGGCTTCTCCTTGACACCAGATACAGATGCTGCATACCTCATCAGCCAGGAACATGTGGAAAACCTGCAGGCACAGCTGCTCTGCTTCTCTGGACATCCTTGGTCCAGTGGGCAGAGTGTCCCCTAGATGGGAAGCATGGTTCGATCCCAGCTACTGTACCAAAGTTGTATCTCTTTAACCGTGCATCATTATGGTAGGCTGTGATGTGTAATCAGTCAATATTCTCAATATGATCACTCCTAGATGATGAAAACTTAGCTTTATTATAATGATCTCCTTGAAGGAAGAGGCCAGTGGGTGGAGTGTCTGCCCTATATGGGAAAGTTATGGTTCGATCCCAGCTGCAGTACCAAAGATGTATTTATTGAACTGTGCATAGTAATCTCAAACTATGAAAGTGTAATCAATCAATATTCACAGAATGACCACTCCTAGATGCTGAAAACTTGAGCTCAGTGTTATAGTGATCGCCTTGAAGGAGGAGTCCAGTGGGTAGAGTGTCTGCCCTGGATGGGGAAGTCATGGTTCGATCCCAGCTGCAGTCGTAACCAAAGATGTATCTATTTAACTGTATTTAGTAATGGTAGGCTATGAATGTGTAATCAATCAGTATTCACAAAAATCCACTCCAAGATGCTGAAATTTGTTTTACATATTGAAATCTGTGTGTTATCCTATTTCTTGATGCCCTGAGTCTTGTGGATAGAGTGTCTGGCCAGGGTAGTGAAGGTCATTGTTTGATGGGGCATGGTGGGCAAGCTGTCTAAGGCGCCATGACGTATAGTAACGTGCAGTATCATTGGACAAAATACTGTGACTATATGTCCCAGTCCACCCAGCTGCAAATGGGTACCTTGTGAGGATGCTGCTGTGTGATAACTCGATGCACCTACTCCCTAGGGAATTGAGTTGGTTAAAAGAATGCCAGAAAAAAAGACATCCGTTGATCAAGACTCAAGCGCCTTGAGCATGTACTAGTTGCATGGATATGTGCGCTATATAGAGGATATTATATGAGTGCCCATGTCATACTATTTTTATGACACGAGTGCCTAAATGTTGGTATTTTCAGAGCGAGAGCGAGGGATATACCGATATTTAGGCACAAGTGTCGTAAACATAGTATGATGTGGGCACGAATATAATATTCTGTTTATTACCGAAGTCGTCAAATTGAGGAAAATAAACCCAAAACTACTTTCAACATAGGCTGGCTGCCCGCAGTAGCCGCATATAAACGCAACGTCACAGAAGAAACGTGACGTCATAGCAATGTTCATGGCGTCACGTCACGATGACAAAGTGATATTTTGCCCTAGGGCATCGTATGAAAAATATGAACCCCGATATTTTCGCCCTCATAGGTAATAAATAAATATCCTATCATCATCCAGGGTGGGAAGAGTTGTGGTTCAATTCTGGTCGGATCATACCAATGGTGTATTTACTTAACTGAGCACATATTGAACTCTGTGCTATCTCTTCATGCCTTTAGTCAAGTGGATAGAGGATCTGCCATGAGGGGAAGATCATTGTTCAGTTCCAGATGCATCGTACCAAAGATATGTCCTTTACTGTATGCTCACAAAATGGCTGCTCAGGCTTGCTGAGGCAAGTTTTCCACATCATCCTATTTAGTTAATGCCTTAGTGAGAAATTTCAGTTCAAGTTTGTGCTAGTCACTTGATAGTGCTGCTTAGATTAATTAACAAAGCACTGACAATGCCCAAAGCATCAAAAAAGTTTCAAACTGATCAGTAGGCTGCAGGTGGCCTTGCCATCTAAGGCATTTGAATTTGATCTGCACAGTAGTGTCCCTTAGTTGTGGCAGAATCCTGTGATGTAGGTTCAAATGCATATTTGGCCCCGTGGGTTTGATCAAAGTGGTTAACATCTAAGATCTGCATCACTTTCAACCCACATCAATTGCTCGAGTGGTTCTGTGAGGGTAGAGTGAGTGAGGGACATTGATATGAAGCAAGAATGAGAACATAGACATTACACGTGACTCTGTGACTTTTTTTGTTCGGTAGTCAGACTGATGCATGCTGGTCAGTTGTTTATATCCACTTGTGGTCAGTTGTTTGATTCCACTTGTCAACACCATGATGGTGTGGTAGAGGAAACAGGACCAGCATGGCCTGGTATTGAGAGATGTGGCAGCACCGGCCAGAGACTTCACCCGATCCCCTTACTCTGATGGATCACAGGACCACAGCCTTTAGATTGAGTCATACAAAAACTCACACATCCGTCTTCACCTATTCATCACCCTTGATAATGAAAGACATGGAAAATTAAGTAGAACCTGTGACTTGGACACACAAATGAATTATATTTTTTTGCTGTTAATTAGGAACTTGTGAGTGAAACAAATCCCTATCAGTCAATGTTTTTTGTAAACAGTTGACCATACACAATCCCGGGAGGGGGAGGGGGGAAGGGGGAAGCCAGAATTAGGTGTGATCAGGTACACATGGGTAATGTATTGCAACACCATGACTCATTTGGAGATGAATTTTCAACAAAGGTTGCAAAACGCTACTTGTTCTTTTTTCAAAACTGCTAAATGAGAGTGCGGGTTAAAATGTGTAGTCAATGTCATAAAGCATTAGGTGGTGATCATTGCTCATTGTGTACAGGCACAGTGGTAGAATTAGCTGAGTGTACAGGCATAGTGGTAGAATTAGCTGACTGTACAGGCACAATGGTAGAACTGACTCTACAGCACAATGGTAGAATTAGCTGACTGTACAGGCACAATGGTAGAATTAGCTGAGCGTACAGGCACAGTGGTAGAATTAGCTGACTGTACAGGCATAGTGGTAGAATTAGCTGACTGTACAGGCACAATGGTAGAATTAGCTGAGTGTACAGGCACAATGGTAGAATTAGCTGAGTGTACAGGAACAGTGGTAGAATTAGCTGAGTGTACAGACACAATGGTAGAATTAGCTGACTGTACAGGCACAATGGTAGAATTAACTGAGTGTACAGGCACAATGGTAGAATTAGCTGACTGTACAGGCACAATGGTAGAATTAGCTGAGTGTACAGGAACAGTGGTAGAATTAGCTGAGTGTACAGACACAATGGTAGAATTAGCTGACTGTACAGGCACAATGGTAGAATTAGCTGAGTGTACAGGCACAATGGTAGAATTAGCTGATTGTACAGGCACAATGGTAGAATTAGCTGATTGTACAGGCACAATGGTAGAATTAGCTGACTGTACAGGCACAATGGTAGAATTAGCTGAGTGTACAGGCACAATGGTAGAATTAGCTGATTGTACAGGCACAATGGTAGAATTAGCTGAGTGTACAGACACAATGGTAGAATTAGCTGACTACAGGCACAATGGTAGAATTAGCTGAGTGTACAGGCACAATGGTAGAATTAGCTGAGTGTACAGACACAATGGTAGAATTAGCTGACTGTACAGGCATAGTGGTAGAATTAGATGACTGTACAGACAATGGTAGAATTAGCTGAGTACAGGCACAATGGTAGAATTAGCTGAGTGTACAGGCACAATGGTAGAATTAGCTGAGTGTACAGACACAATGGTAGAATTAGATGACTGTACAGGCATAGTGGTAGAATTAGATGACTGTACAGACAATGGTAGAATTAGATGACTGTACAGACACATTGATGCAACTGGCTGACGCAAACTGATGTTCATAAATCTATTTTGAAGACAACTCAGGTCATATTAGTGTTAAAACTGATCTCGTTTAACACCAATGCTATCAAGGAAGTTCTAAAACGACAATTCTAAATTTGAAACTTGACAAGTGATTTGGTTGTTTGACAATAAAACTGTCGCACTGAAAACCCAAATCAGCAACATTATGTTATGTAGTTTTTGATGTGACAAGTCTAACGACCTGTTGTCATCCCATTAACACAATTACGTCGACCTGTTGACCTTTAGCACACACATAACGGACATTTTAACAACTCCATAATAAGGAGAATGAGGGAAGGGATTACTGACAAGCTACAGCACTGACTCAGAGCTGTAATCAGTAAAAACCTCAATGAAGATTTAAATGTGATATGTCAAGAGAGGATTTATTTCCTTCAAATCTAGGTAAAGTACAAAGACAGGTGTGAAGTAGATGACTGACAACTTGTAAACCTCACAATGAATGATTACCAGTTGTCAGGAAAGTCCTTTATAGTTATATTGAGTTCTAATTATGGATCCAGAAGGGGTGACCAACAAGTTTTTACATACCAAGATGTGATATTTTGTTCACTTCCTGATTTAGTTCATTGTGAGCATCTCCATTTTCAAAATTCTGGATCCATTCTGAATGAATTTGATACAAAGGAGACTACTAGCAACAACTGGAACAACTAGCCTCCATGAGGCCCAATGCAGTTTCAAGTCAAAATGGCCACTGTTGGTTCCAAAATTGTGAAAAACGTTTTAGGTTTTCTCCTGAATTCTAGTTATTTTACATCTCTAATCCAAAATGAACTTCACATCACTGCAGCTGGGGCCTACATGTGAAATGTATGTTGTATATGATTATCTTGCATTTTGTAATTAAACCAACATATACCATGGTTATTTAGGTGTCTGTTTAACCTAGTAGTTAAAGGGTTCCTCGACATGCTGAAGGCCTAGGTTCAAATCAGTACAATATGTGAAGGCTGTTTCTAGTGTCCCCTGCTGTGATATTGATGGACACCCCTTAGTTAACTCCCTTTGCTCTCAAATTAATAACTTTCAAAGGCTTGCTACCACAGACAAATTTAACCTCCTCTGTACAAATAATGAATCAAATTGTATAGAAATAATCTGCTACCATATGTACAACTTAAAGCAAATCTAGAAGATCTCCAGATTGTCCTAGGCCATTATTATACACATTTGTATTATTATATGTTTTGTTACTCTGATTCATTATATATCTTGTTTATGTAGTTTATAGAATATTGTCACTGTTTCTGCATGGAATGTTTGCACAATAACAATATTTATCTTATCTATTGCTAAAAGCGACATAATACCATACTCACTCACTCACTCACTCACTCTTGATTTTGGCAAAATAGCATTGTAGTATCTGTTTTAGCAATATTTGGTTGGTCTGGATCTGTTTCCAGCCAATCAATATCACATGTCAAGTGAAAGACATTTCATTTGCAAAATATGTAAATGACAATATTTTATTCAATCAATATTGATCAAGAGAGTCTTATGTACCTTCACTGATAAAACATTACTTTTTGGAACGGAAGATTGTTTATAAGCTTAGTTCAGAATCATATTTCTTTCCAGTCTGTCTTTATTTAGATAATTCAGGGTAAATTATAGCAACTTTTCGAAACAGCTAAAATATATCATGAATAAATATTCAATCGTACACCATTGTGAATTGTCAAAGATGCAGGCAACCCATGCCTTGTCAGTGCTAAGGGAGGGGCGGTGGGGTAGCCTAGTGGTTAAAGTGTTTGGTATTCATGCCGAAGACCTGGGTTCGATTCCCCGCATGGGTACATGAAGCCCATTTCTTGTGTCCCCCTGCCAATATTGCTGGAATATTGATAAAAGTGGCATGAAACGAAACTCACTAGCAGTCAAGAGTAATCACATTTATGAACTTAACTTTCAGTCCCTTACAAGTCCTCATTCGACTGTTTCTTCTGAATTCACTGATTCCAGTTTGCTAAAGCACATATAATATTTATTTCTTTTCACTGTTTTGTAGTTTGCTCTAGGTAGTGTTAATGTCTATTTCTTCAGCACAAATGTGAAATGTCAGTTAAATGTGTCACTAACACGTTCTTTGTCTCTTGAAGTATGACTCATTGTGTGTACAAATATATATATCAGTGTTTAATAATCTTTCTTTGAAACAAACAGTGCAATTCCTTTGAACATGTGAAGGCAGATAGATATTCAGTTAGATTAAAAGTTGTAAAGTCAAGCCAATATCAAAGCAGTGGATCAATGGAAAAAGTTGCCATGGAAGTGGTTGTCACAAGAAGTAGATTTTGAAATTGAAATCAATAATTTGATCCGCGGACTTCAAAGCGAATATGTAAATGAGGTTGGTCGTAGAGTAATTCAGTTTGCTCTCTGACCCTAAACAACGTGTAGTTGACAAGGCTGTGACATTCACTCAGTCAACATTAACTTGGACAAGGTAAATAGCTGAGTTATGGAAATCGCGCTTCACATGCGAGCTATGAGTCATTCACAGTTGGCAAGGTAGGCAGGTAACTTAGCTGTACTTCCGATATTGTGCAGGTCAGGACTGGTGACCTCGGCAGACGAACCTGCATCAAATTTCCTGTCTGAGTTCAGTCTCCTGTGAATAATGTTGACGTTTGGGGGGTTGGGTTTTTTATAGTTTTTATTTCGTTGGTAATGGACTATTGAAAAAGCCTCATTGTGTGTGTTTAAATGATATATGTATTTAAGATGTGAATGTGAATAAGGCTTTTGTAGGATTACAGTGGATTATCATAATCTGTTGGAAGCAAGTACTTCTTTATGCATCAAAGGATATGACTGTCGGACATATTGATATTTTCCCAATATGAAAGCCAGTAAGATGAATTTGAGCTGAAAAATATTTTATCAGTTAAGAGGCAACTATTTAAAAGAAAATAGATCGTACATTGACCTAGTTGACGTAAAATTGATGTGGTGTTTGCAAAGAATGAATTGTTTTTATTCCTTTTGGAGAAAAAATGAATGCCTAAAGGAAGTGGCTGAAAAATATAGTCGTCCTCGACAAAATTTAATTGACAGTCCCTAAATAACAGGCAAGAGTCTACAGTGATGGCTCGTTGTGCCAGCCTGCAATTGCTTGCCCTTGTCGATCATTTAAAGATCTACAGTCACATAATGCAGTGATGATTGTCACCGTCAGGGATTACTTAGTTACTCATAGATGTCAAACAAAACACTTTCACTCATCCTCTCTCGTCTTCACTCACTCACTCATCTTCACTCACTCGATCGCTCACTCATCCTCTCTCATCTTCACTCACTCATTCACTCATCCTCTCTCATCTTCACTCACTCTCATCTTCACTCACTCATCTTCACTCACTCATCCTCTCTCATCTTCACTCACTCACTCATCTTCACTCACTCATCTTCACTCACTCACATTCACTCATCCTCTCATCTTCACTCACTCACTCATCTTCACTCACTCACTCATCTTCTCACTCGTCTTCACTCACTCACTCATTCACTCATCCTCTCTCATCTTCACTCACTCATCCTCATTCTGTCACTCATTTTCATTCACTCATCCGAGCTCACAGATCCTCATTCTTTTACTCACTCCCGCCGCCAGATAGCTGGAATATTGCTGAGTGCAGCGTAAAACTAAACTCACTCACTCACTCTTTTACTCACTCATCTGTACTCATTCATTTATCCTCACTTAGTCACCCTTCCTCACTCATTCACTCACTCCCTTACTCACTCATCCTCACTCGTCTGCACGCATTCATTCATCCTCATTCGCTAACTCACCCATGCTCACTCAATCATTCATCTTCACTCCTTGACACGCCAAAATCTCCCCCTTTTGATATAAGAACAAGGTCGGGGAAGAAGTGGCCTAGCTAGGCCAAAATCTCCCCCTTTTGATATAAGAACAAGGGTGGGGAAGAAGTGGCCTAGCTAGGCCAGAATCTCCCCCTTTTGATATAAGAACAAGGGTGGGGAAGCAGTAACCTAGCTAGGCCAGAATCTCCCCCTTTTGATATAAGAACAAGGGTGGGGAAGAAGTGGCCCAGCTAGGCCAGAATCTTCCCCTTTTGATATAAGAACAAGGGTGGGGAAGAAGTGGCCAAGCTAGGCCAGAATCTTCCCCTTTTGATATAAGAACAAGGGTGGGGAAGAAGTGGCCAAGCTAGGCCAGAATCTCCCCCTTTTGATATAAGAACAAGGGTGGGGAAGAAGTGGCCAAGCTAGGCCAGAATCTTCCCCTTTTGATATAAGAGCAAGGGTGAGGAAGAAGTGGGGAAGAAGTGGCCCAGCTAGGCCAGAATCTCCCCCTTTTGATATAAGAACAAGGGTGGGGAAGCAGTAACCTAGCTAGGCCAGAATCTCCCCTTTTTGATACAAGAGCAAGGGTGGGGAAGCAGTAACCTAGCTAGGCCAAAATCTCGCCCTTTTGATATAAGAACAAGGGTGGGGAAGAAGTGGCCCAGGTAGGCCAGAATCTTCCCCTTTTGATATAAGAACAAGGGTGGGGAAGAAGTGGCCCAGCTAGGCCAGAATCTCCCCCTTTTGATATAAGAACAAGGGTGGGGAAGAAGTGGCCAAGCGAGGCCTGAATCTCCCCCTTTTGATATAAGAACAAGGGTGGGGAAGAAGTGGCCAAGCGAGGCCTGAATCTTCCCCTTTTGATATAAGAACAAGGGTGGGGAAGAAGTGGCCCAGCTAGGCCTGAATCTCCCCCTTTTGATATAAGAACAAGGGTGGTGAAGAAGTGGCCCAGCTAGGCCTGAATCTCCCCCTTTTGATATAAGAACAAGGGTGGGGAAGAAGTGGCCCAGCTAGGCCTGAATCTCCCCCTTTTGATATAAGAACAAGGGTGGGGAAGAAGTGGCCAAGCTAGGCCAGAATCTCCCGCTTTGATATAAGAGCAAGGGTGGGGAAGAAGTGGCCAAGCTAGGCCAGAATCTCCCCCTTTGATATAAGAACAAGGGTGGGGAAGAAGTGGCCTAGCTAGGCCAGAATTTCCCCCCTTTGATATAAGAACAAGGGTGGGGAAGAAGTGGCCTAGCTAGGCCAGAATCTCCCCCTTTTGATATAAGAACAAGGGTGGGGAAGAAGTGGCCTAGCTAGGCCAGAATCTCCCCCTTTTGATATAAGAACAAGGGTGGGGAAGAAGTGGCCAAGCTAGGCCAGAATCTCCCCCTTTTGATACAAGAGCAAGGGTGAGGAAGAAGTGGGGAAGAAGTGGCCCAGCTAGGCCTGAATCTTCCCCTTTTGATATAAGAACAAGGGTGGGGAAGAAGTGGCCTAGCTAGGCCAGAATCTCCCCCTTTTGATATAAGAACAAGGGTGGGGAAGAAGTGGCCCAGCTAGGCCTGAATCTCCCCCTTTTGATACAAGAGCAAGGGTGGGGAAGAAGTAACCTAGCTAGGCCAGAATCTCCCCCTTTTGATATAAGAACAAGGGTGGGGAAGAAGTGTCCTAGCTAGGCCAGAATCTCCCCCTTTTGATACAAGAGCAAGGGTGGGGAAGAAGTGGCCTAGCTAGGCCAGAATCTCCCCCTTTTGATATAAGAACAAGGGTGGGGAAGAAGTAGCCTAGCAAGGCCAGAATCTCCCCACTTTTCATAGAAAACAGAACAAAATATCTTAGTTTAAACAGGGGGGAAAGTTTGGCCGGGGGTGGGTGAGTGGGGTTTTTAGCCTAGCCCAAACTTTCCCCGGGGTAAGTTTGTCCTTGACCAGATTCTCCCCAGGGAAAGTTTAGGCCGGGGAAGAAATGGCCTGGTACACCGGGTTCGATTCCCCACATGGGTACAATGTGTGAAGCCCATTCTGGTGTCCTCGGCCGTGATATTGTTGGAATATTGCTAAAAGAGGTGTAACACCATACTCACTCACTCACTCACTCACTCACTCACTCACTCACTCACTCACTCACTCACTCACTCACTCACTCACTCACTCACTCACTCACTCACTCACTCATCCTCACTCATTTTCAATCACTCTCCCTCAGACAACTTCAATGATATAAGTGCATGAATGTGTTTCAGTTTATTCAAGATATGACTATTTGCATGCATTTCTGAAACATGTAATAGTTTTGAACCATGTAATATATTTTCAAGGATACAAAGAAGCGTAAAAGATGTCATCGACATCTGAGTAGGACAAAATGACCACTGCCACATCTCTGTAGTTAAGCATTTGCAGCTCATCCGTTGGTCCAATGACCTCCTGTCCCGAGTCTCTTGTCTGCCAGGGGGCGATGGGGTAGCCTAGTGGTTAAAGTGTACGCTCGTCACGCCGAAGACCCGGGTTCGAATCCCCACATGGGCACAATGTGTGAAGCCCATTTCTGGTGTCCCCCGCCGTGATATTGCTGGAATGTTGCTAAAAGCAGCGTAAAACCATACTCACTCACTCACTCTTGTCTGCCTTCTTTTCTCAGTGATGTGGATGGATAACAACGGGGAGATCCACCACAGACTTAATAGGTGCTTGTTAAAAATTGTTTCCATGGAAATGAGTCTTTACAGAACACTGGAATACAAAATATTTTGTATAACATCAATTTGGTCCTGTGTAGACTATTGATGTGTGTGCAAGAATGCATTAGACTTTTGCTAAAAGCATGCATGTTTTTGTCCCATGATCGAGGACCATAACTCTCCCGAGAAAGGAAAGAGCACATAGGTTATTGAGCTAAACCGGCATGTCTTACCATTCTATGGAAAAATATTCATTCCAACGATAAAAAAAATCGGTATGATGTAAAACTTACAAATTTGTCTATTTTAGGCAGAAGAAAGCTTCATGCAATTTTCTTACATATTTAAGTCTGGATATGCTATCATGACATTTTAATTTTGATAGGATTAGGGCGTGATTTTTCGATTTTATGGTTGATTTATTCATTAAAATCTAAGAATTGCAAGTCTTCCTTGAAGGAAAATAGGATATCAACATTTCTTTGCAAGATCACAGCTATAAATGAGATATAATGATAGTCAAGAGGGTTAAAGGAGATGTCTTATGAGGTATTTCGTGGTTGAAGCATCCAATTAACAAATTCCTCGCATGCTCATATTAGGTGTGTGAAACTTTTACAGCAGAGTAATGCATTTCGCTGAGGGTGTGTATGACTTGAGAGATAAGCTCCACAGAAACAATAGCGGTTATTATGTTCCGTCAGAACAGGGAGACATTAACACCTGTTTTATAGCCTATTCTCAGAACTTTATGATTTTACCAAAAATGATAAATCTGACAATGATTTATGTGAAGTCTGATATTAAAATGTACATGCTAATGGCATGTGAAGAAAACAGGCAACAATCTTGTTTTGTGGTATAATGTTTTCATACACTTAAGTTTCATCACAGTGACTTTGAACATTGGTCAGGTGAATACAAATTTGTTTGTTGTGTTATGCTGCACTGAGCAATATTTAAGCTGGATTAAACATTTGGTAGTTTATAAATAATTATATCTGCTCCATATGAACAGGTGATTGATGTCATCACCATGAACACATCAGTAATAAAGCATTTTAGATAAGCAACCAAGCATTTGCAATAATGGCCCTTTGCCCATAAAAATATGTTCTCGACAAAATCTTGTCCAATTAACAAGGTGCAACTGTATGATGTGGGCTGGTTACTTGGTAATGGCTTCCTGTTAGTTGTGCATGGGCAGAATTAATTTCACATTTTCAAAACATGTAGGTTTTTTCTTTTAGGCCAGACCAATTTTATTTCTTGTTTTAAAGATCTGCCAGTCGTATTTTTTCAAGAATAAGAAAGAAAAAAACAATTTATTTTCCCTGCTCAAAAAATAGAATTGTACTCTTTTTATTGGACAAAAATGTAAACTTACAAGAAATTGTTTTTGGACTATGTTGTTTTACCCACATACACTTAATGAATTTCCAAAAGTAAAATATTTTTAGTATTTAGGAGGAATATTACTTTGACAGGTGATCTTATTTAATTTTTTTTTCCCTCCCGCCTTTAAGTTTTCTGAAGAAAGAAATCCGTAAAACAAGAAATAAAATTGGTCTGGCCTTATGAATATTACCTGTGAAGATCTGAGTCAGAACTGTTCTTCAGTAACCCATGCTTGTCATAATAGGTGACTAACATTATCTGTCTGATTAGGCTTGCTGACTTGGTTGACACATGTCATCATATCCCTATTGTGTTGATTGATGCTCATGATGTCAATCACTGGATTGTCTGGCCCAGACTCGATTATTTACAAACCGCCGTCATATAGCTGGAGTATTGTTGAGTGTGGTGTTAAACAACTAACAAACAAAACTGGTAGGAAGATTGACAAATTTTGTGTGTGAAAGTTCTTCTGTGTCTTTTACAAGGGTGTTAGCCTTTGGGTCGTTGGTTGGAGTTCCTGTTGGTGTACAATTTGTCAAGGCCATATGTGCCCCTTGCTGTAATGTTGTAAAGGTTACTGACAGAAATGACCTTTAATGACGCATTTGACACAAAGGTTGAGAACTTCTTGTTAAATGCATACAGCGTCATTTCAACGTAGATTTTACACTGATATCAAGCTTTGAGCTTAACATCGAAACTTATGCTTTGTCATTTACTCACTGACTTCCAGAATACCATTCCAGTAATTTGACCCTTATTTATTTTCTGCCCATGTGATGGAGTTAGGATCAACACCACTTTGAACAGTATTCCAGTAATTTCATGATATTTGAGTTTAATGGGGTAGAAAAACCCGAAATCATGCAGGATTTACCGCAGTGAAACCCACAAACACAGGTTTGGTACTAGCAGACCTTGTAACGAAAGGATCAAACTGAGATATGAACCCTCAGTCATAGGTTCCTGGCATGCCTAAGGGAAGGAACTCTGCACAATTCTTCTTTAGACACTTGGGCCACACTACACTGTGTTCTACCTTAACCTTCCTCAGTCATGTTTGTTTAATGGGCGATGGGGTAGATTAGTGGTTAAAATGTTTGCTCATCATGCCGAAGACCAGGGTTTGATTCCCCACATGGGTACAATGTGTAAATCCCATTTCTGGTGTCCCCCGCCATGATATTGATTGAATTGCTGAAAGCAGTGTAAAACTAAACTCATTTACTCAGTCATGTTTGTTTAAAAATGATATATGGAGATGTGATTACCCCCAGTGGAGACCCTCAAGGGTAGAGGTCAGGGGTTACTGATAAGCATGTTTGATTTGTTGTGGCATATTTAAGCTGTTTGTAGCCATGACAGGGGTTAAGGGTACTGGGCTATTCAAGATTTTTATTGAATGGGCAGTTTAAAAAACAACCAATGAATATGGAATTATGTCTGTAAAGGCTAAATGGCCCTTATCATTTATTTGTTGTTCAGATTAAGAGATTCTGATCTCATCAGAATGAACTATGTGACTTCAACCTGTAAGGCTGTTCAAAGTAACACCCTCCTGTAACTGGTTTAGCCTAGTGCTGGCTGGGTGCTTGTAGTTGGTAGGTGAAAACCAGTGAGGTCACATGCTGATGGCCAGATGTGTGGACAAGCCAAGGAGTATACTGTTACTTATAGTAGCCTGTTCAGGTGAACACTGTTAACTGTGCACTTGAATTTTTCTGCAGCTGCTTAATGATTGAACATTATGTCTTCCACTCTGCTCCACTGTACTCCACTCCACTCCACACCACTCCTTCCTACCCAATCCCACTCACTCCACTCATTCACTCTGCTCCCCTCTACCCCTTCCTGCTCCACACCACACCATTCTACTCACTCACTCTACTGTCTCCTCTCGCTAACTCACCTAGTCTCCACTCACTCACTCACCCACTGTGTTCACTATCCCCACTCATTGACTCACTCACCCACTGTCTCCACTCACTCACTCACCCACTGTGTCCACTATCCCCACTCATTAACTCACTCACCCACTGTCTCCACTCACTCACTCACCCACTGTGTTCACTATCCCCAATCATTCACTCACTCACCCACTGTCTCCACTCACTCTCACCCACTGTGTCCACTCACTCACTCACTCCACTGTCTCCACTCACTCATCCAACTGCTTGCTCCACTGTCTCCACTCACTCACTCACCCACTGTGTCCACTCACTCACTCACTCAACCACTCACTCCAGTTTTCACTCACTCACTCAACTGTCTCCACTCACTCCACCCACTCACTCACCCTCTCAACTCAAGCACTCACCAACTCACCAACTCAACCAAGTAAGGTGAGGTAAGTGGACTGTACTCTGATGTTGTCTCCATATTTACAAATCCCCAAGTAGTCACACCAAACCATTTCCCCTGTTTGTCCTATAGCTGTTCACATGTATCCAGTGATAAGTAGATGTATGCAAAGAAATGGCAACTCAACAACAATATACAGCTTGCCACTACGTAATTAAACCACTAGCCCGTAATCCGAACCACACTCATGAATAATTGATATTAGAAGTGCTGCCGATGTCTAGACCCCGTCAGAAAGAAATGTTCCGAAGACATATATGTTCCTTTTCCCTATATCTGGATCACCAACATCGTCTACATCGTGATGTGAGTGAGGTATGAGCGCCACTACACGGATGTCTCATTCCACAGAGGGTAAAAAACATAATTGCCACAACTTTCATTTTAAATTGTTTTTTTACAGAAAGGAATGTAATCTCCAAAGCATTTTACCAACTTTTGATGGGAGTGTCCTTTTCATGTGTGGCAGGAATATAATAGCGAAAAACACTAAAATCATGTTACAAGTAAACATAAAATGATTACCAAAAGAAAACTTGTCCACAATAGCATGTTTATGCAGCCTTTATTATTCTATTGGCTTATCTTGGTCTGCTTGTGTGGTAAAGTCTGAAAAGAAAAAGAGAAAGAAATGGCTCAATTTTGTAGGCATGTTAATTGCGATCACAGTTACAGTATCCCATGTGGAAGATTGGCTTCATTTGTTTAAGTAAGTGATATCAAATGTGTGTATGGTTATGAATTATTTATAAAAAAAATAATATTTTGTTTGCGGAAATCCCTCTCTCCTGGGATTTCTGTCTTATGAGATTGAACATATCTATAGGTAAGAGTTGCTTCCCTTGTTGTTGCAAGGATCTTTTTTATCAAGATTTGCCTTAATTATGATCCTTGATTTGTCAACACTGTACACATGATATATATTTGCAACATGCCACTTTGGGATTCCCTCTTTAAAATGCAGTGATATTGCTGAAATAGCGTTCATATAACGTTACGATTATTTATTATATGTACCCCATGAAGATCCAGGTTAGAATTGGTCTTCAGCAGCCAATGCTTGTCATAAAAGGCGACTAACAGGATCAGGTGATCAGGCTCGCTGACTTGTTTGACACATGTCATCATATTCCAGTTGCTTTGATTGATGCTCATGCTGTTAATCACTGGATTGTCTGGTCCAGACTCAAATAATTACAGAACGCCACCATATAGCGGGAATAATGCTGAGTGCGGTGTTAAACAACAGACCAACAAACTATTATATGCCCTGCTGTTGTGTGTCATGGTATACTTGTCAAGGAGAGGGGTGGTAGGGTAGCCTAGTGGTTAAAGCATTTGATCATCACGCCGAAGATCGAGGTTCGATTCCCACATGAGTAAATGTGTGAAGCCCATTTCTGATGTGTCCCTCCGCTTGGTATTACTTGACTATTGCTAAATGCAGCACTAAACCTCACTCACTCACTCACTCACTCACTCACTCACTCACTCACTCACTCACTCACTCACTCACTCACTCACTCACTCACTCACTCACTAGAATATGTGGCAGGTCTAGATTTCCACAGTTTCTGAAAATGAAGAAAGTCTCTGGGCTCCTTTTCATTATATTTCATGATTTCTATTTATAAACCGTTTTTGCTGTAAAATATGTTCATTCCAGAGATGTTAGTCCAGGCCATTTTGAAATTTATAGCCAAACCATCTTCCTTCATATTGCTGACTAATGAGATCCAGTCAGTATTAATATTGTCTGATTAGAGCTGCCTATACTTGCAACATCACAAGATGTAAAGATAATATGTTTTACAGATGTTTAAAGATATATTATGACATGATTAATACATGCTTGATTTATTTTAATTAGACTCTTGAGAAAAGATATTTTACTCATGTCAAACCTTTTTATACCATGATATGATTTATGCATCAGTTAGTGGAACAACATTTTATTAATTGGATTTAAGTACAGGATTTTATTTCATTTTCATATATAAAGATCTTAGAAAGTAACTGCAAAAAAGTACAATAATATCATAAGCTACACAAGCAAATATGTACTAAATATGAGTCTTGTAATTCAGAAAATGAAAAATAATTCTTAGCAATAATATCACATACTATTCAAACGAAGATAAGTACACTTATAAACCTTTCATATGAAAATGATTTATTTGATAACAAATTTGATATAATCATTTGAACATGATATTCTGCTAAAAACATCATGTTCAAACTAATTTTCTTCAAATGGACCTGAACGCCTCAGTGATGTAGTGGTTAGAGTGTCTGGCTGGAGTGGAAGGTCGTGGGTTCGATACCCGGCCACATCATACCAAAAGACGTAAAAATATGGTACTTGTTGGTCCCTGCCTGGCGTTCCGCATGAATGGGTACAACAAGGACTGGTCGGCTCAGAGTATTATGTGTCTGAGTTGGGTGTTCACGCTTAACTGCGGCATGGTATATCAGTGAGCTAGCACTATAAACCCAGCTTTAGTCTGGGCTAGTACAAGCAGCCACACATACACACACATGCATATTGTCATATGAACGAAATATTCTTCAGTACGACGTTAAACCCCATTTCACCTTGAGCTCACCTCAAATGGACCTGTTATGTCTCCAGTGTTTTGTTAAGAATTGTTATAATACAATTTGGAATGCTGATACTCTACATAATCCAGGTCCTATCTTCAACAGGAAGTTGTGATTTCATTGTTGGTACTTGATCCAGTACTCGATGTATCCCTTTGCAGGACTTCAGGAATACATCCTTTGAGACTCTGACTATCAATATCCATCTGATCTGTATGATAGCAGTGATATCATTATTGGCAATGATATCGCTTCCTTTCGAATGCCGTCCTAGAGTACAAAATATTTCAGTCACGCAAACAGTAAACCTATTCCTGGAAAAAGCAAAGCTTTTAACATGTGTCTCAAAATCTGTAATTAGACACAGTCTTTACATCTCAGATCTCCGATAATGGTGAGTCGGGATCTATTTGTGTCTAGACCCTGATTACCACTGACCATTAGTCCTCTGTCCATCTTCCTTCACAGGGAAATGTCACCTTGTGTGTGATATCTGGTGATGCATCATCAGCCTGTCTGTCTGGAGAGGCCTTCTTCAGTTGACACAAAGCGATAGGAGGCTCCTTTTGGCTACTAAAGCATCGGTTTAATGACAGTTGGATGGACCGTCAGAACTAGTTGTGGGCTATTGCATGCATTCTGGTTCTAAATCCTCAGGATATACACTGAAACTGTTGTAAGTAGTTGTCATTAACCTACTGACCACTGAAGTAAGTAGCAGGATGAACTCTGGGTGAACTTGGCCGGTAAGCAGGCCTGTTTTGCATCAAACAATTGGTACCACTAGATGAGTTATTTCCCTTTGTTGCAATGGGATGCACTGGATTCGAGAAACATTGAAGATGTTCTTTGGGTTTATCAAAACATAATGAAAATTTATTGCAAGATCTGGGGCGGTGGGGTAGCCTAGTGGTTAAAGCGTTCAGCTCGTCACGCCGAAGACCCAGGTTCGATTCCCCACATGGGTACAATGTGTGCAGCCCATTTCTGGTGTCCCCCGCCATGATATTGCTGGAATATTGCTAAAAGCGGCTAAAACCATACTCACATGGTAGAGTTGCCTCCCTTTACTGGCACATGATGCACTGGTTTGGAGAGTCCGTTCTATGATTTACTGGGACTTTATGTCAGTCAACATCAGTAGTTTGATACCAAGTTGCTATTGGTTAAAACGATATTCATTCTGTTTGAAACATACAAGCCAGGACTTATTTCTTTAAGCCTGTATTCATCTCTACCAAGTTTCTTAATCCCAGTGGGTGAGAGTGTCTATTATGTCTGAACTTTCTCGTTGCCAGACTCAATTTGGTAATCATGGTCAATCTGAAAGTATCTAGCTAAACCCCTCTAATATATAGAGACAACTTAACCAGGACACTGATTATACAGTCTAGGCCTGCTCTGGGTCAGAGCAGCAGACTGTGGCCACTTTACAGTCAACTCACAAATTCTATCAAACTGACAATCTTCCTCATAGGTCAACTTTGCCTGCTCAATATTCTGATATAGGTGATTGGTTTGTTGTGGTCAGATATGATTGTGTCTGATCATTGCAGGGTTTTACCTAAGATACAAATCTATGGAATGGAGGCAAACGCAATTATCAAATCTTTAAGTACAGTTAATGTGTTTGTGATGCCACATGCAGCAGTATTTCAGTCACATGTCTAGACCAGACAATCCAGTGATTGACCTCAAGGGCATTGATCTACCCAATATCTGGATCAACCAAGTCAGCTAGCCTGGCCACCTCATCCCATAAATCACTTACAACATGCATATGTTGCTGAAGATCAGTTCAAATCACAGTCCACTAAACTGTTTCATTACTTCACAGGACTATCAATTTCTTATAAAGACCCTTGACTTTAATTATTGATGGTCGCCTGGACCTCAGTTATATTTGTCAAGGTAAAACCCTGTCATCGCTGCCCAGTGTGTCACTGGTGTCTTACTGAGCATCAGAGTTACTTCCCCTTGCTACTTTGGAGGATACACACCAACGTGAGTCTGAAGGATTTTTCATTGGTTTTAGAAATTTACAGCATCATTAAACTTTATCCAGGAATCAACAATGGAGTGACTCTGACTTCAGTATCGGAGTCGTGTTACACTGGACGACATGTATTTTGGTTATAATAGATGGACAGAAACCTTTACTTTACATACAAGCCATCTGCATATTTCACCCAGTGAAAGCTCAGCAAAGAATGGATTGTCAGTAGCTCATACCTCTTGTATGAGTGAGTGGATAAATGAAGGTAAAGAGTTACTCTTATGTTGCTAGCCATGGTCCAGGGAATACATTGTCTGCCCCAAAGTGGAGATATGGTGGTTAAATCCACATCCATATCATAAGACAAAGAAAGCTGGTATTTGTTGTTACCTTTTGGATAATACAAGGCCTGGTTACACTGTACAGCCACACCCATGTGTGTGAACATCACTTTATAAGTGCAGTGATCGTACATGCAGAGGATTAAGACACAAATCAGATAGAATTGTGCCCTTTGGGATGCAAGTATGAATTGTGGCACACAGTTATAATGTGCCAAGACAATTTGGTTCAAGATAGGACCCCAACCAGATCTGACCTCAGGTGACCTTGGTGGCCATTTTCAAAGTCTTGCACATTTCAAAATGGAGATGGGAGCATAGTTTTGGTGTTTATTCCCATGTTTTCAGGGTGAAGCATTACAATTACGATGATGAATACCTAAAAATTTCAATGAGTTACATTATTTCCAATTCGAAAGCAAATAACATGTTGAAATGTGCAATATATTACTGAAATTATGCCAGCGTAACTCAGAGTCTGTTGAAAATAAAGTCAATACTTTGATATTCCAATCAAGATATAAAAGCTGTCATTGATAGCTCTTGTGAGAAACATTTAGTTTGAAGTTGTACTGAATGAAAATTTTGATTGTTTGACATCTGTGTTTATGATTTCATTTTTTTGCGATTCAGTGTTATATCCCTATTCATCTCACCTGATTTCTCATGCAAGCAGCCATTGGTGTGCCTGACCCCTTATACATATATTTTCATTGGTTAGTTTCCAGAACAAATGAATTGGAGTAGTATGTATAGAAACTGACCCCAATTTGTCATCCATGATTCAAGCAGCATATAGTTTGTCAAGAGCACGTACTGTACGTGTGCTGTCTGATGTCGGTGACATTTATCACAAAGGTTTAAAAGAATAGTGTCATTTTGTGTAACACATGTTACAAATATACAGATGACACAAATGGGCCGGAGGCCACACGTGGGCAATAAACAAAATTTAATATATTGAATTGAATGTTTCAAATAACAGATGGTACCAATGTCTGGTCATGGTCGCTTGTCTGTGAACATGTGCTGTTGTCAGAGCTCAGCCTGGGATGGATTAGACTAAGGCTTAGTCTCTGAATATATATAATTTTGATAGTAACAAACAAGCCCATTTAAATTGAAAAGGAGCCCCAGGGAGACCAGAGATTCTGAACCTGAGGAAATCTAGACTTGCTTTATTTAGGGCTTTAGCACTGCAGAGAGGGCTTGGCAGTAGGGAAAATAATGTGGTTGAGGGACTGTGGAGACAGACTAGGGATGGATGTCCACACAGCATATGCTACAAGTGCGATGGGCACACTGTCACCTGGACTTGTGTCATCTGGTTGAGAGTGTCATCCATGTGCCCATAGCAGATGCTTCTGATGGATTGTCATACTTAGACTTGTAATCACCATATTGTCATCACTCTATGGTTCAAGAGAAATTAATTGCAGGATAAGGATAATCTGGTGTCAGATTTTATGGAAAATGTTAGCTGTATGTCCTGGAAAATGATGGGCGGTGGGGTAGCCTAATGGTTAAGCGTTGGCTCGTCACGCCGAAGACCTTGGTTCGAATTCCCACATGGGCACAATGTCTTAAGCCCATTTCTGGTGTCCCCCGCCGCGATGTTGCTGGAATATTGCTAAAAGCGGCGTAAAACCAAACTCAGTCAGTCAGTCCAGGAAAATGATGTGTTGTAGTTTTGTCAACTTATTTTGTCCTCAGGGAAATACGCTGAATGGTATTGCTTTTTTCTTTGCTGAACTGAAGGAATCCAATGAACCAAAACAAGTAACAAAACTTCTTTTTCAAATTGCACCAGAAGTTGTTATACATAAGGTGTCATACCCTTCTTATCATTCATCAACTTCGAAAATGCCCACCCGTGAAGGTCCGGGTTAGAATATGGATCTTCAGTAACCCATACTTGTCAGAAGAGGTGACTAACAGGATCGGGTGGTCAGGCTCGCTGACTGGGTTGACACATGTCATCGGTTCCCGATTGCGCAGATCGATGCTCATGCTGTTGATCACTGGATTGTCTGGTCCAGACTCAATTATTTACAGACCACCACCATATAGCTGGAATATTGCTGAGTGTGGCGTAAAACTAAACTCACTCACTCACTCTAAAATGCCAATCAAACAGATAATGCACCAGATTGTTTTATATAATGGGATAGAGTTGATATATGTTATCGTATCCCATCTGCCCAGATCATTGCTTGTTATGTCAATCATTGGATTTTCTGGTCCAGATTATATTTAATACAAGCTACCATCATATGGCAGGAATATTGATGCATACAGCATTTAACAGTGACCATTGTGCTAAGATCCCTTTGTGGAGGTGGGCCCTGTCAGTGTGTATGTTGAAGTGTTGTAGCAATCTGGACAGTGTTGTCATGTGCTCCAGGATATACTACAGAGGGTATATCGTGTATATCTAGAGGTGTAGCGGAGACAGGAGTGTTGCCTGGTGCAGGGGTGGATGTCATGTACATGGTATATCGTGTTTATCTCATGTCTCAGGACTCCAGTGTCCAGTGGACTGTGTAGAGATTGTGGACAGGCTGTCGCTCTCATGTCAAGAATCAACTCTTTTGTTTGAAGAGCAGCCAGGTATGTACAGGTGCTGCGAGTCAAATAGTGTTGGGATAGAGTTTTGAAAAGATAAGAAAAGGGATAAGTTTCAAACTTCTTGAGCAACGGTTTCTTGAGGAAAATTAAGACACTGTTGCCCATCACAGATTTTAACATGAGAAACAGCTTTTGTATAAAAAAAATCAATTTGGTCTAGACTAGACGAAACTAATTCTTTGTCTCTGAAACAAACAATTTCTTATGTAGACAACTGCATTTAGATTGAAAAGAATCCTGATTGTTCGTGATTCAGGGACAGGCAAGACAGACCTCTCAAAGTCTAATTTGATTTCAAAGACATTGTTGCAAAATTAGCTTTCTTTTGTATCCTTTTTACCTAAAACATCAATGGAAATACACAAAAGTTTGTTTTGCTACTTATGGGAATTAGTTCTGCTATCAGAATAAGTTAATTTGGCAGGGTTTGGGCATTTTGGTTTAACGACCAAATGAAAGAAGGATAATTACACATTTTGTAAATAATTTCTGAGATCATAGATGTGGAATAAAAGGGCTTGGAAAACAATTTTCACTACACAGAAAATACCACTTTTCAATAACAGGCTGAAAAGCCAGGTTGTATGAAGCCAGTCTGTGTGAAGTCAGATTTATGAAATGATGAGTTTGTCCCAACTTCCTGACCATCTGGGGCAGTGGGGTGGTCTAGCGGTTAAAGCGTTCGATCGCCATACCAAAGACCAAGGGGTGATTCCCCACATGGGTACAATTTGTGAAGCCCATTTCCGGTGTTTCCAACCCCCACCCTGTGATATTGTTAAAATATTGCTAAAAGCGGCGTAAAACTAAACTAAAACTCACCCCATAAGATGAGGAGTGCTCGGCTACATCCCATACCAGTGGAGCTCCATCCCTGTTAGGGGCGGTGGGGTAGCCTAGTGGTTAAAGCGTTGGTTCGTCACGCCAAGGGCCCGGGTTCGAATCCCCACATGGGTACATTGTGTGAAGCCCATTTCTGGTGTCCCCCGCCGTGATGTTGCTGGAATATTGCTAAAGCGGCGTAAAACCAAACTCACTCACTCACTCACTCCATCCCTGTTCAGTGAAGCAGCAGTTCAGGATGGTTCTTTGTTTCTTTGTGGGTTTTACTTTACACCAGCACACCACTTCCTCACTCTTATGATTCAAACTTGCCCATTCACAGGTTATTCAATGTTACTTGCCCATTCACAGGTTACTCTCACTCACTCACTCACTCACTCACTCTTGACAAGTCGATTTACTTGCCCACATTTTGTAGACTTTGCTCTTGACAAGTCATTCAATGTTACTTGCCCATTCACAGGTTACTCTCACTCACTCACTCACTCACACTCATTCACTCTTGACAAGTTATTCAATGTTATGGATGTTACTCTCACTCACTCACTCACTCACTCACTCTTGACCACTTTGTAGACTTTGCTCTTTATTTGTGTGTGATTATCAGTAGATGCCTTATTTAGCTGTGTTTGTCAACTGATATTCCCGGCGGTGATTCCGGAGGAGACCAGACAAACATTATCCCATATATTTAACAAAGCTGGCTAATGAGGATCGGGTGGTAACAATGGATGATCCGACCGACGGTGTGTCATCAGACAGCTTGGATCTTTGTTCAGGCATCAGACGACTCATCTAACAAGCCCAGATCTGATTAATGACAAGATGTAGTACCATATATAACTGGAGATAAACCAAATTCGGAACCAGAAATAGCGTTCTTTAGAAAGGGCCCAGCTTATGTACAGATTACACTTTCATGAAACATTTCCCTGGTTAAAACACCTGTGCAGATATGGATTACAACTGATCTTCAGCAAAACATGCTTGTTGTTAAAGGAGACTAACGGGATCGGGTGGTCAGACTCGCTGATTTGATTGACACATGTCATCGTCTCCCAATTGTGAAGACCTATGCTCGTGATGTCAGTCACTGGATTGTCTGGTCCAGAATAGATTATTTACAGACTGCCATCATATAAAAAAATGACATCATACCACTTCATGTTAACAAGACCCGTGAAGGTCCGGGTTAGAATATTGATGTTCAGTAACCCATGCTTATCGTAAGAGGCGACTAACGGGATCAGGTGGTCAGGCTTGCTGGCTTGGTTGACACATGTCATCGGTTCCCATTTGTGCTGATTGATGCTCATGCTGTTGATCACTGGATTGTTTGGTCCAGAGTTCGGCGTAAAACTAAACTCACTCACTCACTCACTCACTCATGTTAACAAACATGAAATTTGCGATTGAACATTACCAGACACAATGATTTACGTTTTCAGTTGAAATTTTTTTGTGCGAGGGAGGGAGGGATTAAGATTACCGTGTGTATTGCTCAATAGGTTATCCCACCATCCTGTTTTTAGTGGGAAAATATGATAAAAGACATGTCACATTATTTATTTACTTATTCATAAATATTTCAATGTGTTTCCATGTGACCAATGTTTCTTTACCAGTTTGGGAGTTTAACATTTTAGGCCAGAACAATTTTATTTCTTGTTTTACAGATCCGCTGGTCGTATTTTTTCAAGAATATGAAAATAAATAAATTATTTTCCCTGCTCAAAAAATAAATCCTACTCTTTTTATTGGACAAAATTGTAAACTTATAAGAAGTTGATTTTAGACTATTTATTTACCCGTATACACTTCATGAATTCCCAAAAGTAAAATACTTTTAGTATTTAGGAGGAATATTACTTTGACAGGTGATTTTTTTATTATTTTTTTTTCCCTCCTGCCTTTAGGTTTTCTGAGGACAAAAATCTGTAAAACAAGAAATAATATTGGTCTGGCCTTATGTCAGTTTGTAAACTCATTTAATTGTTAACTTTTAGGAATTAGATTTCCCAGTTCTTATTTTTGTTTCCACCTTTCTTTCTTTGTTTGACAGAACAGTAGAAGTACATTCCATGTGATACTTATAAATCTAGCAGCCTTAACATGGAACTCACTGACCACCTTTGAGGCTGTGGTGAATAAAATACACTAATCCTGACCTGGGGTCTGGTCATCTCATTTCTCAGGATCAAACATTTCCACAGATGGTTTTACAAATGTTGATGTTTGTCCAATGCCAGACTTGTCATGGAAGAGATTAGAGTGATAGATTGTCACTTACTAAATGATGGAGTGAATGAGTGAATGGCACTGTGTTTACCCTGCATGTTTATCGGGCATCAGAGTCAACACCTGCACATCTTGCCCTAATCAGAGTCGAGTCTGGGGATACAGGACAGTCTGTGATGATGGCTTTACCTGATTCTGGCCATGCCTCATTATTTCAAATGATGGACATTCATTAGGACCTGTATTGTTGTCAGTTTGGATGTGTATGGTCTGGTTGGTTTGGTTTGTCAACAGTGGTGGGGAGCCTAATGGTGAAAGTATTCATACTCGCCATGCCGAAGATTCAGGTTTGATTCCCACATGGGTATATTGTGTGAAGCCCATTTCTGGTGTTCCTTGCCATGATATTTCTGGAATATTGATTGCCCTTTGCATGCTTGGGTGTTTGCTTGCTCACTCATTAACTCACTCAGCCTTCAGGGGGCGGTGGGGTATCCTAGTGGTTAAAGCGTCGCTCGTCACGCTGAAGACCCGGGTTCGATTCCCCACATGGGTACAATGTGTGAAGCCCATTTCTGGTGTCCCCCGCCGTGATATAGCTGGAATATGGTTAAAAGCGGTGTAAAACTGAACTCACTCACTCACTCAATCAACCTTCAGTGGTTAGACATTAGCAGGACTCTGCTTCCAGCTGAAGGTTAGGAGTGGTGGGGTAGCTTTGTGGTTTAAGTATTCACACGTCACACCGAAGACCCGGGTTCGATTCCCCACATGGGTACAATGTGTGAAGTCAATTTCTGGTGTCCCCTGCCGCTATATTGCTGGAATATTGCTAAAGGCGCCGAATATCACTCTCACTCACTCTAGAAAGGATATATTGACCAGTGTGATGTTGATTTGATCCCGTGTCCCACTCTCCTTCATGGTACAGAGTGCTGACCTCATCATGTACGATGTTGCTCATCTGGTGACTTTCTCCAAGTGTGTAGCCTGTTTCCTGATTGAAACTAGGCTGCTCTGTCTGACAAAGTAGGTGTTTTGTGATTGAATTGGCCAGGAAACTTGCATGTACAAACAAGAAAATTGATGCTGAGGTGGCCAAACTCATTTTGACTGTCTTTGACGCCTTGTAGATGGGCTAATTCCACAGGTTACCATTAAAACAAGGATAAGTGTGCGTGAAAATATGGGAGGAGACGCTGACACTACACTCGGCAATGTGGTCTGCAACTGAACAAGTTTCAGGCTGACTGTCCAGAGATTGATGTCATGATCATCCAGTTTATGCAACTGAGATATGATGTCAAACATCAACCAAGTAAGCGAGGGCAGCAGCTGGATGTCAGTAGTCGCTGTCTTAGTTAGATGAATTATAATCCAGATCATCTTGGGTTCACTTTGTGGATTATGGTATGGGCATGTTCCCTCGTTTGGGTGGATTATATTAAATGTTATGTAAAACATTGAACGTCTGGTCCAGATCTGATCACTTACATGCCTCTGCCATTACGCTGGAATGTTTCTTATGGTATTTTCAATAGTGATGTACTGATTAATCAAATAATCGGTCAATCAATCGATCTTGCTTTCGTTAACAATTATTGATGGGGTCGTGAAACTAATCGATAATCATAAAAATTGAATATCAAATAAATTTATAAAGTATGTTTCTTGTTGTTGTGTTTGTTGAATCAAGACTGAAACAACTGATGCAGTTTCCTCACTCGTAGAATTGCAATGTCTTAACAGGATGTATCCTCAATCATCTTGATCATAGTATAAATCAGTGCCTGTTTAGTTTGCACATTGTTGTCCCCGCCGCAACGCGGAACAGGGACTATGCATTCAGCGGCGTCCGTCCGTCCGTACTCACGTCCCGAGTCTTGTTAACGCGATATCTCATGAACTGTTGTACCCAATGTCTTCAAATTTGGTGACAGCCTACATTGGGGGATTACCCAGACACCAGTCGATTTTGGTGACCTTGACCTTATTTTCAAGGTCACCACGACACTTTGACCACTTTTTAAACTCTTGTTAACGCGATATATCATGACTGTTGGTTGTTGATTTTTATTATAGGATATTTATATAGCACACATATCCACGCACTAGTGCATGCTCAAGGCGCTGGTATTTTTTTTTTCCCTCGATCATTGGATGTCAATCTCAACCGCACATCGCATTATCAATCTCAACTCCCTGGGGAGTATACAACTCTTGCAGCCACTAGGCGCAACGAGTTATTGTGGCTTTCTCATCCTAACGAGGTACCCATTCACAGCTGGGTGGACTTGGACACATAGTCACAGTACTTTGTCCATGTTCACTGCACGTTGCTGTACCCGCAACTAGATGTTTGCACGTATTCATGTGGCCACCATCTGGTCAAATACCAACGGATTCCTGGGGTCTTTTAAGTGCACAGTGTTGTGTACTGTACACTAGGGGTTGTGACAACACTGAAAGAGTCTGCACACAAAGTTGACTCCAAGGTTTTTACACCCGGTCACAGATGGGCTCGATCCCAACACCTCAACCTCGCTGGATCACTAGTCATATTGTGTTGTACCCAATGTCTTCAAATTCGATATGAATATTGTGAGCGATAACCAGCACTAACTTTGAAGTAAACTGTTCTTGAATTATCTCCTTCAGATTGGCACATCATGAAAGCAAAGACCTGTTCACTCAGTGACATAATGGAAGCTGTCCCAGAGGAATCAAGTGCAGTTCTCATTCGCCAGCGCCAATGGTATAATGGTAAATATACCACCGGAACTTGTCTTGCATAAACCCGGAACAAGGACAGATAAGCTTTGTATATCGTCACAGGATATATAACCGGTGTGGTTCATGTCATAGTTTGCCAGGACATTAACCTGTTTATGCCTTTTGAATTACACCAGGACACATAACCAGCTTTGTGCACCTCTCTTCAGAAAAGGAAACTTATACTTTTGACACCACTCACATCAAACAAGGACACTTGTAGAGTTATATAAACAGCTTTGTATTACAGTTATATAACAGCTTGGAGCCTCATATTGTGTTATAACCAGCTTGGATTCTGGTGCCACCTTTGTAAAGCCAGGAAATTTTGGAAAGCTTGCTGCCTTTTCTTTTCAAATATTATATCAAACCAGGCCATTCAACTTATAATCCTGGTACAACTTGTATGACACCAGGTCATTTAACCTTTGTACCTTTGTATCACACCAGGACCGTTTCTGTCACATCCAGGAAGATATATGTGATATAGCCAATGGTACCTCTCGTATCTCACCAGGGCCATTAGACAAGAAACCACTCATATAAGCGGTCACATAATAACCAACAAGTAGTGTATAACAGTGTATATATATCTTGGTGTAGGTCTAAACACTGTAGTCAGCACATGAGCACAAGCATCACTGATCCTGGACTCCGAGTACCAGAAACTACTTCCAGAAGGCTGAAGAATTGTTCTGTGTCACAAAAGTGTGTGGATAATTCTTGTGGTGCATCTGTTGGGATCCTGGATTTATCTTGTGACTGTGGACCTACCTGCTTGACCAGAGGAACCAGTGTATCGGCCAGTAGCCACTCAGTGCATAGCTGCTGCAACTTGTACAGGAATCGCTTGGAGGCAGACGCAGATCACAGTAGGTTGCTTTACTAATGTTTGTATTCATTGCATTGCATTTTAACATCTTCACATCTTCACACATATATTTGCAGAATATATGGAATAAGTGTTTTAAAATTGATGAAGCTTCACATGCTTTCATGCCCATTTATCATAATTTGTTTTGTTGCTCATGTTTGCATTGTAGGGATGACAGTGTGTAATGGTCATCAACATTACATTCTGCTGATCGAATACCGGTAGATTCTTTACAAATACATTAGACTATACATTAACTACAAGCTACCGAACTCAATGTAATGTGTGACTCTTCTCAAAATCATATTTGTTGCAAATGTCAGTCTTTCAGCAAGCAGTACCAGAAAGACAATGGCTCATTTATATAGTTCTGCTATATTTTGGACTCTGTAATTTGTGGTTTTTCTTTATGGTAAACTCATCTGAGGATATTATGGCGAAGGATATTTGTCATTTTGGAAAATGTAATAAAGGTTTGCATCCCTTTTTGTGATGAAATACCATCTTTCGATTCTAATTCAATGAAATGGAGAGGGCACCCATTACATTGATAAATGGATATACAATGTTTCTGTATGCGTTTATTTTGTTTTAGCATTGGTTTTTAGTCAGAAGCTACTTGTCTGACCACTGATTATATATACATGTATCTTACATGTCTTGTGTTATTTGTCTGACCACTGATTATATATGTCTGACATGTTTTGTGCTACTTGTCTGACCACTGGTTATATATGTTTTACATGTCATATGTTTCTTGTCTGACCAATGATGATTTTTTCCATATCTCTCTTTCCTCAGATCAGGGTTCTATACTGTTTGTCTGACTACTCATATTATTCAAACATTTTATTAATCTTACAGCAGATGTTATTCATTCACAGAACATCTGCCCACTTATTCAGTCTGTCACATACTTGTTTTCTTCACCTAGAGTTCAGGACAAGAATGTCGTATATTTTTATCTCTGGTACTTTTAATACATTTTGCAAGAATTTGGAGCATGATTCTTCAGAAGATATTTTCCAAGAGAAGACTTTTCGTGAGGTAAGTCATTTGTGTGTATTTCTATTATAACTCTTTGATATATATACAAGTGCTACTACGTACCCACACAGAGTACCCTGTGAACAAGGAAACAGGAATACTTTTCACCATGATGAACTTTGCTGTGAAAAATTACCCTGCTAACAGTTTTACTGAGAAGTTCTTTCTGCAATGGATGTCTGTTTTTTTAAGTTACACTGTTGAAAGTTGCACTGAGATTTTCTTCCCGACAAGAACTTCTTATTCACCAGTCTGACAGGTAGACATGTTTTGTTAGTAAACTGGAGCATCTTTTTAGACTTGCATCATGCTCAAACTTGACAGACTTGACAACAAAGCTGATAAAAATGGGGTTACAGTGTTTGGTTAAGTGAGCATTTCATGCCAGTATTTCTGATTCCAAAAGATTGATGATATGGACTTTTCCATTCCAAGTGGGTACCTTTATTATATGTGTTTTGGAAAACATTTACTGCCCAATATGACAAATTGGTTGTTTAGTTTTTGTTCATTGTCGCACTCACTCCTCAATACTATATGATGGTGATCTGTAAGTAATCAGATTTGGACCAGACAATCCAGTGATTGACCTCATGAGCACCAATTTCATAACTGAAACATGGATCAACGAAATCAGCAAATCTTTCCACTTGATCAGTAATGAGCATGGTTGGCTGAAGACCGATTCTAACCGGATCTTCACGGGTAGAAGAATTGTTGTTTGTGGTGTCATTAAATTCATGGGCAGTGGGGTAGCCTTGTGGTTAAAGCATTCACTCATTACGCTGAAGACCAGGGTTCGATTCCCCACATGGGCTCAATGTGTGAAGCCCATTTCTGGTGTTCCCCGCCATGATATTGCTGGAATATTGTTAAAAGCAGCGTAAAACCAAACTCACCCACCCACTCACAAAATGTATTGGTGACAAACAAGGATCGAGGTTGATCTGTGGATTCACATTACATTACATTACAAGACAGACAGACAGTTTTACTCAATATAAAGGCCACTGGCCCAAAATACAAATCATTTGTCATTGAATAATTAAGGCACATGTAAAATATGTAATCAATGAATATAGGATTTCTTGACTTTGCTGAAACATTTCAAGAAGTTACAGAATGATGCTATCATATTTATGTTTCTATTGTTAACAATGCTAACCAAATTTTGTTGGTTATCTGAACATTTGACAAAAGGGGAAAATAAACATATTTCTTGGTACATCATCCAATTAACAGGCAAACAAAATGTGAATTTCATCTTCAATAGATATCATGTTATTACCTTTACAGAAAATGCAAACTCTTTCTTCAAAAACTTACAAAATGACATAAAACAATTAGTAACAAAGCACACAGTTTATCACAAGACACATAACATTTTACTGAAATAGTAACTTGGATAAAGGGATGATTTTTAACAGAGTTTTACCTGTCTTTTTATATAAAACATTTTTACTAGCCTCAGGCCAACAGGATAGTGTAGGTGTATCTGACAAACATCAGCATACTCAGTATACATAAGCACAGACACAGGTGGCACTGTGGTGCAAGGTATGACTGCAGGGCCTTAGATCAGTTCACTTCCAGGACATTATCTGATTAGCATCCAAAATGCCCTTAGGATTTCCTTAATAAAACACAGAAGAATGTAGGATTGAAAGTTGGTAACATCATAAAAATGGTCTAATGTCTTTTTATCTTTAGCAAATCTCTGATAATCTCCATTATTTAGAGCCCTCATGGGTTTGTGCGATTTTGGTTTTATCCCACTTTTGGCAATATTCCAGCAATATCATGGCAGGGGACATCATAAAATGGGCTCCACACAATATACCCATGTCCTGAATCCAACCTGGTTCTTCAGCATGAGGGGCAGTGGGGTAGCCTATTAGTTCAAGCGTTCACTCATTAAAGTGTTCACTAAGCTTGGTTGACTGACTGAGTATGGTTTTATGCCGCTTTTAGCAATATTCCAGCAATATCACGGCAAGGGACACCAGAAATGGGCTTCACAAATTGTAACTTGGTTGACACATGTCATCGTATCCCAATTGCATAGATTGATGTTCATGCTGTTGATCACTGGATTGTCTGGCCGAGACTCAATTACTTACAGACCACCGCCATATAGCTGGAATATTGCTGAGCATTAAACAAGAAACTATGCAACCACAGATCACATAATGTTAGAGACTGCAGTTATCTGCGTGTTTAACTTCAGTCATCTCACCCATCCGGAACATGAATCCTGAAGTACTTCCATCAAGCGTCTACATACAATAAGCTGCAGTGTGTCTCTACCTGTTTATTACCCAAAAGCACACCGCCATCTCGATCACATATCTGCACACACGTCGGCCGACAATACTGTAATTGTCGATACGTTTGACAGATCTGTACAAATAGCCCTGGTAGGTTCTGTAGCAATCTGTATTATAAATCTCGAATACAGCGTGGGAAATACATGGTTCACTGTTTCTTATCTATTAATCTTAGAAGTTTTATGTTGTCATTTTGATGCTGTTGTTCATCTCTGCACACATGTGTTTTCCGAACAGGACATTATGGCTTGAAAAGTAATTATTATGATTGGCGTTATGCTACAACTTATAAGAGCACCATCAATGGAGCCCTGCTTGCTATGTCATCCAGATTCGGTACATTGTTGGTATAGAGTGCCGACATTGTGAAAAATAATATTTGTAATGGCTGGACAGGAATTTAGTGTGTTGTATTGATCTGCTACGTTATTTGTGGTTTCCGTGTTGTGTACCAAACTGTTCATCCATGCGCTATCATGTTGACTGTGTCATGGACACGAGCGCCAAGATTGGCCGGTGAATGAAATTCTGTTTGACATGCAGATGAAGATGATTGTTTCAGCTTTAAGGACAGTACTGTTGAAATATTGGTACACTTTACAGTGTAAATATTTACATCGCTATCGTTGTAATGTTAACAAGTTGCACAGTCTTGTGAAGATGTTTTAGGGAAGTAGTATTTGGTCTCTTTTTAAAGCAGCCTATGGCGTCTCCAAGTTAAAATTGTTCTCCCAGCAATGCTGGTCTGAAGCAGCAACTATACAGACCAGGGCCTAGATTTTTTAAGCTCTCTTAGCGCTAAGATAGTCGTAAGTTAATGTTAATGCATGGCACTTACGACTATCTTAGCGCTAAGAGAGCTTGAAAATCTAGGCCCAGGGTGCCATTGTGCAAATCAAACTTAGTGCAAGTTGATCCAAGTCTATTTTAAGGTTTGTGAGTTACGATCACCTTAGCACTAAGATTGTTTTGTAAGAGGCGCCCATGTATGGAACAACCTTAATGCTACATCTACAAATCTGTGTTAAGGTATGAGAAATACAATCACCAGAGTGCTAAGATTGGTTTGTCCAATGGAATGAGGGGGATCAGCAACTAAACTGATTTATTCATTTATCTTTTTATTTATGTTATTGTCTGATGGCATAGGATAAAGCTCATGATATCAATCACTGGATTGTATGGTCCAGGTTTGATTATTTGCAGACTGCTACCATAAAGTTGGGATATTGTTAAATAAACAGCAAAAAACATATTGAGTGAGTGAGTTTCGCTTTACGCCGCACTTAGCAATATTCCAGCTTTATGGTGGCGGTCTGTAAATAATCAAGTCTGGACCAGACAATCCAGTGATGAACAGCAGGAGTATCAATCTGCGCAGTTGGGAACCGATGACATGTGTCAACCAAGTCAGCGAGTCTGACCACCCGATCCTGTTAGTCGCCTCTTACGACAAGCATAGTCGCCTTTTGTGGCAAGCATGGGTTGCTGAAGACCTATTCTACCCCGGATCTTCACGGGTCCAAGAAACATAGTCAGGTACAACTACTACAAGGTGAAAATATTCAGTTCATTTGAAGTAGACACACAGATTCCTATCAATCTATTAATCTATTAATCTATTAATCCTCATATAATCTATTATCCTCAACGATGAGGTTGAGTGGTTAAGGTGTTAGCATCATGCCTCTTATGTCGAAAACGATACAAGGATGATGTTGCTGGTTAAGGTGCGTAAAACCAAACTCAGTCAGTCACTCATCATGCCTAAATCATGGGTTCGATTCCACAAATGGTTCCTAAGTGTGAAGATCATGTCCGGTGTCTCCACCATTATGTTTATGGAATATTGCTGAATCGGCGTAACATGACATTCTCTCGCTGCACTATCCTTTTGTGGTTTTGATAACTGTTAAATTTAAATTTATCAGTCCGAAAGGATTAGTTGTAGATTTGGAATAGCTTATCTCTGAACACTTGAAGACACTGCTGCTAGATTGTATTTAGATTAATGTAGTGTTATGTTATCTCCACTTCTCAAATACCAGGTTACGGACAGGAATGTTACATTAAGTGGATTATCTCAAAGCCTCTAATGCTGTCCCGATTTGAAGTCAAGCATTTTGTTTTGACTGGATAAGCTAAGATAAGGATCTCATGTGATATTGACATGCGGTGTACAGTGAGTATTGATTGTTATCATCCTGAACTTTGCAGCATCAAGTTTGTTCAGGTCAGGATAAAGGCAAAGAAAAACCGATACATGCGACCGAAAAATCTGACAGTGCACTCATTTGAACTTGTGAGTGAGTGAGTTTTAGTTTTACGCTGCTTTTAGCAATATTCCAGAAATATCATGGCGGGGACACCAGAAATAGGCTTCACACATTGTACCCATGTGGGGAATCGAACCCAGGTCTTGGGCGTGACGAGCGAACGCTTTAACCACTAGGCTACCCCACCCCTCCGGTGAACTAAATTGTACTTGTTTATTCAAATCAAGGTCCACCCATGTTGTCCATGAGGATATTGACCTTGCTTCCAAAATATATGCAAGTGCACACGCGCGCACACACGCACACACACACACACACACACACACACACACACACACACAAACCCACCCCCACACCACCCCACACACACAGAGATAGACGTTGCATAATGGTCAATTTGTTCACACTATGACATTTTAGTACAATTTGTTGGTGGATATCTTTCAGTTAACTTGCAAATATTAAAATACTTGCTTTTTGTTATAAATATTGTTGCCTGAGTGAACAGCATTTGGATCAGATATTTAGGACATGATATCGGGAGACCTGTGGACTTCATTCCCATTGGAGACAGATAAGCTTTGTTGAATGTTTTAACAAATTAACAATGTTACTGATATATGGGGACTGCCTGTATTTACTTGCCAAATATCATTTGGATCTTATTGAGTGACTTCTGACTAGTTGATCTATAGCTGTATGTTCTCATCACTCTTGACAAGTCTTAGTCTGAAATCTGAGGCAAGCTGAAATTGTGCAGCAAAAAGCTTTATATTTCTGAAGTGAAATATTGATTTCATAACTTCAGATAAATATAGTATTTCATCTCTAAAGACATAATAAATAATTGTTTTTCGTCAAGTTGCTGGGGCCAGTGATCATTAGTGTCTTTAACTGACACAAGGATTCCTTCAGTTGACACGGAGCCTCCAATACACGTCAACCTCTGGTCATAGCCTCCGTTAAAAAGTGGAAGGCTTCTTAATGCTGGATCAACAATACACATCAATCTCTAGTAAAAAGTGGAAGGCAAGCCTCTATTTTATGCTGGATCGCCAAACACATCGGCCTGGTCGTGACGGTGGGTCACACACTCTGTAGGATAGAAGCTAGGTCTCTTATACTAGCTGGATCCATTGTTTCTTAAAATTAATGATCCTATGAAATTAACCGAGGTGTGTAATGATTACTCTTTCCTGTTAATTATTATTATTAAGTTATTCTGTACATTCATACACCGACGGTTTTGGGCATATGTGCTCTTTGCATGATTGTAATTGGTGAATTGGTCAACTGTCCCAGAATAGACATTTCATCTTTAAGATATAAGAAGTATAAGTTTTCTTTTGCGGCCTCAAACTGATGTGTATAGTGCATAGATTTTCTCTTTAACCATGGTTTGGAACAGGTTTAATTTTTTTAACAAACTGACCGAAGATCAGCAGCTTTCTATACTTGTTGAAGATATCAGCTTTGAAAATATCCTGTCAAACTTTGAACGATTCTTTGATCGTCTCTCCAGATTCAACAATGAAAATTAAAAGTCTGTTCAAAATTATTTAATTTCACTCATCAAATGATGGTTTTATATCCAGCTGGTAACTGTTGCACATTGTTCGGAAAAATGTTAGAGTTTTATGTTGGAGAAGTCAACTTTCGCTTGCAGATAAATGAGAGGAGAATCGCATGATGTAATTGTTTCACCATGTCTCCAAGTAGAAAGCAGTGTTGTTCAAATCAAAGGGTTACGTTAAGAGCATCTACTTGCAGGACTGAAAAACTGCAGAACAACTGATGGCTGCACCATAAGGTTCAGAGTTTTATTGAACAGATGTCACAGGGTTTTTTAAGTAGTAAAATATTTTTGTTTGTAATGGCGCTTTACTGTAAAAATAATCAAGGGACAGAAAAAACTGGACACGAAAAGCTGCACTGGCGGAGAGTTGGATGCGAATTTGGAGCGTTAAATGATTTATGAGCAAGATCGTGTGATTCCTTCCATGTTTATTTGATCTCACTCGACTAATTATTGACGAAGTTGAACCAATAAACTAGACTTGTTTCCAGGTGAGACCCTTCACTTAAGGATTTGGGTCTCTTTGATTTGCAGTGAAAGAATGCTGTGTTAACTGTTGGTCTCTGATGATAATGGTTCCATGATTTGGGGAAGGATTTGTCTTTTAGTGGCACTTTCTGCTCTGCTTTGATGTTAATGAACTACAGACATGTTTCGGGGTAATTAAAATCACTTTTGAGGTTAAGGCAGGTTTTTGTTAATGTGTGGTGTGAAGAAAGAGATGTTTTTTATTGAATTAAAATATGAAGTGGAAGAATAATGGACATAAGTTATGTTGCTTTTTCATTTGAAATGTATGTGGTTTTGTTGTGCACCATTTATTTCCTTGACGTTTTTATAATTATTTTTAGGCTTGTTTGTTGTTCAATGCCTCACTCAGCAATGTACTATCTATGTTGTGGCAGTCTGTAAATTATTGAGTGTAGACCAGACAATCCAGTGATTGACATCATGAGCATCAGCCTATGCCATGCATCGACCAAATCAACAAACCTGACCTGCTGATCCCATGTATCCCATCTCTGGTTTATGAAGACCAGTTCTAAATTAGATCCTTGCCAGGGAGTACATGAACTTTTTTTTTTTTTTGCTGATGTTGTTTAAAGAAGTATTTGCTCACTCACACTGTGTATACATGTGGATTGTATCAGTCATTTAAAGTATTTGTGGAACTTCATCCTCCAATCTTTGAGAGTTTGTCTCCCAGAGGAAACAGGGTGGACCATTCAACCTCACTCACTCACTTCACTTAGTCAATCATGCAAGCACAATCACACTCACTCACTTACGCAAGCACATACACACTCACTCAAACACACAAGCACATACACACTCAATCAATCACTCACTCACTCACTCATGCAAGCACATACACACTCAATCACTCACTCATGCAAGCACATACACAATCACTCAATCATGCAAGCACATACTCAATCACACAAGCACATACACAATCAATCACTCACTCATGCAAGCACATACATACTCAATCATGCAAGCACATACACACTCACTCAATCACACACACACTCGATCAATCACTCACTCACGCAAGCACATACACACTCACTCAATCATGCAAGCACATACACACTCACTCAATCACACAAGCACATACACACTCCATCACACACTCATGCAAGCACATACACACTCACTCAATCATGCAAGCACATACTCAATCACACAAGCACATACACACTCAATCAATCACTCTCATGCAAGCACATACATACTCAATCATGCAAGCACATACACACTCACTCAATCACACAAGCACATACACACTCAATCAATCACTCACTCATGCAAGCACATACACACTCAATCATGCAAGCACATACACACTCACTCAATCACACAAGCACATACACACTTAATCACTCACTCACGCAAGCACATACACACTCAATCAATAACCCTCACTCATGTATCACACATGCTAAGTCATCACATATTCTTCACATATATGTGCACGTACGCATGCATGTGCACGCACACACACATACACAGGTTAACAATCTCACACACACACCACTGTTTTAACATCAATGACATGCACACATCACGTTTCTTTCACTCACTCATACAATGAAGAAATTTCAATGACTAATGTATAAACTGGCCGTGGTCACTGCAACACAGGTACCATTACTGATCACAAGTAACACCGGTAATATATCCACAAGCCTTTTAAGGGAAACTTAAAATGAGGCAAACTCCTCAAGCAAGTGTTGCATAGTTACATAGTGTTGCCATGATCCATGTTGTTGTGAAGAACACGATCACGTGCATCTAAATTCCAGTAAGACCACACTAAACTCTCCTTGACATTCAGAGTTGTCTATCAGCTTGTTTCAGAGAGACTGTCGACGACCCGACTTTGTGTAGGATGCTAAGCTGAAAGAGGCTTTCCTTTAGCGTGCTGTAATAAAGTGCCCCTTCAGGCCTAGGAGAAACAGGTGAAGCTTTACATCATGATCGACTTGTGTCAGGGGATGCATTGTTCGCTTTGCATCTGAAATTTATGATTTTCGGGAAATTGTATTGTCAACTGATGCTGACTTTGTGTCTACTTTTAAATTTTGTCAAATATATGCAAGACCAATTAATTTTTGTTTCACATTTTTTTAAATTAGTAACTGAAACATAATCATTAACAAGAAAGTAAAGATCAAATTATCAAGTGCATGGGGTTTTGTTTTAAAAGATGCTGAGAGTTTCTGTTTCTTAGCATATGTTCTGTATTAGAATTATCTATCTGAAAGAGTCCTCTCTAGGATTTTCTGATGACATTTTAATCAATTGTAAAAACGTGAAAAACTGTAAGGACAACTATTTTTTCCATTTGAAAAAAGAGAGATCAAATAACAGGCATTTAAAAAGTTTGGGTTTAATTATCAACATCAAAGAAATGTGTGAGCAGATTTTATCACAAATGTCTCATTAATATTTTATTTGATAAAAAATACTGGTGGTTTATGACAGAATTGGATTTGAATATATGGCCCATGGATGATGAGAGACAGAGAAGATCAACATGCAATGTCAGACATTACTGAAGTAATTCCTATCATGTTGTGTAATCATAACGTTAGCTGGCCTTGTCTTCTGAAGGTGGTCGGGGATAGCGTCACTGTTGACAGGCTACGTCCAGATGAGCTGCGGCAGGCTTTGATCAGATGTTGGTTTCCATTTGGCACTAGACATCTTCGAGGAAATGAGCCGTCTGTATGACAAAGAGATTGTGTCGTGTCAGCTGAGAACAAGGCGATGTAACATGCATGAATCAAGGCAAGGCTTGTCAACACTGGTACTGTCATGTCTGCTAATTACTGTGTGATTACTTAGGTTAATTGGATGATGGAATGAGGATTTGCTTGAAGTTGTAATTACTGTTGTAATGTGTCTCAGGAGGGTGTTTTAGTCCGATCTGGTGCAGGCAAACCTTTGGTTGGTTGTGTGATGATTGATGGAGAATGTCTGATTCCGGTGACATGTCAACAGTCAGGTCACAAGCTGGAGTAAATTATTCAGCCCGTCTGCTCCAAAGTGATCTCGTGGATAGTGTGTCTGCTCCAAAGTGGTCTTGTGTATAGCACGTCTGCTCCAAAGTGGTCTTGTGGATAGTGCATCTGCTGCAAAGTGGTCTCATGGACAGTGTGTCTGCTCCAAAGTGATCTCGTGGATAGTGCATCTGCTCCAAAGTGGTCTTGTGTGTAGCCCGTCTGCTCCAAAGTGGTCTTGTGTATAGCACGTCTGCTGCAAAGTGGTCTCGTGGATACTGCCTCTGCTCCAAAGTGGTCTTGTGGATAGTGCATCTGCTCCAAAGTGATCTCATGGATAGTGTATCTGCTCCAAAGTGGTCTTGTGTATAGCACGTCTCCTCCAAAGTGGTCTCATGGATAGTGTTTCTGCCGAAGGAGCAGATCAGTTGTTCAGTCCTCTGGTCACTTCATACCCAAAGGGGGCGGTAGGGTAGCCTAGTGGTTAAAGCGTTGGCTCGTCACGGCGAAGACCCGGGTTCGATTCCCCACATTGGCACAATGTGTTAAGCCCATTTCTGGTGTTCCCCGCCGTGATGTTGCTGGAATATTGCTAAAAGCGGCGTAAAACTAAACTCAGTCAGTCAGTCATACCCAAAGACACTAAAAGAGTATGCCCCTTCACATTGTTGTGATAAAATAAGGACTGTTACCTCGGAATGTGTCCAAGTGGGGTATCCATATTAAATGTTTTATGGTATCTCAGTGAGCTAGTACTATAGAAACTGATTTATCTTGAATATCCACACACATGCATTCAAGACACTCTTTATGTGAAATAGAACTGAACACAATTTTGAGCCTGTTTCAACTCATTCCACCTGCTCTAAAGTTCCTTCAGATTTTAAGCAGTGACACCAAAAACAAAATTAAGTTTTATTTGTCTTATTATCATCATATTCCAGCTATATGACAGAGGTCTGTAAATAATCAAACCTGGCCCAGACAATCCAGTGGTTGACATGAGCTTCATCTCATATCATCAGTGAGTGAGTGAGTTTAGTTTTACGCTGTACTCGGCAATATTCCAGTTACATGGCGGCGGTCTGTAAATAATTGAGTCTGGACCAGACAATCCCATGATCAACAGCATGAGCATCGATCTACACAATTGGGATATTATGACATGTACCAACCAAATCAGCGAGCCTGACCACCCGATCCCGTTAGTCGCCTCTTACGACAAACATGGGTTACTGAAGATCAGTGAATTCTAGCCGAGATCTTCACTTCAACAGACATTGGACACAATCAGTTTAGACACTGATCCAAACCTCCTGTTTGACATTGTATGAAACAATCTTGCAACTGCTCAATGCAATTGTGATACGATAACATGCATCAAAATTGAGTTGTTCATTAACTAACCCATACGACAAATATCAGTTTGGACAGGAGATGACAATCAAACACCACAATTCTGTCCCGAGGGTTTCAATCACACTCAGTGCTTCAAGATACACTGTCAGAATAATTTTTCTCATTCATTTTTATGATTATGATTATTTTGCGATTTATGAGAAACAGTGAGCTTCAGTCTAGTTGTCGGACTCTGAAATAGTCATCATCATCTTTTGGCCTTGAATTGTCTATTTCTGTTCCTCGAAACAATTCAGTGTGGTCTACAGAGAGACTTCTCATTGGCTGGAACGAGTTTGAGCAGAACTGGTAGAGATTAAGTGGGCAGCGTGTTAGCAATTGTCTTCTGCCTCCGAGTGTACAGAGATATAGGAGAAGACATTCTTACCAGCCGGTTGCTACAAGCAAACCACTCCAGTGTTTACTGCTTGCAGCCCTCACAAAACAAATATGTCTTGTACCTGTGGTTTCCTAAATAAAGCGGAAAGTGATGCCTCAGGAATGGATCTGTATTTATCTGGCTGGTTCTGTTTATCTGTTGCATCTTCCTGTACACAATGGTTCGGAAAATACGGCTGCACAAACTTGTAAGTCAAGCTGATATCAAAGATAAAGGTTTCAAAAGTATTTACATGTTGTCGTTTTTTGTGTAAAGGGTTTGTTGATGCGATGGAATATGCTGTACTCGCTGTCATGGTTGTTGATGCGGAAGAAGACGTAACAATAAGCATTGGATGTTATATCAAGTCTGCAAGCAGTAGACACGGGAATATCTTGAGGAAAGAAAAGATGCTTACACTTGTGAAATCGCATTTACAAATAAGCACAAATTTAAAACTAGGAGCAAAAGTAAAAGGTCCAGTGCCAGTTATTCACCTGATGGGGGCAGGGGGGTAGCCTGGAGGTTAAAGCGTTCACTCGTCACGTCCGAAGACCTGGGTTCGATTTCCCACGTGGGTACAATGTGTGAAGCTTATTTCTGGTGTCCCCTGCCATGATACTGTTGGAATATTGCTAAAGGCGGTGTAAAACCATCTCACTCACTCAGTTAGTAATCACCTGATGAAGGAGTAAGAATAGACTCTGAAACTTTGTGTTCCTCAGAATACAGAAGTTGACATCCCTCAACTCCCCACCAACCACCTCATTCTATTATATGGTCTCTACTTTATCATATGACCAATGATGAAATGAAGCTGCCTTTGAGATAATGCCAGGTTATCTTGGAAATGATGTAAGATTTAGATTCTCCTTGTCTCACTTGCACTTAAGTCTGTGTTTGAATGTGGGAGTTACGATCATCATAGTTGCTAAGATTGATTTGTGCAAATGGGCCCTGTTCTTCAAAGCAATGGTTGTGCTATGACCACTAAAACACTCATACAAAAGACTTCAGGTGACGCTGTCTATATTGTAAAACAGACACTGTATACATTGTAAAACAGACACTGTCTATATTGTAAAACAGACACTGTCTGTATTGCAAAACAGACACTGTCTATATGGCAAAACAGACACTGTCTATATAGCAAGACAGACACTGTCTATATGGTAAAACAGACACTGTCTATATTGTAAAACAAAGTCCTCGGACCCATTTCATTGAGTAATTGTAAAATAAATTTAAAGCCTGGGTTAAAGTTTGAAATTTTTAACAATCATCCAGGTCAAACATTTTGTAGAGCATGGTCCACATGCACAAACCTATCTTAGCGCTGTGATGATCGTAACTCCCATACTTTGTCAGAGACTTGCGATAGTTGTAGTGCTAAGATCATGTTGTACAAGTGGAGCCAGGACTGTCATGTGATATTTGGATATTATTTTTAATATCTTACATGCAAGAAGTCGTCTTGTATCCAATTATGATGAGTCTCAAGTGCTAGTTTCAGTGCACTTAAACTTAGGATAATCCTAAATCTAAGATCACTTTGTACACGTGGGGCCAGGACTGTGATGACTGCCGACAGTATTGCTAAGTTACATGCAACAAGTGAACTCAAATCAAAGTATGTTGAGTCTCAAGTGCTAGTGTCATTTTCCTTTAACACAGACTTAGGATAATCCTAAAGCTAAGATCACTTTGTGTACGTGGGCCCAGGACTGGCCAGGTGAGATGACTGGCTGCAGTGGTTAAAGCGTTCGCTCATCATGCCGAAGACCCAGGTTCAATTCCCCACATGGGTACAATGTGTGAAGCCCATTTCTGGTGTCCCCCACCATGATATTGCTGGAATATTGATAAAAGCGGCCTAAAACTTCACTCACTCACTCACTCACTCACTCACTCACTCACTCACTCACTCACTCACTCACTCACTCACTCACTCACTCACTCACTCACTCACTCACTCACTCACTCACTCACTCACTCACTCACTCACTCACTCACTCACTCACTCTGGCTACAATATTGTTTAAATGGTACATCCCACAAGTGAAGTTAATTCGAATCATAACAAGGCTCAAGTGCATCCACACTTCAGTCGTTTTCCCCCTGTATTTTTAGATCCTTGTCTCCTTGTGGGCCTCAAGGCCACATGTTGAATCACTCTGTAACATTCTTGTCGGGGATGTCTGATGAGGGACTGGTCCAAGTCATCTTGTTTATCCCACAGGAATCTGTCTACACTTGTAATACTGGCTCAATCATCCTGCTGGCCATTCCTTGCTGCATTCCATGGCAAACTATAGATGTGGTCAGAAGCTGTTGCTAGTCTGTCTCACAGTCCCTGAACCATATTACTTTTCTACAGCCTAGGTGGGCAGTGGGGTAGCCTAGTGGTTAAAGCGTTCGCTCATCACGCCGAAGACCCGGGTTCGATTCCCCACATGGGTACAGTGGGTGAAGCCCATTTCTGGTGTCCCCCGCTGTGATGTTGCTGAAATATTGCTAAAAGTGGCGTAAAACCAAACTCATTCACTCCTACAGCCTAGCCCTCTCTGCAGTGCTAAAGCCCTAAATGAAGCAAGTCTAGGTTTCTTCAGGTTCAGGAATTTCTGGTCTCCTTGGGCTCCTTTTCGATTTAATTGGGCTTATTTGTTACAATCAAACTTATATATATTCAGAGACTAAGCATTAGTCTGAAACTGTGGCATGCATCTCTAATCTTCCACTCTGTGTTCTTCCTGCACCTTGACTGCAGAGGATCTACATTAAATACAATTCTGGATTATACAACTCTTTAAATTGAAATAGCTGGTTTCCATAGTGTCACAGAAAGCTAATCTTAAGAAAAGGGAGGTGTATTGTGTAATGAAAGGTACCATAGACAATTTGTTGATCTCATGCACCAAATATTGTTCCTCATCGCCTTGTAATAAACTGACAGATTGTATTGTAGGTATATCAGAACCTGCTGCTGTCCCCTGCTCTCTCTCTCCACCATGTCATCATATCCCAATTGCATAGATCGATGCTCATGCTGTTCATCACTGGGTTGTCTGGTACAGACTGGATTTTTTTACAGACCGCCGCCATGTAACTGGAATATTGTGGAGTGCAGCGAAAAACTAAACTCACTCACTCACCCAATAGGACACCGCAACTCTTTCACAGTAGGACACCTCTACCCTTTCTTCCACTAGGACACCTCTATTCTTTTCTCCAAATAGGACACCTATTTTTTTCTCTCCAAGTAGGACACCTCTATTCTTACTCTCCAAGTAGGACACCTCTACTCTCTTCCAGGAGACAACTCTCTGTCCCAACAGGGCACCTGTACTCTCTTTCCCAGTAGGAAACTTCTATTCCCTCTCAGTAGCACACTTCTACTGTCCCAATAGGATGCCTGACGACAAATTGTTATATAATGTACTCGGGGCGGTGGGGTAGCCTAATGGTTAAAGCGTTGGCTCGTCACGCCGAAGACCCGGGTTCGAATCCCCACATGTGTACAATGTGTGAAGCCCATTTCTGGTGTCCCCCGCCGTGATGTTGCTGGGATATTGCTAAAAGCGGCGTAAAACCAAACTCAGTCAGTCAGTATATAATGTACTCCCTCCCTTATTAAGCCCATTATTTAGGGTTAACACTATTGATTAGACTAATGTAGTCTATATAGTCTTTTATCTTTATCAAATATATTTTTCCATGTTTTCAAAGATAGTGATTATATTCTAATGCTCCTGTCACTTAATATAGCTAGACTTGCCTATTTTTATCATCTAGACAGGAGTTATTAAATTAAATGCCGATATTCCGCAGAACTGGCTATTGATTTGATGTCAGTAAAAAGCAACTTGAAGACTGATGTATTTTAGGATCTTCATGTTGCTTAACTAAAAGCAAGGTCAGCCATCAGTCTGAAAGTATGAAACTCGTGTGGAGTTGCAACAACCAAAAACTAATTATGTATATTCATAGTTTTTTTCTGAAATATGTTCGAGTAGTTTGGACTCTACTCCATGGTGTTTATCCCAATAATTATTGCAAACAAACCAGGATTTCATAAGGTTATCATATCAGACGGCTGTTGAGAAAATTGAGGAATTAAAAGGTTTTCTTCAGGGTAGTATATAAAAAAAAACATTTCATAATCATTATTGACAAAATATTTTCTACAAGGGCAAAATATCGAAACATATTTCAATGCTGGTATGGATCCCTGTCTCTACATCGGCGGTGGGGTAGGCTAGTGGTTAAAGCATTCGCTGTTCACGCTGAAGACCTGGGTTCGATTCCCCACATGGGTACAATATGTTTAGCCTGGTGATCCCTGCCGTGATATTGCTGGAATATTGCTAACAGCAGCATGAAACTAAAGCCCACTAAAAAATAAGAAGAAAACCAAAGGAAATGTTAAGCAAAGATGAGCAATGGTATAGCCTGAATGGAAAAGTGTTCTGTTATCATGCCTAAAGCTCATATTTTATTCCCACATGGGTACAATGTGTACATACAATATAAGGTAGTATAATGTTTGAGAATACTTACTTTGAAACAAATGCATATAAAGCTTTCTTTCTTTGAAACTTTTAAACCTGAAACATCAGCAGATAAAGTCATGTCTGATGGTTTTAACACATTACAGAATTAAAATATGAATACAGATTGTCTTCTTTCTGGAGATGATTGATCATAAAGTGTGGAGCCCATTGTTAAAGTATCCGTCTGCTCACAGGGTGTGGAGGCCAACTTGCAGTAGTGTTGTTTGTTCGACAGGAATCAGGAACTTGTAACACCTCTTATTGATCCACCTTCCCTGTAGGGAGGAAGCACAGACCTGTTCAAGATGTCTGGAGTTCCTCTCACACAATATTCGTTGAATTCTCTTCCTGTTTGGCATTTTGAAAACTTCTTGACTTATTTTAAAGGGTTTTTTTTCTGAAGGAACAAAATGTGTACAGATCCTACAATTGTAATTGATTTTTCAGCTGAGTGTGTGAAGAAGAATATTTCATATTTGCATGATCTTTGATTATCACTTCATTCCTGAATGATTTTTTCTCTGTATAAATCATTACATAGCAAACAAATGTTCTTGTGGCATTCTGTAAATAATCGATGCAGGACCAGACAATCCAGTGATCAAATGTATGAGCATCAATCTACACAATTGGGAACTGATGACATGTGTCAACCAAGTCAGCGAGCCTGACCACCCGATCCCGTTAGTCACCTGTTATGACAAGCATGGGTTACTGAAGATCAATTCTAGCCCAGATCTTTACTGGTCTACACTTGAAGTAAGCCCTTTAGATGGATACGAGTCATCAGGGTCCTGTCCTGTGTTAACTGTTTAAACTGGAAAACTGTTTAAAGTGGCATCAAACCCAACTCACTCACTTACTCAGAATGTACATAACGATATTTGTGTGTTTCACCAAAGTTGTGAATATCCTCTATCTGCTTCCCTGTTTTGGTTTTCTCTCTTCACCAAGCTGACAAGCAGTGATATATGGAACTATTCAAAATGGGTTTAAACCTAACTCACTCTTCTGCCATAAATTTTGGGATTGTAAGAGATGTCAAGATTAAACATTACCTTCAAGAAGCAATCCATGATTGAATGGGAAGAGAAAAAGACTTCCATTTTTCATGAGATTGATAAGATTGACATTACTAAAATTGCAAAAGTCAATGTTATTTTATTAAACTCTCCAACCCAAGTGTAGTTGATGCATTACCCAAATTGTTAATGCATTTCTCAACTTGTTTGAACATTTTACTCATTTTTACACAAACCCAAATTCATTAAAAACTTATGTCAGTACAAAAAATCTCAGATATCAGATTTTATGATTGATATCTTCGGACGAATTTGATACGAACCGATTCATCGCAAGAGCAATTAGATGTGTCAGTTATGTATTAACAAAACCAATCGCATTCATATCAGAGTGAGTGAAATTTAATGATAAATTCTTCTCACCTGAAATATACATGGGACACAACCCCTGTAGTCATAGAAACTAAAGATAATGGTGGAGCATCCTACATAGTGACTGAAGAGGAATAAAATCTCTGTTTATAAGCTGCACCTGTTTCAGTTCCTCACTATCCTGATTTTGAAAACACTTTGGTGATGATTTCGTTTTAGAAAAATAAACCCCAGATGTTACAATTTCCAAAAAGGAATTTTAGTTCCATCATATAGTTTCTATCACAACAGACTAATTGCTCGATGTGGTAGATTCTCAAATAATGTGATGAAACTTGCTGCTCTATTTACCACCAGACTATTGATCGATAATTGCATTGTCAGCAGAATAAGATGAGATTTTTTTTCTGACTGAGTAAACATTTTTTCTGGAATAAATTATACAGTCTTTATGAAGAGCCATCAGAGCTGCTGTTGCGTCAAGACAATTTGTTATGTTATAGTTATTCTTATTGTTACGATGTCGTAATGAGGACACTATATTTATGTAATGACTGCACAAATGAGAAGAAACTACCTGGTATGACATATAAAAAATGTTATTCAATTAATTGACTTTACTTGTCATTCACATTTAGCTTCATTTCGATCAGAGGATGATGAATAATTGTCCACAAAGCATGAAATCCTGAATATAAAATTCCAATTTTGCTGTTGTGGCCTCTTAAACACTGGTTACGTTTCCATGATCACATATATTATAGTTGTTAAGGTGTCGTTCGTTCGGAACAAATTGGATACATGCCAATTTGCCATGGTTTTGCAGATGCAGAATGCATGTTTTGATGTTACCATGGTAATTGTATTCCGTTCATTCTCATCCTTGGCGTGAAGGTGTTTGGTTCAATATGCATTAAGACCAACCAGGCATTCAAGAACATGAATTCTGTTGCACAAACTGGTTAATTGATCTTATCAGGAAGACAGTTAGTGCTGACATTAAAGTTTGATAGGTACTTATCCTCCACAGAGGTTGGGACGTGCAAGAACGCATTAACAATTGAGAATCTTCTTCTGCGTTATTAAACTGATGTTCTTCAAAGTTAAACCAGAATAGTGACGTCATTGCCATTGTTGCTGCTGGTGGTTCTCAGCCAGGATTTCACTGACCATTCGGAAATTGTGTTTTGTGGAAATAATCTGATGCAGAATTATGGAGACGATATGCATTAACCACACCATTGTTAAAGTTGGTGAAGTCTCTCAAATCTCTAGATTTCTCCAGCAGAATCAGCAGATTCTGATTTTTCTAAAGAACAGTTGTGCTAAAAAACCAAAAGGTCTCAGCTTTATCAGACCTTGGACCTTTCATCTTATCAGAGTCGCAATGGAGGTTTATGGATGGTTATTGTTCCTTCCCTGCCTGGTACTCGTCAGTAAAGGGATAGAACAAGGACTGGATAGCTTGGAGTCTACACTGTGTCAAAGTAGGGTATTTGTTTAAAAGTGTGAATAACTTGGTTTACATATTCCTCAAAGTCATCAGACCCTGGATTTTTCTATTCTTATCAGAGGCACAAGGGAGGTTTATGGGTGGGACTTGTTAATTCCCTGCCTGGTACCCAGCAATATAGGGATAGTACATGGACTGGATCCCTTAGAGTCTGTACTTTTTCAAATTAGGGTATCAATTTAAAAATGTGGCTTATCTTGGTTGATGAAAACTTTAGATTTTACTCATGATGTAAATGACTGGATTGTCTTGTCCCCACTTCCTTTTTTACAAAACCGCTGTCCCTCAGGTAGAATAATGGTGAGCGTGGCATGAAGTAATGCAAACAAATGTTTCAAAATACTGCTGCTAATACACCCAAACTTAATTTGGTAAACTCTGTATATATACAAGGTATATTGATTATGTGCATATATAACACATGATATCTCGACCAAGCTGTGCTATGTCAACACGCTCAGGTGAGTGGTGCATTGATTACCAGTCCAGCAATAATATATCATCAGGTATCTCGCATAACTGTTTCTCTCTACTGTGCATCTGAATATTGATCTGATGTTTAAAAAGTACAAAAATTTATTAAATACTTTGATGATCAATCATCATTCAAAACAACATTGTCCATCAGTGTCAAGTTTGGCAGGTGGGTGGTTGGAGGTAAGTTGACAGGCTGGTGTGATACATCATGGTGTGGAATTTGTCAGCTTGGGATCAGGTGCTGCAGTTGATCAGTGTGTGATCTGTTTATGACCTCATCAATAGGCTGTGGCAGGGGTTCAAAAATCCCATCGCCTGACGCCCGGGACAAGTCAGTTTTCATTTTGGGCAATCAAATAATGGTATCTTACTTGTCCTTGGGCTACTAGATAATTTCCACTTATGGTTTCAAACTGCAAATAAACTTGGATTTAATTTCATATCTGCTCAAAATGTAGCTATTACATTTCGCAATGATAATAAAGTAGAGTTATCTTTCTTTGCTATTTATCACTTTTCAATAAATAGTCCAGTAAACATTAACATCAAATACCATGTTGATTTATTCTTTCATAATTACATCATCATAATTATGTCATAAAATCAGGGCAAGTGGAAAATGAGCCAGGACAAGTTACTTTCTTAAAGTCACTTGCGTGTGGCAAGTGGCTTTTTAAAAAAAATTGGAACCCCTGTGAGGTAGTAAATTAAATGAGTGAGGTGTGCTAAATAAATCTTTCAAAGGATTTCAGTTGGGGGATCCAGGATTTTAAAAATGGGGGCTGTTTAAGGTACCCAATAGCTGTGAGTGTCTGTATGAGAGAGGGAGGGGAGAGAGAGAGAGAGAGAGAGCACACACGCACACTCACAAACGCACAACATACCAACCCTGGGATTGACTTCATTGTGATTCTGATGTATGTTCTCTACACCATCAGTCTTGATGATGGTAAAACAGTCTATGGAACTGTTGCATCTGCAAAGAAGGAGATGCTGTAAGGATTCCCATAATCTTTAGCTGTACGTAACAACTGACTGCATTGTGTCATCAGGCTTGATAACCTAACTGATTGCATTTCATCATACTCAGACCATGGATCTTTGATCATGATATCAATCACTAGTTTGTCTGGTCCAGAGTTGATTATTCTGTGACACCAGTCTTCGCGCTGGAATATTAAAGATTGTCACGTTAAACAGGGAAGACAAATCTACTAAGAAGCAGCTGCAGCTGTCTCACACACTCAGTCACCCTCATCACTGGACATTGATTACAGACCAAGCCCTCAGTGTGATGACCTGTATGGCTTCTATAGATGATGAGAATAATACGGGTGACATGATGCAGGAGCCAGTTCATGTAACATTTGGCGATCCTGTCTCAGAGCTGTTGTTGGCGAAATGGTCCGTGTGTGTTCGTGATGTCATGCAAGTTAACCTATATTGTTTTCAGTTGATCTGAACTTGGAGCCATCTGTGTACAGGATTGAGTGTATTGACAGAACAGTATGGTGCTCCATAAATCCATTCTTGACAAGTGACATCTAATTGATGCACAAGTATGCAGGATAAGTGTTTACCTGGCGGCGGGCCAGCGGACTGTAGATCAATACAAATGTTGTAACTTCTGTTGGTAGGTGAAGCCAGGGTATGAAAGAGGTCAAGTCCTTTGTGTATTGGGTGTGTTATGGGTCTCTGTCCCGCCTTGATTGTCATGAGGCAGACGTGAATGAGGTCTTGTAGTTGTGACGTGTGACCTTGCAGATGAGGTGGCGTCATTCCCTTCACCATGGGTAATGTTCATGCTATCAACCTCTGGATTTCCTGACTAGATCATGCTCATACTGTTGATCACTGGATTGTCTGGTTCAGACTCAAATATTTACAGACCACCACCATATAGCTGGAACATTGCTGAGTGCAAACTAAACTCACTCACTCACTCACTCACTCACTCACTCACTCACTCACTCACTCACTCACTCACTCACTCACTCACTCACTCACTCACTCACTCACTCACTCACTCACTCACTCAAGGTCAATACCTGTGACAGTGAAGACAACGATGTCAAACAACATTCACATCACCCAAGAAAAATAATTAAGGATCATGAATATTTTGGCCATTTGTTTTAGTCCTGAAGACTGAGCACCTATATTCCTAAAATTCCCCAATTTATTTATGATCTGTAACAGCTTGTTTTTTCAGTACATTTGAGGCTGAATATTCAATGATATATTGATAAAGTTCAATAAAAAGGCAATCTTCACATTTGTCTCGAGGCTTCATATGTATACATGTGAGTTTAAACATAGGACCATCAATGACTGTCTTAGTCTTTATGGGCTCAGAAGTAAATAATTGTTAAGAGAGAATTATTTTCACTTCACATCTACCCAATTGCAAATATTTTTCACATTTTTTAAAACCCCTTTTATGTTCATAGTTTTCATGTGAATACTGATGCAATAAAGATGGTGTTTTGTTAAAGTCTACGCTTAATATAAACTGATGTAAATCTACGTGATGCAATCGTGATTTGCCAACAGCAGTAATGTACACAGGAATGAAGTAATTGAATAGTTCATGCCTAGTTTATTGAGGAGGCTAAACAAATATACACCTGCTTGTCAACTGTCTTTTGTGTAGGACATACTGACATTGAATCGTCTTGTGGGTGGCCTAGGGGTTAAAGCACTTGTTTATGATGAAGGCCTGGGTTCAGTTCCCACATTGGTACTGCATGTGAACCTGATTTTTCATTTTCTGTTTTGAAGTAGCTTGAATTATACTTCAACAGATTAATGCTCGTTACATCCATATTACCCACCTATTGGAAGCAATAAACATAGACACATCAGAGTATTTTAATAAAAAAAAATATTATTTCAATATTTTATACTTTAATGGAACCATCTCATATAATGATAAGATGGTTTTGATGTTCCAGTGCATAATGGTTTGTCCCTATTAAACTACAAATCCATTCAATAAACTGCTGTTTTATAGTCTCTTTCTTTCTTATCACAACATGTCTGCTCATATTATGGACAATATTGCTAATAATAAAATTGGGTGACTTTTGACTGAATAGCTTGACATCATAATGTCATCTTTTAATTCTGGAAAAATCACTCAAGAGAAAAAAATGATCACTTCCTTTCATTGCATTGTGGGTGTTGTCAAGTGGGCGGCCATTATGGCCAGTATTTACTGGTATAGAATGGGCCATAACTCACCTGAAACACCATCAAACTTCTCAGGTTGTGTGACTAAAATGGAATCAAAGTTGTAAGGATGAATAAATACAACGTGGACTGGGTGTGATATTTTTGTTCCTATCAAAGTTTTTCAAAGACAAGTGATAGGACGTTGACATGATTGTTTATAACCCAGGCAAGCTAAACCCTACAAAGCAGATAAGGCAGCCTCTGTCTACAGTGGCGCTCTGGAGGTACTCCTTTTACAATCATGGTTTACAGTTTAACCCTTACGTTTTTGTTTATCAGGTGTCTGTTGAACTTTAAAATTGAAAATTCAGAAGACAAATCAGAACGAATGGGTGGTTGCTTTTACTGCCAACTGTAAAGATTGTTCTCCCCTGAAAAATAAATCTAAGGGATTTTCTAAAACATAAATCTTTCAAAGATGAATCATTTTTCATGTCATGTAGCTTAAAATATTTGTGAGTACCCAATCCAGGCCAAGATTATTACTTTTTATAACCTACTAAACCAAATCAAACTTTAACATGAAATAAAATTTCAATGAATGAATTGTTGTCTTTTCTTTCATTTTTGGACCTACTGATCATGTTCCACAAACACTAAAGGTCTGGCCTTATTATCTCATGGCAACCTTTTCACTTTTGAAACATAAAGTAACAAAGATGGCAGACACTTGTGACGTCTGCCACAGTAGTCTAGACTTCAGCCAAAGTCTGAAACCTTGGTTGTGTAAACCTTCATGTTATCTAAGTTAATGAAAGTCTCTATGTTAATTCGGAAGTCTACTGGAAATATGTCAAGTGACAATTTCAGACTGATTGAATCAAATGATTTTGGCACCTCCATTGTGTTGAAGCAGCTGCATCCACAGTATTGTGCCAAGTGTCTGCCTGTTCCAGGAAACGTTGGTGTGAGTCTGTGTGTAATAAGGTAAACAGATATATATGCTGCTTGAAAGATGTAACGATCGTTTATTTCAAATAGCTATAGTTATTCTGTCCTGTCATTACAGATGAAAAATAGTCAAATGCAGAAATCGGGTGTTCATTCATTCTTTTGAGTTATATTAACTGACATGCAGCGTAATGTACTCAACAGACAAACAGCAGATTTTAAGAGACTACTGAACTGGTCACACCAGTCCCCATACAAGAAAATCATTTTATCAGAGTTTCGAAGTATAAAAATTTAGAAAGTTCAGTTTATTGGTATTAGGGGTGGTGGGATAGCCAGGTGGTTACCTCGAAAGCCACAATAACTTGGTGCGCCTAGTGGCTGCAAGAGTTGTATACTCCCCAGGGAGTTGAGATTGATAATACGATGTGCCGTTGAGATTGACATCCAATGATCGAGGGAAAAAATACCAGCGCCTTGAGCATGCACTAGTTGCCTGGATATGTGCGCTATATATATATCCTATAATAATAATAAAGTGTTCACTTGTCAGGCTAAAAATATGGGTTTGATTCCCCATATGGGTACAATGTGTGAAGCCCATTTCTGGTGTCTCCTAGCTGCCATGATATTGCTGGAATATTGCTTAAAACAGTGATAAGATAAGATGAGATAAGATATTAATGGCTTTCCATGAAGGAACAGTGCCAATATTCTATAAACTAAAAATATTAATATAGTAGATACAAAGATAAAGAAATACCGATACATTTCACATATAAGTGATGTACATTATAACAATTTCACAAATCATATGTAGTATAATGTCATGGAAACAATAGGAGGTACTATGGTAATACACAAAATGGCAGTACTATGTGTAAAAACTACTCTCACTCACTCACTCACTCACTCACTCACTCACTCACTCACTCACTCACTCACTCACTCACTCACTCACTGTTTCCAGCTGTACAATCCTCCAGGAAGTCAACAGAGGTTCATTGTTTTCCCTGCAAAAGGCCCTTACTCCCATCAGCACAAAAATGTCACCTATTTGCATCCCCTAAACATGCATCTGGCCTCCAAAACCTGCCCACAAATTGTCTCCTAAATGATCCCAAACTCCAAACATATTTCATTGACTGCCATAAAACATGTGTCCATGGTCCACCTCAGATGACCCCTTGTTTATATCCCAGCAGTGACCCCTGTTTGAGGTGAACTGACCAAGTTTATCTCATCCAACTCGGGTTTGTTGTTGCTGCATTGTTTCATTATATGCAGCAGGTGCCCCTAATGGCTCCCGGCTGGAGATGCTGGTCCGGAGACATGGCTGGCATGTTGATCCAAGTGCCACTGCAAGTCTTCTGACTTCACAAAATACAATTGTTTTTTCAGCAACAATACCTTTATGGAATGTTTAAATCATGCTGTATATACATCTAACTGAGCAGCAGTTTAAGTCTGATATTGCCAAAGTGAAACTGTAAATGTATTTAAATGATGTAGTCAGTGTTTGTCTGTCATACAGACCCTAAAACTAGTATAGTAAATACACACCATGCATGTCTGTAATGGTAGGTTTAAATTACAACAGGGCAGTGGGGTAGCCCAGTGGTTAAAATGTTTGCTTGTCACACCAAGGCCTGGGTTCGATTCCCCACATGGGTACAATGTGTGAAGTCCATTTCTGGTGTCCCCTGACAGGATATTGATGGTAAATTGCTAAAAGTGGCATAAAATCCAACTCGCACACATCCACTCACTCACTCACTCACATCCTCTCACTCGCTCACTCACTCACTCAAATTACAGCTGATGAAATTTAGCAGTCTCTGGGCTCTTGATTCTTGATTCTCACTTTCAGGCCAATCTTGATGTCAGTGAAGACAACTATTTAACAATAATGACACCACACAGTTCTGAAATTAACACTGTTCATCGAGATTCTGTGTGACTTTATATCTGGAAACCCTTTCAATCTTCAACTTTAACATAAGGGTTACCAAGTATGTATGGGACATTAAGCTGTAATGCCAAATTTCAAACAGTGACATGTATATAGGTTGACTATAAAAATGGGAAATTTCTACTTGACCTAAAGATAACCTAGACTATGGCAGATCGTGTTGGAGAGGTGATACTTTTGTGTTAGGGCTTTAATGGGTTTTTTTTCGTTATTTTATGACAAATATTCGGTAACTTTCCCATGGGTGACAATGCTTTCAGCATTACGTAGTTTGAACTTTACTCAAGATGTTTTGCTTAAATATATTTATAAAAATGTGTTTGCAAGTTCCCATAGCTGCAATGATGTATGAAAGCATTATCAGATAAGTAACTGTGAATAGTGTATCACAAGAAAATATTTGTTCACCAAGCTCTTCAAACATTAATTTTTCATTAATTTCAATCACTACCATATTCTTCTCTTCTTGATGCTGTGAGAAAATCTTTTCTCAAGATTAAAGAAAGTAAGTGTATAAAAACTTTAAAGTAACCACTATTCATAGTTCATTATAACTGTAGTTCCCTAAGCACTGAGTGAATGAGGTAGCCTAGTGGTTAAAGCGTTTGCTCGTCACACCGAAGACTTGGGTTCGATTCCCCACATGGGTACAATATGTGAAGTCAAATTCTCTCACTCATATACCCTCTTCAAGTAAAATATTCAGCAAGTGTTATCTGTCAGTTTATTATAAGCGTATTCATTATGAACATAGTTTTATAAAATACTGTCGAGTCTTGACAATTTCTGAGAATCAGTTTTCGGTATCTATGAAAGATAAGAAAATATCCCTATAAATAATGGAGTAGTATATTCATGTGGGATATCAAATGAGATGTGTCAAAAATAAATAGATGAAAGTCTCAGTCCTTTCAAGTTCAGCTGTGTTGTAACTATCAATCAGATCATGTGTTGTAACTATTTTTAAAATCGTAATAGGGTTAGAATGAATGAGTTCTTCTCCCCAAATGTCAACATCCGATAATGAATAAATAGATAAAAGGCAACACAGGATGAATGGTCATCTTTTTTTGTTTTGATGTCAGAGATTCAAAGGTGTGCTATCTTTGTAGTGGAGATGGTTACTATGCAGAGTAACTGACCCTTGTCAAGCCACTCTTCTGTTAAAGAGGCTGACAAATTCTACAGGCGATTCATCAATCACTATGGTTGATATCTGCAAGTGCAATTCAAAGTTAACTGCTTGACCATCTTGACTGTCATCCATGATCGGCTTCACAGAGAGAAGATGGAATATTTCTCCTTGATTGTTTGTCAGGATCTGTTAGGAGTAGGTTTATGATATTTTATACATCAGTTCTAGTTCTGAACTTTAATCAAAGGTGACTGTATGCTCGGTGAGGCTGCCCTTATGGCTGGGTCACCCACTCACCCTTCTTTCCACTCAGTCAGTTAGTCAGACACTCAACCTCCCACCCAACTTTCCATGCACCATTCTACTCACTCGCCCGCCTACCCACCTTTCCATACATCAGTCCACTCACTCACACACACCCCACACACCCTCCTTTCCATGCACTCACACACCTACTTACTCTCTTCCCTTCTCGTTCACTCGTGTACCCACCCATCCACTAAACCAAAACACTCACTCAGTCACTCACTCACTCACTGTACAGTAGGGCTGTTAATTGGTTTGCCTAAGGGATGCAACTGAGTGCCCCTCAATGGTCAAGTATTCAAAATGTGTACAACTGTTCTCACTCACTCACTCGACCGCCTCCGTGGTGTAGTGGTTACAGCGTCCACCCGGAGAGCGGAAGGTTGTGGGTTTGATCCCCAACCGCGTCATACCAAAAGACGTTAAAATATGGTACTTGTTGGTCCCTGCCAGGCGCTCGGCATTAATGGGTACAACAAGGACTGGTCGGCTCGGAGTCAGTATAATGTGTCTGAGTGGGGTATTCATGCTTCACTGCGGCATGGTATCTCAGTGGGCTAGCACTATAAAACCAGCTTAAGTCTGGGCTAGTACAAGCAGCTACACATACACATACACACGCATGCACGTCGACATATGAGCGAAAGATTCTCAAGCACGGCGTAAAACCCAATTTCACCTCACCTAACCTCACTCACTCACTCACTCACTCACTTGTATCATTCATTAGCTTTCTTCCGATATCAAGCTGATATAACTGTAATACTGCTCAAAGTGGCATTAAACTCACTCACATATTTAACATTACTGAGTAGCATCAAATCCAATAACCTTTCCATAACAGTGACTTATACATGTTAAGAACTTACACACGTGTGATTGTAACCTCAGGAATGTCTTTTTAGTAACTTCAAAATCACACATTTACACAAAATTAAAGTTCTCGTCTAACCATTTAAATTTATTTTCCTTTCCACTGAGGCAGTCATTGTAATACATAAACTACATTGGGATTCCAGAGATACAGGGCTTATTACATATCCTGTTTAAAACTGGTCTCATGTTTCTGAACCACGAAATTCTTACATTTTCTAAACCACAGATTAATGACGGTATGTGAAAACAACTCCCATCCCCATTGTCTGTGTCATGACAATAGTATTTGAGTCCAAACCCAAACTCACGGCACACAATTACATTGGTATGTGAGCACCAAAGTGAGAATCAGAAAAATAAATACGGCAGCCAATTTGTATTGGGTTGTCACTGGCTTATTGGGTGAGCTTTGATTGTGGCAAATGTAGATTTCCTTCTGACTGCGTCATTGTGACAAAGACGGGATAAATCTGTGGATTTACACCTCCGTGGAGGAAGATATATCGGTGGCGAATGACACCATTGTCATGATGGGACAGAGATGAGAGAGCAGGTTCTATTCAGAGACGGATGTGTCGCTGCATAAATTACTTATATTTAGTCACATTTCTCTGGAAGGATGGAGTAAGTGGGGAGAGACGATTTTTAAGAATCAGTGTTTTGTATTTATGGAAAATTGTTCATTTTGACGAATTGTTAAGAGAACATACAACCCGATATGGCTAAAAGTGGCAAAAAACTCGACTCACTCACTCATAAGAATAATGTTATCATCTTTAGTTGATTAAATTTAGTTCTATAAAACAAAATCAATCCTCGCAGCAGTGCTTAATTCCCAAATGTAGCCTTTCCAGATGGAGACCCCAAACATCTTTACACATTTACATTTGCCGATCAATGGCAGACGTCAGCCCCACAGGCAACATATTGCTTATTGCAACTGACACATGTATGGCCGTTGTAAGCTTATGTGACATGTACATGCAACACTTGGCCAACACATGCACAGGATGAAGTTACAAGTTACTTGAAGCAACATTTTGAGAAGAATGATTTTTACAATTTTTACACTTTCCTTTGAAAACACCCAAAGAAAACTATTAAGTACTCAATTTGAATGATGACACGTGTGTGAATGCTCAGTGGCTTGAAGAATTGTCTTCCATAGTGTAGACGTTGATGCTTTGTTTTACATCATGCCTGCCATGTTCTGGGTTCTGTACATTGTTTGGGATGTGTTACCGGGATGGCAAGACATGCAGTCTTTTGGCAAGCACCTGGTGTCGATTGTAATCACAATTTTGTTTGTTTTTTCGCCAAAGGAATCTGTTCTGATGGATTATGATCAAGTCTAATAATCCATTGTTGCAGTGTATGAAATAAGCCAAAAAACCCAGCCAGACATCTGGGCTGGTAACTTCAAAAACTTACCAGCCCATGAGAGATTTAACCAGTCCTTCTTAAATACTATATATACAGTGCCAATGGACACGTTATCTGAATATTTTTTTCACCCGTCCATCGGGGTGGCTAGCTGTAAAATTTGACCGTCCGGCAGAAATCTAGCCCGTCTTGGGCGGTCGGACAGGCCTTATTTCATACACTGATTGTTGTATATATTTAATGAGGGGCAGTGTGGTAGCCTAGTGGATAAAGTGTTCGCATGTCATGCCGAAGAACCAGGTTCGATTCCCCACATGGGTACAATGTGTGAAGCGCATTTCTGGTGTCCCCGCCATGATATTGCTGGAATATTGCTAAAAGTGGCGTAAAATCATACTCACTCACTCACAATTTGAATATATAGGAAAAAAGTAACTTGATTATATCAAGCAATTTCAGGTGAATCGTTTAATTTGATGACTAGACACTTTTTAAGCAGAGGTTCCATCTAATTATATTTTTGTAGATTCTGGTCCATGTGTGTCAGTGATGTGTGATTATGTGACATCACCCACGACTTGAGGCAGCTGTTACCCAGGATCACGTAGACTCCAATATCATCAGTGCATTAGCAGGATCTCTCATGACCAGGCATTAACTAGCTGAATGTGCCAGGATATATTTTAAATATTTCATATGTCAGTCCATCATAGTATTGATGATGATGATGATGGTGGTGGTTCTACGTTACCCAGGTCAAGGATTGAGTATGCAATTGAATTTTGAATCTTCAGCTACCTGAGGTGTATAAATACCAAGCTGACTTGGGCATCACATTTACAGTGAATCCTTTGAATCTTCAGATCGAGGGTAGAATAGGTCTTGCAACCCAGGTGCTTATAAATACCAAGCTAACGGGACTTGGGCTGACTTGGTTCAAACATTTACATCGATGCTCATGCTGTTGATTACCATCGATTATTTACACCGCCGCCATATCTGGAATATTGCTGAGTGCGGCGTAAAACTAAACTCACTCACTCACTCATACACTTATGGATGAACATGTTTTCAACAAAAAGCTGTATAAACTCTCATAAGGCTCACTACCATAATCACTGTTCCTTCTGCTCTCCACAACCAACATTTCTTAACTCCACCTGATAGTTGAACTTTGAACATGCAGCTATAATCATCCATATTAATCTACAAAACATGTCCGGATAAACTGTCTGTATTGTAAAACCCAGTTCATTCATTTCTTAATGAGGAGACATGCCTTTGACCCAGGTGACCAATCCGGGTGGCTTTTTTTTTTTTTTTTTTAGTGAACAATGTGACAAACATGATTTATTTATTAATTTATTTATCAGAGGTCTGATCTTAGTTTTAGGTCATTACAGATAATGCCAAGCAAGGTTCTTTTGTAATAAAAATGTATGTGACCATGTCATCAAAATGCATATAGTTGCATGGAAAACAAAAGATTAAATGCCTTACATCTGGTACTATATGTGAATCTAAGCCTGAGTGTGATTATCCGTTGTTTTTACAATATTTCAGTGAAATCATGACATGGACACCAGGAATGGTATAAAATTGTGCCCATGCGAAGAGTCAAACTCAGATCACCTTTGTGACAGTTGAACACTGTAACCACTGACCCACCCTCAACTCCAATGAAAACTGTTATGCTAACTAACAGCAAAGAGTCTTTCTCCTGTACTTACATGTCATATATTTCCTGCTATCCACCCTAAGGATACAAAGTCCTACCCACAAAACCAACACTGAGCCACTATCAAGATCATCAACATTGTTTCAAGTGAGCAAGTTAAGGGACTACAGATGCTTTATTAGGGGTGTAAACAAAGGGAGACGTTGACAAATATAACGTCCACCATTACGCACCCTTCCTGTAGAAGACCCTGTGTCCACCCACGTGTCTTCAAGAAGGTTGTGTTGTGGGATGAGAAAAAATAACATGCATAAATCAAGCTTATTTTGCCTATTTATTTGATTAACATTTTCTGATTAATCGGCCTCTTTTTACACATATTTGTGACACAAGGGGTCGGGCTATGCCCTTTTGGGATACAGCAGTGTTTGGTATCATGATACTGAAAATAACCATAGTTTTTATTTGAGTTTTATTGCACTTGTATGTGAAGCTCATTCTTGTTATAATCAATCAAACCTCTTACCAGCTCACTTATTTATTCATTCCTGGTAGGAGAGCGGTTACAAGTGCTTGCTCACCATGCTTTAAGTAGGTTTGATTCCATGGATGAAATATGTAAAGTGTTTGGGAATTCTTTGTATCTCCTGTTATGATATTCCAATTACTTTGCTGTCAGCATTAACTTTCAATATAAGAGAGACTGATGTTTATTAATAAACAAGAGCTCAGTTATAATTGTGTTACATAAATATGAAAAAATTGTGTTCTTTAAACATGTGTTAAATGCATTATTTAAAATAACAAAACAATGCATATGTTCCTTTTGTCGGTAAACCAGGATCTTGTTGATTTATTATTACCTTTGTTGCTGAAAATTAAATGGTTGCTCCCTTCGTCACCTCATACGACAAGCAGGAGTGCTCACGAACTATTCTAACCAATGTCTGTTAAAAATAGACTGAATTAATGCTGTTGGTTCATTCATATTTTCTCTACACTGGAGATTTTGTGACATTGAGATTTAGAATCTTGTGTTTTCCTACACGTGTGACAGTGTTTACAATACACAGCTGTGTTTTGATTGGTTGAGATTATTAGGTGCGATATGAATATATACACCACCTGGCTATATGAGCCTTGTGTATATTTACATATGAAGGAGTGTCATGTGCTTTGTCCAGAGATAGAGCAGTAGAAAGAGCTCGCACCCAGGGAACTGCTGTGTCGGCCAATAGAAAGGACAACTGGGTTTGATAGAAGGTGCAACCTGACCTTAACCTTGGTTTGAAATCTGATATGCGTAGTAGTTTCAGTTTGAGAATCTGATTTTATTCAGATGGTATAAGTGCCATTTGATGACCATAGTGTTCCGTGAAGAAAAGTAGGTGACCAGGTCGCCAAAGGTGAAATGTGGGTTTAACAAGGTGGCATCATGGTGCGCCACTAGACTAACAACTAGTCTCTGAAATGAACATATTTTACTGAAAAAAGTTCATAGTAAAAAAAAATATAATATAATGAAAAGGAGCCTTAAGACTTTCTTCATTTCCTGAAGCTGAGGAAATCTAGACTTGCCACATTTTCTAGACTTGCGTGGGCTTTCTTGGATATATTTGCTTCAGGGTCTTTATGAGAGACTAGGAGCGCCATGTCTCATGTCTCATATTCCATGATACATCATAGTGAAGATTGGTATACATACCCTGGCGCCAATCTCAGGCTTGTTTTACTGCCATCATTTGTTAATGGGAGTCCATGCTCAATGCTCTTACATCCATTTTCAGTCACACAAAAACCACTGATTTTATTTTACAAGTGCTTGGTATGTATACCAATCTTCACTATGATGTATCATGGAATATGAGACATGAGACATGGCGCTCCTAGTCTCTCGTAAAGACCCTGAAGCAAATATATCCAAGAAAGCCCACGCAAGTCTAGAAATGCCTGAATCTGGATTTGAACCGGCAGTAACAGGTTCCTTGCATACCTAAGGGACACTACTCTGCACATTTAATTGTTGTACCTCACACAACAAAACCAACGTGTACATATTTTAATTACTACGCAGCATGTAACCGAGACATTTTGTCTGTAATTAGTTTAACTTCCAGGTCGGTACACACAATAAAATGTGAGTTAACAGTCTAACAAAGTGGGTTTTAAGCAACTTAAATCAGGTGACTTGAGCAAAGCACCCCTTTAATTTTATTATTCTTCACTAGTTTGCTCAAGACTGTAACCTTCTCCAAGTATTTCTGTGTTATGTCAAACCCACACGTCAGTCTTTACATTCTGCAGCTCCGAGCGGTAAGAGTACCAGGATATCCTGTGGTCTAATGTCATCAAAGACGAGTATGCTGTAAGCTACCCAAGCCTCTCTACAAGGGAGGGGGTCACAATCTTTTGTATGACACCTTTCCAAGATTTGCTAGGCAGCGGATGTAGAAGCATTGTTGGAAGCCGCAAGGTCAAGGGTCGGTGATAAAGTGTGATTGTGCAGATCCTTGTCTGTAAACTTCCTTAGGCTTGTTCACCCAAGTTTATGTTTCTGTGGGGAATATGTCACGTTTTACACTCTCCATGTTATATTAGAATTTATACCCAGAAGGTGATTTTGACATGTTCAAAGCGACACCCTGGTTTTGACATTATGTAACTTTGATTGAGTTGAGTTCGGATGGCAAAAAAAATGTTGTTTATGGGAGGCGAAATTGTGATTTTAACCACCTCCAAGTCATAAAGTGGTTAGGGAAACGTCATTTTCAGATTCAGTTGTCAACATGGGCTTTATCAAGGACATACTGTGTTTAATAGAATGTTTGTGTACCATACTTCATCCCAGTTCACAGGCTTGTGCAATGTTGATGTCAGATATCATCTACAGCTGCACAGATCATAAAACATAAAACTTATTCAGAGATTTTGGAACGGATAGGACATTTAGCCCTCTGTTCCCAACTCTAGTAATTATATCCATCAATGAAACAAAAAAGTTCAAAGTTGCTGCTTGTCAATTTGGGAAATGTAATCCAAATTGCATGTGCAGCATTGGCAGGTCAGTTCAAGGTCATACTTCAAAAAAAATATATTAGCCTTTTTAAACCAGGGCTTTCTTTCTTATTAACTGTGAAAATTTAATGATGGTTGTAAATCAAATTAATGTTTCCAAAAAATTCAAATTTATGTTTTCTGTTTGTTACTTGGAGCTGGAGTAGGGTAGGATGACGTAAATGTTGGATGGAATGTTCTTACAGCTAACATTTAATGAAGGCATTTTGGACAGTTTTGAATTATTGCAGCTTGACAAGACGGTATTATGGCCTTAACTTCTTGTGCAGGTAGTCGCTGTGGAGTGGCGGCCTTAGAATGAGAGGATTACGAATTGTCTTGTGATGCATATTTCATTCAGTTACAGTATGTGATTCATGAACCTGTCATGGTTTAAATGGTACGTGTAAAACATTTGCAAGGCATTTCAGGATTGGAAATGTTGGGTTTATTAGAATTTATAGATTATGATATAGGATGTTTGGAGCGGATGCTGTTACTCTTATGAAGAGGGCACAGGTGTTCCAGTTGTTGTGCAGAGTTGCTTCCCTTAGTTGTGACAGAATCCTGTAAATCAAAGGTATGCCTTGATTATGTTTCTCAGCATCTGAGTAATTGTCATAGATTTCAGGCTCATGGGTGGTCAGGTTCCTTGACCTAGCTGATGCTTATTATCAGCATGATATTCCGTAATATATGGGGGGGGGGGGGTCATGAAGCAGAAAAAACATTTAATTATTATAGGCAGCTGAACATGAATCTTTATCTCTGTCAGTGTCAGTTTGACAGACATTTATATTACTGACCAAAAACGTTGAGGGATCAAGAACACTTTGCCTGGGATTTTTGTGTAAAAGCTGAGCTCAAAGTTTAACAAAAATATCAGTTAAAATATTTTTGATCCTTACTTTTTTGTGCACATTATATATTGAAAGTGAGTTATTTTGTGCTTTTTCAGACATTTGCTGGAACAGTTGTGTGTTATGAATGCATCACTGGGAGAAATGAAAATATGCTGTGATAACAGATTTATTGCCCTGATATTAAGTGAAATATTCATCCTCAATAACGCCTGCAGGCACCTGGTTATTACTTTGTACAGTCGAGGGAACAACAATTATGCTGTAATTGCATGTTGTGCTGGATCTTTACAGTGTAGATAATGCAGGTACACACTTCAACCCACCACATCTGTTCTCTCAGATAATTCAGGAATTATTTTATTGGAGCATGCATTTCAGCCTGCTTGTGATAACGACTGTGCAATTTGTAGCATCTCCTTGTGAGCTAATCATTGTCGGTTTGGATTGTGTCCGTTTGAGGTAGATGACTACGGGAGGAATGTGCATCATGTGATACAGGTGTTGACAGGCAGGTGTGATACACTGATATAACACACAGGTGAGATAACAATTGTTACATGTATGTGTGATATGGATATTTATATCTTGACATAAAGATAGGAGTTTTATTGTACATCATAAGGAGTGTATTACAGCTTGATTATAGCCCATGTCTTCTGCAGAACACAGTGAATGATAAGATGTGGGGATTATGAGTGAGTGAGTTTAGTTTTACACGGCATTCAGCAATATTCCAGCTACATTGCGGTGGTCTGTAAATAATCGAGTCTGGACCAGACAATCCAGTGATCAACAGCATGAGCATCGATCTGCGCAATTGGGAACCGATGACATATGTCAACCAAGTCAGCGAGCCTGGCCACCTGATCCCGTTAGTCGCCTCTTGTGACAAGCATGGGTTACTGAAGGCTCATTCTAACCCGGACCTTCACGGGTTGGGGATTATGAGGACAGTGATGAAGATGTGTTACATCAGCAATGTACGTCTATTTTATAGTAATATGGTGGTCCAAACAGTTCTCTACATGTCTTATAACAAGGACATAACAGAAGGACATGAAGTTCATCTTCAACAGATCAGGCATTACACTTGGAGCATAACAGTTGGTTATGATCTTTCAAACAACGTAGTAACTAAACACTCAATTTATGTGATGCACAACAAAATATATATTAAACTCCTAAAAGATCCTTTGACGGGAACAGCTGATGCATGCTTCTTACTAGTCTGTCTCACAGTCCCTGAACCACATTAATTTCCCTACTGCCAAGACCTCTCTGCGCTGCTAAAGCCCTAAATAAAGCAAGTCTAGATTTCATCAGGTTCAGAATCTCTGGTCTCCCTAGGGCTCCTTTTCAATTTAAATGGGCTTGTTTGTTACTATCAAAATTATATATATTCAGAGACTAAGCCTTAGTCTAGCTTCTTACAAGTAATACAGTGTGCAAGATATATTGATATACAATGCAAGACTTATTAAGATGATACATTTGATACATAATGAGGGTTATGAAATATCAACATATAAAACACATGCTCCCCAACCTACTTCCTGGGGTGAATAACCAGTGAAGATCTGGGTTAGAATTGGTCTTCAGCAGCCGATGGTTGTCATAAGAGGCAACTAACAGAATCGGGGCGGTCAGGCTTGCTGACTTGGTTGTCATCGTATCCCAATAGCGCAGATCGATGCTCATGCTGTTGATCACTGGATTGTTTGGTTCAGACTCGATTATTTACAGACCATTGCCATATAGCCGGAATATTGACTATGGCGTTAAACAACAAACCCACCAACCAGCATCAATAATGCATGTGTTACTGCCAGCAATGAATGTTTTGAACAATATCAAACTTGTCAGATACACGGACACACACACCTGCAGGCACACATACACTGTATCACAAGAGTAATATTTAAGTTCCACTAATATCATCAATTTGTTATTTATTTGGGTGTGATGAGATGTGTCTTAGATATTGATTAAACTGATTAAAGTGTCATAAAACCAAACTCAGTTGCAGATTTACTTATTGCACTCCATCGGTTCCCAATTGCGTAGATCGATGCTCATGCTGTTGATCACTGCATTGTCTGGTCCAGATTCGATTATTTATAGACCGCTGCCATATAGCTGGAATATTGCTGAGTGCGGTGTAAAACTGAACTCACTCAATCACTTATTGCACTCCCTCACTCACACATCCCTTCTTTCATCCCTTCATTCATTTGCCCGTTCATTCCTTCACATCCTTTCCTTTACCTTGTGCTCTTCCACACTCAGTACATTTTTACAACATGGCCAACAAATATACTTATCTTATCTTTGAAAAGATTTCCGCCCATAACTCCTTCAAAGTTTTGCCTGGGTGAGAGCAACCTGACCCTAATCCTTGCCAGCGTAATGATATTTCTAGCCAGGGATTATGAATCTTTAAAAGTTTAAACAGGGTTTACTGAGTTTCTGAGGGTTCTAGGTTTATCGGCGCTATATCCAGGCTCATGGGTTTCACTGAAGTGGTTAACGTCTAAGACCCGCCCCATTTTATGCTTTCCTCCCATATTAAGCATGGTATACCTGAAATACTGCTCAACACAGCATAAATCACTCTCACTCACTCACTGACTAATGTCTAAGACCCGCCCCATTTTATGCTTTCCTCCCATTTTAAGCTGCATTACCATGGTATACCTGAAATACTGCTTAAAAACAGCATAAATCACTCTCCCTCACTTACACCAACTCTCTCCTCAGTCATAAAATGGTCAAGTTAAACCTTTGAACAATTTGCACAAATTCTGTTCTTCTCACATATACCCATGAAGATCCAGGTTAGAATTGATCTTCAGTAACCCATGCTTGTTGTGAGAGGTGACTAACGGGATCGGGTGGTCAGCTTTGCTGACTTGGTTAACACGTCATTGTATCCCAATTGCATAGATCGATGCTCATGCTGTTGATCACTGGATTGTCTGGTCCAGACTCAATTATTTACAGACTGCCGCCATATAGCTGGAATATTGCTGAGTGTGGCGTAAAACTAAACTTACTCAATCAATCAATCATCTCACATGTAGTCCCCATTGCTTAATACCTTTCAGCTGTCATTATTAGCCATGTAACATATGTTAGCTGACACACTTAAAGAGGCACCTCACAGTTTCAATTGTCAGGGATGCCAGGGGCATTTAGTGTGAAAATGAGACAATAACAATGAACTCTTATTTTGTAATTTAGGTAACCAATCAAGAAATTGTTGCTTGAACAATTGCAATCATATTTACCAGCACTGCCAAATTTTCTGAGCGTAGCCCCCCTTTAAGAAACCAAATAACATGTTGACTTGCATAGGGGAGTGATTTTTAGTTTAAATGATAATTTCTCAGATAATAGTAGTCATAGAGACCATGAAACAAATAAATCTAAAAGAACCCATGCAAGTCTATAATATACGGCTAATCTAGATTACAATGGTTTCTGAAAATGAAGAAAGTCTCTCGGCTCCATTTTTATTATATTTTATGTAGTTAATTTAGGAACAGTTTTTCTGTAAAACATGTTCATTTCAGAGACTAGATGTTAGTCTAAGATTATAGAAAAAATTTATTGATAAGTTGATGTACTTAGACTTTTATTTGGCCTATTAAAGGATGGAATGACAATACATCCATGGACTTATCATACAGTACAGCCTTTGAGCAAGGCGATATACTTTCTACCCATCTGGACTTGCCTATTATATTATTACAATTATGATGTATCCAGAATTCTCGTTGAGTACAGCCTTTGGAGCAAGTCTATAGACTTTCTTTTCATGTGGAATTTCCTATTATATTATGAGAATTATGATCCATCTAGATTTACCATTGAGTAAAGCCTTGAAGCAAGGCTAGGTTGTTTTGTCGAAAGTTAGCCATCATATAAATCTATTAACATTACCAGCAATAATTTGTCCTGTAAAACCTTTCACCTTGAGTCATTTCCACGAAAACTGAACTGTTTCCTGTTGTCAAGGAATGTAATGAGACCTGTTTCATCAATTCTAAAAATAGCAGCAAGGTAGCCTGTTGCAGCATATTTATTAGATGGTGGCGATAGTGTGACGATTGTGTGACTGTGACGATTGTGTGACGGTAAATTATATCTTTGGTTTTCTCTGCACAAAGGTCAAGTGATATTGTCCTCAAAACATCCATTAGCTGCTGGTAGTATTTTGTTACCTTTTCGTGAACAAAAGATTTTTCGAAATATTTTTCCTGAAGTGAAAGTGTCTTACATTACTGAAGTCATTCCACGTATGATGGACCCCCAGGACATCCTTGTTTGAAAATTTTCGTCAGAAAATTATATGGCTTGCTAGGCAGCCTAAGGATAACTAATGACCTTTGATATGTCATGAAATGATCAAAGCATATAGTAACCATGTATGTGTGTATCTGACAGATCCAGTTTAGCTTCAATGTAATATATTTTCCGCCGTGATGTTGCTGGAATATTGCTAAAAGCGGCATGAAACCAAACTCAGTCAGTCAGTAATATATTTTAATTTTTGTTAGGATTTTCTCCTGACAAAAGAGTAAAGTCATGTAATTTGTAATAGATGGTCTTTAAATAAAATTCAAATGATATTTTACTGTAACTATTTCAACAAAATATGATAATCTTCAAAATACCTGCTGCTAAAAAAATCTCATTTGTATCAAAAGCCCTTACACTTTTTGGGGGGGTCAAAACAGCAGGCAAAATCTGAAACTTTCTTTATTAGCTAATGATATAATGATGATAAATTCATGAAGCTTTTGCAGGGTTCAAGTGTGTAATCTCTGATAATTTAAAATCGGAGCAACAGAGAATTTCTGTTTGTGCAAGTTTCATCGTGAGTTAAATGCCGCAAATTGTTAGATATTATCAGTTGTACTTAAACTGGTTTGATAGCATCGTTGAATGTTGGATTAAAGCCATATTGGCTGCTTTGATATTTCTCAGCTGTCTGTATGATAACGTTGATAGAACCTGTTGGTAACTTTTGCCATGTTATTTCCTCATTAAATCGTAGAAGTTGAGTCCTGTTGAAATAGCTTCATTCTTCATACTGGGTGCAAGAAGTTAAATCTTAGATTAAATTTGTCATTCATCAGATTTCTTAACTTTATAAATGTTTTTTTGTCAAAACAAATTGAATAAGTACATTCTAAAAACTTTTACACATAATTAGTTTTGAAATAAATAAAAGTGACAAAACCCGTTACAAATCCATAAGAAACCTGTGCGAAAAGCAGAGTTGATAGTACAATTCTGTCTACATCAAGAATGTGTGAATATGAATCACTTTAAAATCTAATGGTACCAGTTATTTCAACATATGTAAAGACTGCAAGAAATGTCCGCCAAGAACAGTCAAAAGTCACCTATGGAAGTCATGTATGGTGATTTCAGTCTGAAATATTACCCGGTTAGAATCTTTCAATGCAGACATCTGGACCTGGGTGACCCATTCGTCTTAGGTGCTGCAATTTGCTGTAGCAGTTGCCTCCCTTGGACATGCCAGGAACCAATGACCATTTGTTTGAATCATGGTTTGTACTGATCATGTTTCCAGATTTGTTAGGGGCGGTTGGGTAGAATAGTGTTTAAAGTGTTCGCTCGTCCGTCACGTCAAAGACCCGGGTTCGATTCCCCACATGGGCACAATGTGTGAAGCCCATTTCTGGTGTCCCCCGTCAGGATATTGCTGGAATATTGCTAAAAGCAGCATAAAACTAAACTCACTCACTCACTCAAGATTTGTTATCAGCATAACCCAGCACATGGGTTTCACCAAGTTGTAAATGCCTAAGATTTCAGTCGCCAAGCTTTCCTTCTACATTCCTTACGACATTCAAAGTGGAATTACACCAAACCTGGCATCAAACCAAGCTTATCTTGCCCATCTAGTCATTATATTTCTGTTCTTCATATGTCAGAGTTATTTGTGTGTGAGAGAGTGATCTTGGGGTGAAATGGGTGGTCCTGTACAGTAAGACAGAGAAATGCCTATCAACTCTCCAGCAAAAGCTGTGTTCCACAGAGAGCAATCTGTTACCAAATGGTCCTATTGAGCTCCAAGTGGTTTTCAATTGCTTCCTTCCTTGGATCAAGGGCGTTGTTCTCCATGGGCACACATATACTTCAGTATGTTCTTGCGTACTCAATTCACGGATGTAGTAGACGTGATGGATTGCATTTAGATATATATTTTTCTTTAATACTAATTATTTTTTTCCGTGAGAATAGAAAGTACTTTTTATCCATTTATGATATAAATAATAATAATAAAAACTGTGTGTTTATACTGTGTGTTCTTTCGGTATGCATGTGTGTGTGACAGGTTTATCTTGTTAAAACTCTGAATCCTTCATCACGTTTGTTTTTTTATTCTCCAAGAGGGCAAGGAATTCCCTGGTTCCTTTGTCCCTACCTGTAACAGGGATTCAGTAATAAAATATTAATTACAACCCCAAAAAAAATAAGATAATGCAATGTGGTCATGTACAATGCTGAGACATCTGGGTGGCTTTGGGTTCTTATATTTTTCTTTGGTATTCCAAGATTTTAGTGGTTTATATTAAATAATGAGACAAATTGTTCTGGAGCATCTTGAATGCTTTGTTTCAAAGCCATGATCTTTAATGAAAATTTGTTTGTCAACATTTTGTGAAAATATTCAAAAATGAGTTTGATTGTCCAAGATGAAATGATTGATTGTGACAAATTGTTTGTTCTCTATACCAGAATTAAGCTATGATCTTTGATGTGTTGATGCTAGCCCCAGAAGTATGTCAAGGATGCAACATATTTTTATCAATATTGGAACCGTTTTGTCACAACTTGTTGACATACCGGTACTCAACATAGTTACCAGTACTCACTGCATGTTAAGGGTGGTGGATAGACTTGCACAAGTTTCTAAGGCAATAATTAATAGTTTAATTGATATCTTCTACAAAATATAAATATTCCTCTAACAGATTGGCATCCTTAGACTGTCTGCTAATGTAGATTTGCCTCTTTAAAGGAATGAATTGCTATTTATCCATTGGCTTTATTCAGTACAGCCTTGGAGCAAGGCTAGGTGGTGGAGTAACCTGGTTTAAAGCGTTCACTCTTCACACCAAAGACCATAGTTCAATTCTTGATTTAAGGGGCGGTGGGGTAGCCTAGTGGTTAAAGCGTTGGCTTGTCATGCCGAAGACCCGGGTTCGAATCCCCACATGGGTACAATGTGTGAAGCCCATTTCTGGTGTCCCCCACCATGATGTTGCTGGAATATTTCTAAAAGCGGCGTAAAACCAAACTCAGTCAGTCAGTCTTGATTTAAGAGTTGAGGCAATCTAGTATTCTGGACTTGAGATTTGCTCCTTTTTTAATTTTTTCTCCTGGGTCTAGGAGACAGTCAAAGCAGAGGCAGGATTAAGGAGATCTTTCGGAGATGTGACTGAATTTAATCTTCTGTACGATCTGTCGATTAGATCTTTAGGACAGATACAGGTGAGATTAATTAATATGATATAGACAGTATTAGATAAAGTTTTAACTTGTCATAAAGATATTTAAAAGGTTTGAGTTATCTGAAAGAGAAATTGCCACTTGAAACAGAACCCATGTGGTCTGGGTGGCTGTCGATAGCCATCAGCTATATCTGATTGTGATATAAGCGTGACTTGAAAGGTCTAGTGATCTCCCTGTGACGCGACTGCTGCGAGCCGGGGCTTGCATGTTTGATAGCATAATGCCCCACCCCCATGGAGTAAAACACCTCACAAAGGCAGGAAATGGCCTGACTATAGAGATTATAGCCACAGACAGACCCAGACAGTTGCCATGATGGATTGGTGCCTACAATTGACTGTATCTTGTGTAAGGGCATTGTTTTTTGTTTCATGTTGATCCACAAAACAAGATTTGTAACCTACCATGGTAAACCTGTCTGTAATGAAATGTCCATACACGACTAAAGAATGATGGCATACATGATTCTGACATCATCATTGTCATGAACAACAATGTATCGTCTCTCAAGCACATCCTAAAATTATCGTCAAATTCCAAAGGGAGTCCTTCATACTTTGATGGTTGCAGATTTCTTCACTGTCAGGTTAACAATTAATAAATTATCTAACATGTTTATTTATGATTTTAATTGCTTTTTAAATGTTAAAATACCTACATTTCAGAGACTAATTGATGGTACATGTACAGGGTTCCCACAAGACCTGGACAACCTGGAAATTTCATACCCATTTTCCAGTCTTGGAAAAATCATGGAATTTGAAAAAATATGAGTGAAATTAGGAAAAAATCATGGAATAATCTTGTTTTTTTAATCTAACAAAACTGTACATCTTAACAGTACTACAAGGGATGTGGCAGCCATCAATATTTTGGGACTGCCTCTGTGGTGTAGTGGTTAGAGCGTCCGTCCGGAGAGCGGAAGGTCGCGGGTTCGATCCCCGACCGCGTCATACCAAAAGACGTTAAAATATGGTACTTGTTGGTTCCTGCCTGGTGCTCGATATGAATGGGTACATCAAGGACTGGTCAGCTCGGAGTCAGTATAATGTGTCTGAGTGGGGTATTCATGCTTCACTGCGGCAGGGTATCTCAGTGGGCTAGCACTATAAAACCAGCTTAAGTCTGGGCAAGTACAAGCAGCCGCACATACACATACACACGCATGCACGTCATCATATGAACGAAATATTCTTACGTACGACGTTAAACCCAATTTCACCTCACATATCAATATTTTGGTTATATGTCAATAATGATAGTTATTTCAGACACAGTAATATATGTTTAAAGGTATCAAAATACCCCAGGACATATATTGTTGTGTCTGGAAAAAGCAATATTTGTCTTGAAAAATCATGGAATTTTTGTCTCACAAAAATGTGGGAACCCTGATGTATACTGTGATAGATTTGAAGAATTTGTTTAACCAACTGGTCCTAAGAAGAATACTTTATATATTTCTGAATGGCAGTCTGAACAAATATTTTTTCATAAAGCTTAGGCTTATGCTGAGTGTACATGTCTTATTTAAAGTACATCATTTTGATAGAAACAAATTGAATTGAAAAAATATAACTGTTTTAAATGTGAATTAACATTATCTGAAAATACTGGTATTATAGGAGAGTATTGAGACTTCAGTATGTTATAATAAGCATGATTATGGTAGATGTTTGGTTTGCCTTGTCAGTGAAGATGTTTATCACACTGAGTGGTCTCTCAATGCAGCTTGTATTACAGGAGTGAAAATAGCAGCCTTGTCAAGCTGTCAGTAGAGATAACCATCCAGCTTGACAAGGTGAGCCAAATAATATATATATCCTAAACATCATTACTGACCATTAATCCCGAAAACATGGAACTGAGGAAATTCTCCCAACCAGACAGACTTTTGTGTGAACCGTCATGTCACGCAGTTCATATTGTATGAGTCACTGTAGCAGAGGTGGTAGGGTAGCCCAGTGGTTAAAGTGTTCGCTCGTCATGTCGAAGACCTGGTTTGATTCCCCACATGGGTACAATGTGTGAAGCCCACTTCTGGTGTCCCCTGCCATGATGCTGCTGGAATATTACTAAAAGCATAGTAAAACTAAAACTCACTCACTCACTGTAGCATGATGGTACTGAGCTGTTGAAAAGTGTCATCCACAGTGATGTAGTTAATTAACATTTTTATGTGAGACTTAACAAAACACTGAATGGATTCTGCCAAGATCTCCTTTATTAACCTATCCAAGCACACATTGAAACACATAAAAATAGAGAGGGAATCTGTCTTTTCTATTAATCACCTACTAAACACGATTGAGGTTGACATCAATCCATATAAATATGTTGAGTTGCAAATGTAGGTCTGGATCCTGTCTAGGGCAAGAGAAATTAATGACCAATCAGGCTAATTACTGCCCTACTTCTGTCGTCTTTAGTTGTTTGACATTTTCCGTGAACAGATGTACCGGTAGATCTAGGTTATGTTTTAGTCTCATTCCAGAAATGTACCACTTGTGTTTGATATGTCAGTGTGTCTTTGGTTCTCTTGAACCACTTCTATGGACTGCTTGATGGAGGGTTAGTCTGTCTCACAGTACCTGAACCACATTATTTTCCCGACTGCCTAGCCCTCCCTACAATGTAGTCTGTCTCACAGAACCTGAACCACATTATTTTCCCTACTGCCTAGTCCTACCTACAATGTAGTCTGTCTCACAGAACCTGAACCACATTATTTTCCCTACTGCCTAGTCCTACCTACAATGTAGTCTGTCTCACAGTACCTGAACCACATTATTTTCCCTACTGCCTAGTCCTCCTTGCAATGCTTAAGCCCTAAATGAAGCAAGTCTAGATTCCCTCTAGCTCTGAATCTCTGGTCTCCCTAAGGCTCCTTTTCCATTTAAATAGATTTGTTTGTCACTATCAAAATTATATATATTCAGAGACTAAGCGTTAGTCAAGATGAAGCGTATGCCCGGGGAGTGGAGGGGTGGTTCTACTCCGCTCCTGATGAGACACTCATGTCCTGGTACAAAGAATCACAATGAATCAAACACTTTAGTGGATCATATTCCCTTTGTGTCATTTCCAAGCCCTCTTCACTACTAAGGGAAACTAAATCCATGTAAATTCCTTGTCTGACTAATAAACTGCACACACTATAATCCTCAAGTGTTCATTCAAGAGCTGTAACCTCTTGTGATTCTGGGTAAAACTCACCTCCAGTAACCAGTGAGTGTCATAAGACTTGCCAAAAGTATTGAGGAGGTCAGACTCTTGGATTTGAAATTCCACAACTTCTTTTATCAGAAACACAGTTCTTTACAGCCGGCAAAAACAGGTGACTGGTGATAATAAACATTCATTCATTCATTTGTCCATTCATTTTTTCATTTGGTCATCTGTTCAATTTTTTTATCGTTTGTCCATTCATTCATTCATTCATTCATTCATTCATTCATTCATTCATTCATTCCATGATTCACATGTTACAATGGTGCAGTGCATCAATTCCATTTACTTTACTACGTTTGACTTTTCTTACTAAATATCACAAAGTCATTTCTTCATGAAGAAAATCAATATTTGTACACATACAATTAACAGTATTCCATGAACAGATCAGATTATTTTCATAGTCTTGATTATTTTCATAGTCTTGATTATTTTCTTAGTCTTGATTATTTTCATAGTCTTAATTATTTATTTTCATAGTCTTGATTATTTTCAGTCTTGATTATTTTCTTAGTCTTGATTATTTTCATAGTCTTGATTATTTTCTTAGTCTTGATTATTTTAATTATTTTAGTCTTGATTATTTTCATAGTCTTGATTATTTTCTTAGTCTTGATTATTTTCATAGTCTTGATTATTTTCATAGTCTTGATTATTTTCATAGTCTTGATTAATTATTTTTCATAGTCTTGATTAATTATTTTCATAGTCTTGATTATTTTCATAGTCTTGATTATTTTCATAGTCTTGATTATTTTCTTAGTCTTGATTATTTTCATAGTCTTGATTATTTTCTTAGTCTTGATTATTTTCATATGCTGGACATTGCCTAAAACAGTTAGATGGTTTGGTTGATCTTCTCCCAAACAAATCATCATGAGACAATCATATCTCAGCACTAAGTATCACAGAAAAGAAAGGACAATGGTGGCACTAAGGTGCGGCAATTGACTCTGCAGAGTGGTGCCCCTTGGACACACCAGGATTCTGCAATTGTGGGTTCAACTCACAGTTTGTCATCATCGTTCCTGTACTTGTGGGATTCACCAAAGTGGTAAACATCTGAGATTTGCATCCCTTCTGGCTTTGCTCTGATCTGTTCATCGAATACTGTTAAAGTGACATTAACCCTAACTCATACTTATACTGAGTAGCGTGACTTAATGCCTGTAATTCCCTCGTTTGACTAATAAACTCCATACACTATAATCCTCTCAGCAATAACCATCCGTCACATTCCAGCGTGGCTTTTGACACAGGTACTTAGTGATATAAATTGTTCAACCTGACAAAAGCTGCTTATCAGATATTATTGTGGGTGACCGAGAAAAAACAAATCTCCTAATTTGTATATCCAGCATTCAACGCGTAGTACTTGTCTATCATTAGTTAATGTTTGCCATTTCCAGCCTGTCATTACACTGCCCCCTAGCAGGAGAAATATTTCCACTTGGGCTGGCGTTAGGGGGGTCGCGATCATAATAAGCCATTTTTGACACCCTGGCATATATCCTAAGTGAAGGTTATGACAATAAGACGATAGATTGGTCAGTCTGACCTGTAAAGTTGCATTGCTTTGGGATAAGAGTCTTTAGTGTTAAGAATGTAACCCTGACATTTGAAAGGGTGTCAGATTAATGGAATTGGGTTATATTAAATCGGCACAGTGATTGACTTAGGAATGTTAATTCATGTGGATATGGCAATTGTTTTATGGTTTTATCTTATGGTGAAGTGTGTTTCCTTGTGAAAGGAAATCATTGTTGGACTTGGTTAGTGTCACTGGACAATTGTAGAACATTCAGTCCCACAGATCTACAACTGTAAGTGTCATCTGTTTGACTCAAATTTGTACAGCTATCATTCAAAATTGTACAAATTCCTTTCTATACTGTACAGCTTCATTTCCACTACTAAATATTGTTTCACCTGTACAAATATGTTTCACCTGTTCATATCTGTATCTCACCTGTACAGATTTGTGTCGCACATGTACATATGGATGTCTCACCTGTACAAATGTGTTTCACCTGTTCATCTTTTTGTCTCATCTATACAGATTTGTGTTACGCCTGAACACCTAGATGTTTCACCTGTATGACATAAATCTCACCTGTACAGCATTGTTTTTTTCACCTTACAACTTTTGTGCAATGTATGTGATTCGTGTGAATGGCAGTGAAAATTGTACCAGTTCAACTTGTTGGTATTTCTCAATTACATTATCATGTAACGTAATATGGTACTAATCAATATTCTCAGACTCAATCACCAATATGTATATATCAATAAGCTGTCAAAATTGTTTTTATGAAACATATTTGCAATCAATGTATATTAATACTCAAATTGTTTGCAATTCTGTTTATATCATCCATTCAGCTCTTCAGTTAGGTGGGTACAATGTGTGAAGCCCATTTCTGGTGTCCCCAGCTGTGATGTTGCTGGAATATTACTAAAAGCGGCATAAAACTAAACTCAGTCAGTCTTCAGTAATGTTATCGCTGTTACCTGAACATATCAAGGACACTACTCTCTGTAGTCCTCTTCTCGGCATTCTCTAAATTAATAAAGGCCCATTTATCTTTATTTTATAGTTTTCTATTCTAAAGGCCACTCACATTAACATGCTTGCATTAATGAACAGCAGGAATTAGAATATTTAAAACAGGTTTGAATAGTACATTCCTCAAAACAAACGGGGCATGGGTTGGCTAGTCATCTGAGGCTCAGCCATTCCCATTACAGAGTTGTGTCCCTTTGGCAGACCAGGCACCTGTGATTGTGGGTTGGAATTTTCTGTATTTTGCACACTTGAGAATTCATTAGTAGCAGCAGAACTTTTAGTGTAGGGATTTTTTTTAAGGATTTTGTGAATATCACTCTCTCGCTCACTCACTCACTCACTCACTAAGTTTCTGAAGAGCCATATTTCACAATATGAGTAGTTGTTATTCAGAGTGGTCCGATGACACTAGAGAATATGGTGTGTCTGTATTAACCATCTGTTTCCTCAAGACCTGATTCATATTGATATTGAGATACAAGATGTTGCCATAAAGAATATTGCCTGCCACCCACCCTCCTGGGGCAGCATCTGCTTTCTGCCATAGATTACAGTGATAGTATACAGAGTCGGATCGACCTTGGTGCCATGTGATGCATTGGTGCCATGTGATGCAAATTTATTCCGCCTTCTTCTTTGAATTGGGGGAAGAGGTTGGGTAATGGTCTTAGATTTTGGTAGCCACAGGTTTGGTGTGAATACTCATTGTTGAGTCCAACTGTAGGCCTTTGGCTGGCTATGCTGTTTAGTTTGCTGTAGACATAAGAACAGATCACTGAGACTTGAACAGCATTGCAGATTTCCGTGACATGGTACAACGATACTAGATCAAAAGTATTTTTTGAATCACTGGCACTTATAAATAACAAATGCTTTTAATGCCTTTTATTTAATAATACTATCTGTCATGAAGTAATTAATGTTTATGTACTGAAAAGGTAAATGATTAAAGTACTGTCTGGATGTTTGTCAAATATATATATCGTAAATAAGGATCTTCGGGGCGGTGGGGTAGCCTAGTGGTCAAAGTGTCTGCTCGTCATGCTGAAGACCCGGGTACGATTCCCACATGGGTACAATATGTGAAGCCTGTTTCTGGTGTCCCCTGCCGTGATATTGCTGGAATATTTCTAAAAGCGGCATAAAACTAAACTAACTCACTCATTCTCTCAAAGTGAATTCCCGATCGTCCACCTGTTTGAACCATACCCCCTACCAAACAGACCAAGATTGGTGATAAAGTAATTGCCTTGATTGAGTCATCACAGCTCGTTGCCCTCTATTCCATTGCACTGATAGGTGCTCATTTGTCAGGTAAGGGTATCAACCCTTGCCCTTCACTCCCATAATGCATGGAGGACGCAGACACACAATGAACAGGAAGTGACCTCAATCCCAGAATTAACTGCTGTTGATGCACTAGAGTAGAGGGGACAGATAAATCACCTATTGAGAGTCTGATCAGCTTGTCGTGTAAGGGGAATATACATCACTGGATAACCCCTCAGTTCATCCCTGGCTTTTCTGATGTTAAGTTCATACACCTGTCTGAAGGTAGAGACTAGTTTTACCTTTTAGTATGCATAACACAGACGTTTTTTGCCCGTCTGCTTTTTTCTCTCAGTGTAAACTTTGTGTGATGATGACCGTGAATAAGAACTTTTGACAGGGTGATATTAGGATTATGCAAGTTGGATTAGAAGCTTAAAAAGACCTTACTTTTTGCTGTTTAAAGCTATTGAATTTCTCATGTAGTAATATGATATGTGTAATCTTCTTAAGGGGGTTGTTTGGTAGCCGAGTGGTGATAGGTTTGCCTGTCAGTCAACGACATAGGTTTGATTCCCCATTGATACAATATATGAAGCTATGTGGTTCTCACTATGATATGCCTGGAATAATGCTGGAAGTGGCCTAAAACACTATTCACTCTGGTCATGATCACTTGAACATCTGTTGCCTCAGTTGTATGTATGCTTATGTCTGATCTGTTTGCTCATCATGAGTGTTCCATGTTTCTCACAAACCACTGGGGGCAGTGGGGTAGCCTAGTCACAGGTTAAAGCATTCACTTGTCATGCTGAAGATCTGGGTTCTATTCCCCACATGGGTACAATGTGTGAAGCCCATTTCTGGTGTCCCCTGCCGTGATATTGCTGGAATATTGTTAAAAGCGACGTAAATCCAAACTCACTCACTCACAAACCACTGGGCCAATAAAACTGAAACTTCCCGTGCTCATTCCAGTCAATAAGGACATCTGAGTCTAGTTGAGGGATTTCGAATCTGAATTTCATTATGGCTACAAAGGTAGCAATATTAAACAGCCATTTACCACATATATTCAGACATTTTGGTTCAGATATAATTAAGTTTGATGTCTGTGTAGTTGGTTGTGTTTTTAACACACATCGTCAAATTTTCACTTTAGATTTTACTCAGGCTCCAAAACTCACTCCAAATGTGCTTTTGCACACACAAAAAATCACCTCATCAGAAAACACTGGACTGATAAAGATGTAACCTGATATGCTTGTTTTTGATGTCACCTTAATCCATTCTAGATGTTAAAATCCAATTTGAATCAAATTTTCAAAATGGCAGTATTTATGGCCATTTCATGAAAACTTTAATGGAATGTGATTTTTGTTTTATTAGTTTTGGGATTTAACACATTAGTTCTATTTTCTTTGCTATTTTTATTTTTTAAGACCATGCTCTTAAGTCCACTTCAAAATGCATATAAGGCTGTGTAAGCTTCTGAAAAGGCCAGATGGATGAAAGTCTGGCATTTACATTTCTTCTTTTTATGATAACATTCAGTTTTGTTTATTTCATAATATTTAAAGGGTTAGATTTTAGTATTGATCATGCTTTTGCAGAAGTAATCATATTACACACCCATTTCTTAATTTCTTTTCAAATCGTCATTTCTTTTCACCATGTTTTGTCGTCATGGTGAAATGCAAACCTCGTTATTCTGGAAACCTTACCCTCTAAAATCTCTGTTTGAAACTCACTCACTCATGCAGTATATGTTAAAAGCTAGTACTTGTTGCTTCCCTGCCTGGTCCTGAGACAGATAAAACATGGTCAGAATATAGCTATAGTGTCCTGTTTTTGTGTCTTAGTGTCTTGGGGTATTGAATTTACATACAATTTTAATTATGCAACCCTAATACTCCCTTCAGGTTGCCATATCTTTGGGTCATAATCAGACCTCTTTTGACCAAACACTAAATGGCCTTCTTCTCCATGTCAAATTGCAGTATGGTATCTTTGTATGCTATTTTCAGCCATAATATGTGTGTTCTTAAACACCTTTTCACCTGACTACTAATTTAATTGATTTGTTTCTCTTTTTGTGTTTCAAATAACCCTGGGGCCTTGACATTTTGAATATTTGTGTAGGTGGATAACAGCATTGTACCACAATGCTGTTACTCACATACAAGACACAGCCATTAATGTTAAATACAAGGAGCTGGGAGATACAAACTTTCACTCGGTCGGAAGGAACCCTTCATCATTATCTTCATCATTTGTATCCAGCAAACACACAACCACCCGGACACAAAACCGAGACTGTTATAGTCGCAGCTTCATTCTCCTGGCTTCTAAAGCTGCCGAAAAACACAACAATTCATTGCTTAGTGAGTTACGTGTTTAAACAGTGCTTCGTAAGGTCAATCATGACATGTGACATTTCTGTACAGGGTTATATAGAGGGCTGTAGTTGCCCCAGAAGCTCCTGCATGAGTTTAAGTCTTGAGTTTGATGTGAAAGTAATTGACAACTTAATAGGTATTCTTCAAGAGTTAGAAAGAAAATGGTTTCAAGAATGTGAAAGTCATTACTGAATTCATATTTTGAAGGATAAGAAACATGCTTGAGAATGATGTGAAAGTATTTGACAATTTTATAGGTATTCTTTAAGAGTTAGAAAGAAAATTGTTTCACCTAATGTAAAAATCTTTGCTGAATACATATATAGTCACTGAAGTAATCGATGGTAGAAAACAAAAACTATCGATGCATCGATAGTACCAATTAATTGATGGTAGAAACAAAATGCGACTATTGATAGTTAAGTAACTGACTTCCATTGAAAATGCAAGCAGCGCAAAATACAGGATGTTTGGGTACAGACTTGCAGCTTTATTGTGTTGTTGTTTTAACTGTTTACTTGATCTGGGTTTTAAGTTTCTTGTCACTCATTAAAAGAGACTGAAACTACTTCAACTTGTTTTTATTTCATATAAACTATAAAATTCATTTTGGAAATGACCTGAAATGAGACAATTCACGGAGAGAAAAATAACAGCATTGCAATCGTATTGCAATAGTGGGTTGCAATAGACTATCGCTATCGCAATAGTTGTTTCCCCCTCAATAGTCACCCCTAGATATGACTCTACAAATTACAAAACTTCATGAAAACCCCATTACCAGGGCACTTATTACGACCTGTACAGTAAATGTTTGACTCAAAGAGGAATACGTGGTAAATAATGTAACAGAGAAGGGTTGAGTTTCAGAACAAAAAATCTGATAATCTGAAATAGAAATGTCATCTGGCTTCGTTTACAGATGGTAAGAATTTCTTCTTAACATAAGGGTTGAATATTGAGTTACACCTTGTGAGGAATACTGGCATCAAATTTTGCTGGAGGTTTTTAACCTGTTGTTTTATTACACCGAAATAGCAAATCTGGAACCAAAGACGTCACAGAATCTTTGAAACTTTCTGATGTATGAGATCCACTGCTTATTTGTTGCCATTCTTGGATGTCTGATTTTTTGAGTTTAGAAATAAATTTGATATGGGATCCATCATTTTGGACATTTGCATGTGTTACAAGAATATGTCCCCAGTGCTTTTTTGCTTGTTTACTCTGTTGGATTGCCAGGTCTGAATGTCCCATGTACCCAATACTCGTCATCTGTGGGGATTCCAAGGCTGAATAGTTCCCCATTGCCCCATGCTGGTTATGGCCGACTAAAATGGGGTTAAAAAGGGGAATCAAATTCTGAGACTTTTCACATTGTATGCCATGGTACCCCGATTACTTGGAACTTTGCCAATATATTTGGTCACGGAGTTACCTGGACTAACGCTCAGTCCCTGAATATGTATAATTTTGATACAAACAAACCCATTTAAATTGAAAAGGATCCCCAGGGAGACCAGAAATTCCTGAACCTGGGGAAATCTAGACTTGCTTCATTTAGGGCTTTAGCATTGCAGGGAGGGCTAGGCTGTAGGGAAAGGTAATGTGGTTCAGGGACTGTTGAGACAGATTAGGTGTTGCCTGGTTTACTGACTGACTAACTGAGTATGGTTTTATGCTGTTTTTAGCAATATTCCAGCAATATCACGGCAGGGGACACCAGAAATCGGCTTCCCAAATTGTACCCATGTCAGGAATCGAACCCGGGCCTTCAGTGTGACAAGCGACCGCTTTAACCACTAGGCTACCCCACCGCCCCTTGCCTGGTTTAAACTCGATTGATGACAGGCTCCCCTCTGTGGTATAGATGGAATATTGCTAACCATGGCTTTAAACAACTCAAAACTCACACTCACTCCCATGCGTGTAGACTGCTGGTTTGAAAACCAAGCCCCAAACTTTATAAATTCTAAATTTTTGTGACATATAATATAAAAAGGAAATTACATTTTAAAAGGTTTGCTTGTAACTGATACTTTCACTGTATGTGCATCTGGCTGAAATGTTGTGACAATGATTATATGAAGGAGTGCGCTGCCATTATTTTAACCCCAAAAAGTCCTAATATCCTGAAATATTTTTTTTCAAGTCTGTTTGCATCCAATCAGAGTCTCCTTTCCTAACAGCTTGTCTTCTGAGCATGTAAAACACGGACCCTTTGTAAACACCAGACAATATGTTAAACCCATGTGGACAGGAACTGTTTTGTCCAAGATATTTTTTGTATGAAACATGACCCGTTTTGCTGTTGTAAATCATGAAGTTTTCCACAAAAAGAGACTTCCTTTTATGTGCTAATCATTTTACCACCCCCAGAGAAAAGACTTGCCAGCCATGATAAGACCTTAATACTGACTCTAACATGTAATTTTCAAAGCTTGGTTTTGAATGCTGATGTTTGTGAAGACATGTACGAAGGTTGTTTTAATGAGAATTAAAAAGATAATCACAGAGTTTAATCTAGCTCTGGTAAAGATTGGAAGAGCTTTCATTTTTAATATTGTTAATCTGATGGGTTCTTTTGATATCATTCTCGAGGACTTCTATGACCTGCCATATTTGACTTGAATCTGTAGCCAAACACTTTTAAAATACCCTTATATCTGTTTACTTAAGAAATACCTTCATCTGCAACTTTCAGACATACTGAATGTTGTACAGCTTTCATCTTGCCTATCTGAACTGTACAGATTGATAAGAAATTCCAGATGTGTTTAATATAACTACAAATAGAAATGTGAAAACATAGAAGTTATACCTTTTCTTTTGTTAATATGTTTTCTATTATTGTTTTTGCTTGACTAAAGTGGACATGAGAAATGTGATGATCATTTTACTTTACAAATTAGTCCAAATAGATGAAACTACATTTCACTTACATTATGTACCCACAAATAGAAATGATAATAGCGGCATATAGAAATTATCCTCTTTCTATTGATGGTGTTGTTTTTAATATGGTTATAGCATGAAGTGTTGATGAGGGGTTGTTTTTTTAACAAGTAAGACAAAAAAAATCAGACTTCATTTCCATTGAAATGATGAATTAATATAAATATAAAATGTATCTGTAATTGGTACTTAGGAAAATCCAATGATCAGTGTGTCCATGCTCTTAAAAAGTGTCTTGCATATACTACTAGACTAACAACTAGACTCTGAAATGAACATATTTTACTGAAAAAAATTCATAGTAAAAACAAATATACTAAAGATGTCCCTGAGACTTTCTTCATTTTCAGAAGCTGAGGAAATCTAGACTTGCCACATTTTCCAGGGTTGATACATTTGTTTCAGGGTATCCCAACTAATATACTACTTGAAAGAACTTTAGGAACCCTCAAAGCTGCTGTTGAGCACTGGATCATGACACATGTCTCCCGACTCCGTAGATTGATGCTCATGCTGTTGAGCACTTACAGACCAATTATTTACAGACTGCCATCATATATCTGGAATATTGTTGAGTGTGGCGTTAAACAACAAACCAACCAACCAACCAACCAACCAACCAAGAAGTACATGTAGTCAGATTCTAGGTTGGACTTCACAACTTCATTTTACCAGCTGGGATTCTTGTCTGATGATAGCCCACAGGAAGCACCTTGTGCCCACCCCACACACCCACCTCTTCATTCCCATCCCCCTGCCCATCCCTTGTACACGATCCTTGTATCTATCTAGAAAGGGGATAGATGGCGCTTACTCAACAAGTACTCCCTGACGTTGGGAAGTATCCCCATAGCGATGCTTCTAAGCTGTACTATTAAAAAACCATGTTATTCCAGTTCTTGTATCTTAAAATTAGCAAGTCTTGATACCCAAGGACACTAATCTCTCTTAGGAATAAAATAATTTAGATTTAACAGTAAATGTTTTATCACAGATACTTAGAGAAATCTAGGTCCTTGCCACGTTTGTAATATGAGGGGACCGTGCCACAATAGACAGACTAGTGCCACAACTGCCTTGCCTCGAGGGGACCGTGGTGCCACAGCTGAATCTGGGGGGTGAGACTGAAGCTTGTGGGGCAGACGGTAACCGTTACAGCGCTTAGTTTGAACATTATGTCTCTGTTGTAGCGGGCCACATGGCGCTGTTGACTATCATCTGAGATGTAGTCGATGTTGTTCTGGACGTAGTTGGAACTGTCGTGTTACAAGTGTTACTGTTGATGTTTGGAAGGATTACTGGATGGAAGGTGACAATCATGTGGTGTTGGTGATGTTTTCAATGCGATGGAATTTCTGAAACTGCCTGAAACTGCGTAAGTGACACTCTCAACATGTTGTTTACTTCAATCTATATTCGTGAGGATGGCCACATTGGTACAGTGTGTGAAGCCTATTTCTGGTGTCCCCCGCTGTGATGTTGCTGGAATATTGCTAAAAGCGGCGTAAAACCAAACTCAGTCAGTCATGAGGATGCAAAAGTATCAGTTGAACGTTTTTCTCAAATACGATACTTTTGTAACACCACATATTTCAGATTAACTATCAATTACACTTAGAAACTGCATGTTTGATATTTTAATTTTTTAAGCATGAGATAATGACCCAACAAAGTTGCCATTTGGCTTTTGATTTTTTAATGTATTTGTAGATAGACTAGACCACAAAACACATCTTTCCTGTTACGTTACGGTTGATTCGTATTTTCATGGTGTTTCAGTATATATTCTATTTGTTGTTCAATACCGTACTCAGGAATATGCCTCCTTCATGACAGTAGGCTGTAAATACTCAATTCTGGTCCGGACAATCCAGTGAGTGATGTCATGAGCATCGATTTACATGACAATGATCTCTGATGAAAACTCTTCTTATTCCCAAAGAACATTTAATACAGTTCAGTTCTGCAGGACATTTTAATGTTATGTTTGGTAATAAAGTAGAAGTTTGAGACAGAGTGAATGAGTGAGTTTAGTTTTACGCCAGACTCAGCAATATTCCATTTATATGGCGGTCTGTAAATAATCGAGTCTGGACCAGACAATCCAGTGATCAACAGCCTGAGCATCGATCTGCGCAATTGGGAACTGATGACATGTGTCAACCAAGTCAGCGAGCCTGACCACCCGATCCCGTTAGTCGCCTCTTACGACAAGCATGGGTTACTGAAGATCAATATTCTAACCCGGATCTTCACGGGTGAGTGAGACAGAAGGAAACCATTGAACTTAGTATGAAGCATGCAGTATAGAGAATATAGAGAACATATGAAGACCAATGTAAACTGTGGACATCTGCGAGGACCAGCAGGTTTTTGTTACACAGCCAGCTGACATATGTCAAATCAGAGAGGCAATATATGTAAATTTGATACCTTGATGTTGATGATAACAGTTCTAGGGTATACTTTACTTCACCCCTTTCATCAACATTTTCTGTCTTGGTTTCAGTGCTAGCTATTCTTTATGTTTGAAATTATTTATTTTGACAGGGCACCACATGTTTTGTGGGAATAACAAATATTTTATAAGTTTGGGCAACCACTTAACATGGATGCAAGGGATATGGTGTCGTTTTGGAGATTGACAAGGCACAGGAATGATAATTACCAACATGTAAAATGTTCCTGTTATTTGTTGCTGTGTCTGGTTCATGAGCTTTGATGCCTGTTTGTGAAGAATGTAATCTTCCGTGGGTTTTATCAGCTCTGTTGAGCCATTTTATCAACAGATAACCTGTAAACCTGAGTCAAGGATCCAACAGTGGAGTCCTCCTTGTCCTGAAATTCCTCATGGAGTTGGTTGAGAGATGAGTTACACTGAACTGGTTTTAAATTCTGTAATAAAATGTCTGTCAAGGATAAGAATCGTTTGGATTGTTTGGACTATGTCATGGGAACAGCATCACAAATACTTCCTGTTGGACACAGCAGATGAAACAAGCTGTTTATAAACATCATTGTCACAAAACAACACAAATTGATAAACGATATTGATAAAACAGGCAGACTGAACCTGCACCATTGCTGTAAAATAGATGTAGTTTATAAAAGGGGCGGTGGGGTAGCCTAGTGGTTAAAGCGTTGGCTCGTCACGTCGAAGACCCGGGTTCGATTCCCCACATGGGTTCAGTTTGTGAAGCCCATTTCTGGTGTCCCCCGCCGTGATGTTGCTGTAATATTTCTAAAAGCTGTGTAAAACCAAATTCAGTCAGTCAGTATTTTATAAGAGCTAAATAAATCATGACTTATTGTATAAGAGCATGTATAGCCACCTGTATTACATCAGAAATAAATAATAATCTTGGGGAAGAGAAATGTTTTGTTAAAAAAATTCAGAGACCATGACAGTCTTAGGGTTGATACTCTCACCTTTAACGAAAAGGTTGGAGCCATTGGCATGAAGTAACTGTGTTATACAATACACACAAGTCCATAACCAGAGTCTAGTAAACTTCTCTTCAGTCTAAGAAGCTCATCTAATCTAGGTCCTCGACTGAAGAGGCAATGGGGTAGCCTACAATGTGGGAAGCCCATTCCTGGTGTCTGAAAATGATGTCAGGTGCCTGGTTTGGGCTATAGATTAGGAAAAAAAAAAAAAACTTTATTCAAAGAAATGTTCAGCCCTTACTGTTTTCCAGAGCCTGATGGATTTTTTAATCAGACCATATGAACAACTAAGATTACTAATAAGCCACATTACCACAAGGCCAAAGGACCAGTCACGTGACTTAACAAGACATGATAAATTTGTTATAATATAACCAATTATTTTGTGAGGAGTATATAATGAGATGATCACAGATGAGAGATATGACAAACAGATACATGGTGAGGTGAAGCAGACGGACATGACACTCCACATCAGCTGCTGTTTCAGTGGTCTGTCTGGCCACTGGAGCCAGGGCTTTATCTGGAGCTGCTAATGAGCTAATTGTTCGGTGATAAAGCTATCATATACAACAACAGACCATCTATACTTCGCAGGTTGAGTCTCAGGGGCGTGATAATGTGGTGTGAAGGAGATAGAGTCGTAGGATGCACTTCACTGCAACCTACTGCTTAATGTCTGCTATCAGCCTTCAATAATGTTATGAAGTATATTTAGTCATGACAGATTGTCTTTTGTCATGGGGGGCGGTGGGGTAGCCTAGTGGTTAAAGCGTTGGCTCGTCACGCCGAAGACCCAGGTTCAATTCCCCACATTGGCACAATGTGTGAAGCCCATTTCTGGTGTCCCCTCGCCGTGATATTGCTGGAATATTGCTCAAAGCGGCGTAAAACCAAACTCACTCACTCACTCACTTTTGTCATGGAAGATTTGGGTGTTCTTTAACTTTCCAGTAGGATACATTCACTTGGATTTTGGACAGTAAATATTTTTAAACATATTTTTAAAACTTTTCTAACAGATATCTGTAATTTTTTGTTATCAAAATAGGAATTTCCTCCTCTTGTCCAATTGTCATTTGTATTGCAAGAAATAATCTGCACACATTTTGTCATTGCATGTAATCTGGCCTGATGGTTTTCTCTGAAGACAAAATCAAAATGTTTGGGTGAACATTTATGGATGTCAACTTTTGTAATATGAAGGACACATTAGGATTCAATGTTCAGTGTACTCCATCGTATGGCTCTGAATATCAAGAACATCGTATATATATAGAAAATTTAAAGAAGCTTTGAACCACACCGATGACACCGGGTTGGATCACAGACTAAAAATTGAACTTATGGGTACAACCTACACCCTTTGGAGGCCCATTTCTGATTTTTCCCCCCACCATGATATTGCTGGAATATTGCTAAAAGCTGTGTAAAACCATACTCACTCACTCATCCCAGAAGATGCAGAGTTTTAGGTTCCTTTTCAGTGTGGAGCTCCATCCCTGCTCAGATGCCTCCAGTGAAGCAACAGTTCAGGACGTTTGTTCTTTGTTTCTTTTGCTTTTCTTTTATGACCAAGTTGATTCAGTGTAACTGGTTATTCACAGGTTAAATATTGTGGTTTATCAGTGTCATCTTTACTATCTATTCGTGTATTGTGTTCCCTATATTTCAATTTGAAGGTGTATAAAAGATCGGTTAATCCAGAGAAATGCTGTTTCTCCCATTACACCTTCTTGTTATGGTCAATTAAGCTGCAGTCCATCCCCTTCCCAGCAGGTGCTTGCTACTGGTCACTTCAGGTCTGATAGTCTCACAGGACCCTCGTGGTAGAAACCACACAGCAACACCTAGACTTTCTCCACGTCCCTTGTTGACTTTCTGTCAGGGGAAGGGCTGCTGACTAAATTATTTGACGTTTGTCTTTATATTGAATGCGGGAATAAAATGTCTCGTCTCTTGATGATATGTTAAAGTCTATGTTTGATAGGATACAAAATTTTCTGAAAGAGCAGAAATTTTGTCTTTACTGAAAATTTTAGTTTATTTTACTAGATGTGTACTTATACTGTACCCTTGAACTCCATTAAGTCATGAACTCCAACACATGCCGTTTGTCAAAGTCCGTCAAGTTGATTGATTGAAATAATATTGTTTAAAATGATGTAATGTTATTATTTTGTCAAATTTGTCACTGTGGTTTAAAGTTTGCTGTTTATCAGAAACAAAGCTATGGACTGCTGAATATATTTCAGGACAGGTGGAGCTGAACTTCAAACTTACAATTCTAAGACTGTACTGGTTTAGGTAGATGGATGAAAGAATGTTATTGTATCCAAACTTATATCCAACCATATCCAAAATACTTCATTACAAGACCAATTAGACATCTTGATCTGGTTGACTTCATTCTATTACTGCCAACTCTACAGGAAAACTAATAAAATTGAGATTATATATGTGACACAGATTTGTCCTTTCCTAGTTTTTATACCTTCTTGAGACTCCTAATCCTGCAGAACCAGCTTCAGTCTAGTCCTGGGCTGCCAGGGAGGGAGACATGGAATCACACCCAGCTGGGGCAGACCTTGGGCAGATGTTCCCCAATTTAATAGACATTTGGCCTCCAAGGGGTTGTGGAAACCAGGACCGGAGTTGTGAAGTTTGTTTGACCTTAGAGACCTGCCTGACATGGAGTTTGTTGATGTGTTTGGTTTTCCTGTGGATGAAGGCTTCAAAGACTTTCTAAGGTAAAAATCACTTAAGGAGATCCAGTAATGGCTTGCTTGTATTCATTGGTGATTTAAAATAATCAAATATCTTGTTGGTGCTTTATTAGACCAATAGGTTATTAGACTTGTTAACATGTGGGATACAAGTCATTCTGCTTTTGCTTGTCTTGGGAGTGGAAGATAACGTTTCTTAGAGAACCACAAGGTAATGTCATTTATTGTTCAAGATTGGTGATTTAAAATAATCAAATATCTTGTTTGCGCTTTATTAGACTAATATTAAGCTCTTAGACGTGTTAACATGTGGAAAATAAGTTATTCTGGTTTTGCTTGTGTTGGGAGTGGATGATAAAGTTTCTTAATGGAGAACCACAAGGTAATGTCATTTATTGTTCAAGATTTGTGATATCAAATAATCAGATATCTTGTTTGTGCTTTATATGAGCGTAATAATAAGTTGTCAGAAATGTTAACATGTGGGAAACAAGTCATTCTGTTATTGCTTGTCTTGGAGTGGATGTTTAAGTTTCTCAATGGAGAACCACATGGTAATGTCATGATTTGTTCAAGATTTGTGATTTAACATAATCAAATATCTTGTTGGTGCTTTATTGGTGACAAGTCATTCTGCCTTTGCTTGTGTTGGGAGTGATGATAAAGTTTCTCAATGAGAACCATGAGGTAATGTCATGATTTGTTGAAGATTGGTGATTTAGAATTTATCTTACAACTGTTTAAGACTACTATAAGTCTGTTAGACATGTCAGCAAGTGGTTGACATGTTCTGATTTGCTTGGCTTGGAAGTACATTATGTGCTGGGGTAGAAGGTAATGTCATGTTTCGTTCAAGCTTAGTTCAAAAGTGATTGAGGACAAAACATAATCATGGAGAAGATTCTTCAGTGCTTTGTTAACATTAAATTTGAAAACAATTCATGGAATTTGTGGAAGAATGTCGTTGTTTGCTTTAACACTTCTATTTATTTCCCTTCCATACTTGTGGACAATGTCTTCTATTCATGCTGTGAATCGCCTCGCAGAAGGACAAGGAAATGGTTCTTGTTGTTTAGATGGGAGAAATTTTCATGATACTCAGTTTATTTTGTCAAACATTCTTGCTCTTTGAGTTTATTTTAGCTACCATGTGTCTTGGTGAAGTCTCATTTCACACACAGTGTTTGATGTGGTTGACTGGGGGGTGGCATGAGACAAAAAGACTTTGTGTTGGAATATTTAGAACAAACAATGCACATGTGGGCTTAGAACAGGTGAATAGACAGACGACATGTGGGTGTTCTCAGAGTCACTGGATAAAAGACCCAGGAAATTTTGAAATTAATTTGAGTTTATTTACGGAAAGAACTTTTGATTGCATTATTGTATTATTACAACATTTTTAGATTTGCAGAGAGTTGTGTTTAGATAAAGAAAATTAAATATTTCTTGGAGGGATTGCACTGTATTGGTGAGTATTTAATATTTGTTTGTCAATGATAAATCAATAATGAACCTGATGTATGACCATTTACACTTTTCCAACATGATAAATTTCAGTAGTGCCACTTATTTTTGGACTGCACTGTATGACTGCAATACTGGATTATACTTTTTACAAGATACATATTGCAGTAATTTTTCTGTATTACCACCAAAAATTATGTAATATTTCCATTTTTTGGTATCATTTAACCTAAAATTGCTCAGGAATTCTTTCACATATGATGTTTTCCAAACAAATTTTTTGACAAAATAGTGGAATCGTTTGACTAATTTTTGTCCTTCAAGCAGTGGTAACTTTGAAATTGTAATATTTACTTTAATACAAGGAGAATAGAATGTCCATGCACAGTGTCAATATCTGGAACACATATACTACCAATGTTAAATAATATATATCGCAATACAGATACATTCAGTCGAATTGTTAATACACAGCCCTTCAATTCAGCCCTTATGCAGCTATCATAATCTTTTTTAGCTATGGCAGCTTGTTAATAATGAGGGTACAATGTGTGAAGCCCATTACTGGTGTCCTCCGCAGTGATATTGCTGGAATATTGCTAAACTCAACTCACTCACTTACTTACTGTTAACTAGTGGTTGATAATGTGAGCATTTCCCCCTCATTTTATACACCTGATCCTCCTTATCATCTCTACAGCAGGGATGGAGCATTCGGGACTTCTGCTGTCCCAGAATCTCCACAGATGTTGTATTTTAGACAAAAGAAATTGAAACATTTCCTGTCCACCGTGAGCAGTCCGTGCAACAGGTGTGAAGGTTCAATGAGTGGATATTGACATGGAGTGATGAGATCTAGATTGTGTTCTGAGAGAATCAATGAAGTGACATTCAGGGAAGTAATTGGGCTTCCATGATCACCATCAGCATGGCCTGGATGTGTAGGGGGGAATGTACTGGTTGACCTTCAACTAGCAAGGGTTTTATATGAGTAGCTATTTCTGAGTTTACGTCTAGACACATCAGTCTCAGGGTTGGTAAACATAAGCTATGTTAATCATGGCAAAGAGAAAAATGTACAAGAGCTGTTACAAGATTCAGGTAATCTAATCAGAGTTTATTTCTGTCAACTTTTCACCTATCCTACAGGTCAGGAGGATGCCACATTGTGCACAGTCCAACAAGATATTGAATATGTTTTTAAACTATTTTGTTCTTTAAAAGTTTACAGGATAGCATGAACATGTGTTATTGAAATGGTTATCTTGAAAACATTGATAAATGTCCTAAAAATGGAACTCTATTTCTGATTGGGTATTTATCCTTGAACAAGAATGATTTTTTTATGGATAGACAACGTCTTTATTGCAGTGGATGCGACCTTTCGGTGTAGATGCTAACACCGTTATCAAGCAAGTGATCAACACCGAAATGTCACATCCATTGCAATAAACAAGTTGTATATCCTTAACAGATTTGTTCCTGTTCATCATGACAGCTTCTAAATGCCACTCAAAGAAGTTATTTATCCTAGTTCAGCGTTCTCATTGGTTGTATGGTTCCACATGTATCGGGGAGGTGGGGTAGTCTAGTGGTTAAAGCGTTGGCTCGTAACGCCGAAGACCCGGGTTCGAATCCCCACATGGGTACAATGAGTGAAGCCCATTTCTGGTGTCCCCCGCCGTGATATTGCTGGGATATTGCTAAAAGTGGCGTAAAACCAAACTCAGTCAGTCAGTCAGTCCACATGTATCTTATGGATAGCTAGCAGTACGGTATGACAACATGGGCCATGACTTGGTAGCTTTTACCTTCTCTACATTATATTGCAACTCGTATACTCGTATACCACAAAATGAAAGCAGTTAAATGATGAACACAGACACAACAATATGACAATTCAGAATAATACAATATTATATAAAACGCTGACACAACTATAAGGCAAAAAACATACAACTTCTCTGTAAAGTTCAACCTACAGATTATGTGTTACTATTCCCTAAACCAGTGTTCTTTAGACTTTACTGGTACACTTGGTACACCAAGCCTCACATTAGTTGAAGCACCCATCATTTTGTTTGATCTGATCAATGATGGAACCTTGATCCTAATTTTTTTTGTAACTGAAGTGTGATTGAATTGTTCATTTGTTTACAAGAGTATGTTAGCTATTTTAGGATGGTTTGGTTCCAAAGCAAATGAAGAGAGTAAGAATTCCATGAATTCCTCATCAGGACAATCAATACACCGGCTAGATACTGATTGCATCTGATTGGGGACCGATTCTGGTGCCGTGTTACTATTGATGCTGATGTTGTGCGATGGGATGTAGAGGTGTTTGTTCTTGCTGGGACGGGGACTATCCCAATTCCCCTTGTTTTCGATCTTGTCTTCCGACGAGACAACACGCCTCATGGTAGATCTGTCCTGGATCTGAACACATGTACCAATATTGGATCTGGTAAGAAATCGTTTGATGCCATGTTTGTAGTCTGGATCAAATCAAAGTTCACCTACATTAACTTAATTAGGATGATCCACAATCTTGCAAGATTGAATTGCAATAGGTTGATCTAGAGATGTCTTGAAAGGCAGTTGATGGAAATCACTTTGATTGACTACATTGTTGCCTTTCACAGACATGACTTGCAGGACACTGGTTCCGATTTCATGAAGCCGTCTTCTTGCAGGAACTGTTGTAGCTCACAGTCTTTATATAAACTTACAATAGAGCAAACTTACCGACACCTTTTAGCCCCTGCCCTTGAAATAGAATTGAGATAGTCAGAGCAATCTTAGCTACAAATGTTTTAGCTCCTGCTTTTAACATAGACATGTGATAGTCAGAGCAATCGTAGCTACAAATGTTTTAGCTCCTGCTTTTAACATAGACATGTGATAGTCAGAGCAATCGTAGCTACAAATGTTTTAGCTCCTGCTTTTAACATAGACATGTGATAGTCAGAGCAATCTCAGCATTACAACTTATGATGGCAGTTCCTTTATTATCACTTTGTGGAATGGATGTGTCAGCTAATGACTTCTCCCTGCAATCAAGTAATGACTTCGCCCTCCAATAAACTAATCTCCAATCACCCTAAGCTGATTCAAAGTCCAATCTGCAGTTTATCAAGAAGAATCAAGGTCCATTTTTACAATTATCAGTCAACAAATGCTTTTAAAAGTACCCCAATAGTAACATGATGCAGTGTTCAGTAATACCAGTTAATGCCTTTATCAGGGAACAGTTGGGTGCCTTTGGTTCGGCTGATGATGGTATCGACACCTGTCGGGGCTGATTTATACTCATCTGGAACTAGATTGTTGCCACCCACATAAATTACCTGCTTATACTCCCAGGTGAGACAGGTCTAGGAGGATCAGGGTCAGGCCTACAGGGGCTACTCCCATCACATCTTTAGAGCACAGAAATAGACTTCAGTGAGGATGTAAGAAGGGCATTACTTGTCATCCTTCATCAGGTCATGGGGCACCTGTCTCATCAGCAGATGAGAGCTGTGAGATTCTGGTTAGTATGGAAATAATGATGCTTCTCAACGGAAACCATAACATTCATTCATTCTTTTATTCATTCATTCATTCATTCATTCATTCATTCATTCATTCATTCATTCATTCATTCATTCATTCATTCATTCATTCATTCATTCATTTATTTATTTATTTATTTTGTGGCCTCTGTACCGTACTTTTGATAGGGATGCTAATATATATTTCAGATTGTTTCACAACAAAGAACAGCTTACGGGAATGTTGTCTTATTATTTTCTTACTAGTGTTGTTGGAGTGATTGAGTGAGATTACATTTGTATCTTGCCTTCCCACAGCGATCAGTTACATTCAACAACAACAAACACACACCGCCCCTCACTCACTCACTCAGTCTCTTCTTTAGCAGAAACCCTAGTGTATACAATGGCGTTACAGTAGGTAGATAGGCCAGTTACAGCTCATGCAGGTAGAACAGGCAGATTATCACATACATTTGTTATCAGCTCTATCTGCTGCACACTGAAGTGCAGTATGCTAGTGGGTGTGATTCTCAACATGATAGGCTTCCAAACAAATGTTTCCTAGTAGAGCAGTTATAACTTCCACAATGTTTTTAATACAGTTGGAGAACCTAGTTACTGAGATATTTATAATAAAGTGCTTGCACCTTGTCCCTTGTATCTTCCTGCTGTAATTTATAGGATGCCATCTTAAAGCTGGAAATTTGCTGAGTGTGGCAAACAAACAAATCTTCCTGCAGCCTTTCAGTGTAGTCAAGGAGCAATTGGGTAGCCTAGTGGTTATAAAGTGTTTGCTGGCCACAGCTAAGGCCTGGGTTCGACTCCCTCAATGGGAACAATGTAAGAAACCCATTCTGGCATCCCCTGCCGTGATATTGCAGGAATATTGCTAAAAGTGCCATAAAACCATACTCACTCACTCACTGTAGTCAAGGAGGAGTGAGCTAGCCTAGTGGTTAAAGTGTTTGCTTGTCACACCTAACACCTGGGTTTGACTCCCCAAATTGGTACAATGGGTACAATTTTCATGTCCCCCTCACCATGATATTGCCATAAGATTGCTGCTAAAAGTGATTTTAAATTACACTTGCTCAGTAGAATCCAAGTGTGTCTGTTGTTATTGATGTCCGACTGTGCAGACAAATACACAACTGATGAAACATGCAAGATATCAGTTTACCTATTTCCTGTCAACAAATGTAGTTTGTGAGGAAACAGTTGCTCCATTGTAAGAAACATTAACTTAATTGCACTGCATATCTTTGTGACATTCAAATCTGTAACTGTAGACATACAATAAAATATCAGCTGAGCTTGCTCCGACTTGTCCTACTTCTGCTGGACTGTGGACGTTTTGTTATTGCAAGCTGTTTCCATTAATAAATTCCTGGTGCATTCCATGTTTCATGACATACACTGGAAACAGGCTGTTAGAATTCATGGAACTGTTTTGCGATTGCAGTAGAAGTGGATTTTATACTTTTTCCTTTCAGTTTGAGTGAGTGAGGTATAAGGTAATAGGAGTATTGCAGGATTGTGAGGACGTGTTGTGTTTATAGATAAGATAAGATAAGATATAGATAAGATATGTATTGCATAGCCTTCCATGAAGAAACAGTGGCAATATTCTATAAACTACAAATATAAACACAGCAGGTACAAGAAATATAGATACATTTCACACCTAAATGATGTACATTATAACATTTTTTTAGAAATCATGTGGTATAATGACATGGAAATTCATGGAAATACAGAATTCATTTAAAGTTGTAAATATGATGACATATTTTGGGAATTGTTTCAGGACTTCTGTTTGTGAAAATTATTAGGAATTGTTCATTTTTAGAGAGTGTAGTAAATTCTTGGTCATAGCAAAGCATTGTTTGTAGAAGTGATTCCCTTTCTTTGCTATACTTGGTACATGATATTATATGGTGTTGCTCATTGTCTAAGACATTGCATATTTCACAGAGTCATTCTAGTGGGGTTGCAGGTTTTGTATGTATATCTTCCAGTTTCAATTTTGAGTTTGTGATTACTTAACCATACTTTTGAAACTAGTTAACTTATTTTTGATATGTGTGAGATGAGATTTTCAGTGAGTGCATTCTGTTTATTGTCACTGATGGAGTATGGGCCAGAGAATCTTGTCTACAATTCTAGCTGTTGGGTGGGGGGATGGTGGGTAGCTTAGTGGTTCATGCATTTGCCTGTCGTGCTGAAGACCCGGGATGGATAGCCCAGTTCTAGTGTTCCCCACTGTAATATTGCCGAAAGCGGCGTAAACCATACTCGCTCATTCCTGCTGTTTGGTAATGTCAGTAATTGTCACTTCAGTCAGATATTGTTATAAGATTATTTTTAAAAAGAGGGGATTTGAATTATTTATGCCTGAAGAAAAAAGAACAGTTCCAAGTTGATGCAATTTCCTGAAAATCGATAATGTTGCAGTTAATAAATACAATTTGTACTTTGTAAACAAATGTAGCATGTTTTCTCTTTAATATTTCGATTCAGTAATCTTAATGTATATGTCTCAAAAGAAGCTAAGGATAACCCTTAATATTATGTAATTAATCTTTCATATTATGAAATGATGAATTGGGTGGTCCTTAACTTGTTTTGAGTGGTATATGAAGAAACAAGGAACATTGTTGATGTTATTCAGTGCACTAGGAAAGATGTTTATCAGGAGGTGGGAAGGATGTACAGCAGTTATACACTGACGTGAGACTACTCTCATTGGACAGACAGTAGGGGATATACAGCTGTAAACACCAGGAAGAACGTTGCCCAGGAGGGTTGTCCAGTGGCGACTGTTTCCTGACTCGGTCATCCTGCTACCATTGACAGCATTATTTGTAAACAACCAGGAGCTACAATGTTGTGTAGGCGCTCTAATTGATCAGGATTGGTGTGACCGACTGAGATGTGTATCTGTGAAAACTTGTCTTGCATATGCAGTCAAATGTGATTGATTTGGATATGCAGTGAGGATTGCATTGGATAAGGAGGAATATAGAATCATCTTGGATGTGCAACTGTAATGACTTGCCTTGGATAAACAGGTGTGTAAAATTGGCTCAGACAAGCAGATATATGAAATTGGTTTGTATACCCTTTGGAATAAAATTGACTTGAATATGCAGCTGTATAAAATGGCTCAGATGTGCAGTGACTTGGATATGCAGCTGTTCTGAATTATCTTGGTTACGCATCACCACAACTGGCTTGGATATGCAGAGTAAGTGTATAAGTCATTGAGCGACATTTAGAAGTGATGCACGTAAAGGCAATAACTTTAATTTCAAATTCTTTATTTTGAGGAAGACGATGTTTCAGAGTATATTCTCACTCCTTCATCTTGCCTTTGAGTATTTAAGGTTTGTTCTGTTCTCTCATAACTTTAAACAAAATGTTTTATTAGATTTGATAGTTTTCTATTCTTTTAGCTCAAGGTCATAATGAAGTGATAAGGATGGAAACATTCCCACACCTTACTATTTATTGCTCCCCTTCACCGGCAGTCTGTTGATAGAATTAGGTCTTTATAACTAACTTGAGAGGAGCTCCACATGGGGATCTACCAACCACAGTTAAGGAGGTTGACAGACGGTGAGATGATGGAGAAAATTAACATGTGCAGTTAATTATTAATCTACTTTCAATGCGTGTAAGTTATAAATGTGTACTTTCAATTTAAAATGATTACATTTCAAGTATAAGGATATGACGATGTGCTAACTTGTGTACTGGGTGTTGCGTGTTGGGTTTGATTGGGGAAATAGGTATGTTTAGTTAATTATTAATTTATGGCAGTATACAGAAGTTATATAGCAGGAAGTTTCAAAGTCATTACTATTCCAGAGATATTAGTAGTATGACTGATGCAGGTGATCATGAGAGGTGATATATTATGGGAAGTATGGTACTTCAAATGTACTAAATGGCACCATAAGTTTGTTGTGTACATGTTTCTATGAGAGTCAATAATTTTGTGAAGTACTGTACTGAATGACACTTTCAGTTTATCTTATACCGATTTTCATGATAATTTGGGATGTATTTTGTACTTCAAATTCGCTAAATGTTACCATGAGTAAGTTCATACAGGTTTCCATGAGATCTGAAATTTGGGATGAACATTACTTAAGATTCTTTAAATGGTAACATTTTGTTTTCATTTGCTTATTACCAAGTGTGGTGTTAATGGGGGATGTACGGTACCACTGATACACCAATGAGTTTTAGTTATGCAGATAACCATGGGAGTTGTGAATGTGGAATGTACGGTACCTGACTATATATGCACCAAATGACCCCAGGAGAAAGTCTATCATGACTTGTCCCCTACCCATAGATCAACACATTGATGTAAACTGACACTGCCCCATGTGATAGCACTTTCACACTCCCATTCATATATAACCTACAGGTGCAACAGCACCTCATTGGCTGGTCTCCAGATCGCAGGAAGCTGATTGGCTGGTTTCACAAATACCACCATATGATTGGTCACAGTGTCAGATCTGGTACTAATTAGTCTTTGATGTGTCTTCCATGCAAGTAATGAACATTGACAGTCAGAGTGCAAGTACATTACAGTCATTAGTAGGTGCTGATGGGTGAGTGCTCATGTTACCTCCAGCCTGATGCCATGCTGGGTAGCCTCGCTCCAAGGCTGTTCTGGATAAAGTACATGGGCGTGTAGTAGATCTATCTTATAATGGGCAAGTCTACATAAGAAGACAGTACTGGGATGACAGTCTTTGATAGGGAAATCTTGTTATTATTGTTTATATAATCTACAATTCTTTTATTTTAACCTATATTTAAAGACTCGTGCTAGTCTACATATGAGTTGTTTTATCTGATACAGACAATCAGTAGTTTGTCTCGGCCCCTGAACAGGGCATGGATGTTTAGTAGTTCTATCTTATAATGGGTAGCGGTAAGTCTACATAAGCGGGGACATGCCAGTCTTTTATAGGGACATCTAGTTATTATTATCCCCTGCCTCGCGTTTAGCGAAAGCGGGGGATATAGTATTAGGCTCCTTCCGTCAGTACGAATTGGAATATCTTAAGAATCGTTGACTAGATTCTTTTCATATTTGGTACCTAGCTTCATCACAGTATAAGAAAGGTCCAAGTCAGGTTTGGTGACCTTGTTTATATAATATATGATTTCTTTTATTTAGACTTATATTTATTGCTTTAAAGACTTGTGGAAGCCTACATGAGGTTGTTTTGTCTGCTACAGCCAGTACTCAGTCTCACAGTCCCTGAACCATATTATTTTCCCTTCGATCCAACACTGAGTGAAATGCCAATGGTTTACAAGCAAGTCCACATTTCCTCAGATTCAGGGGGCTCTTTTTCAGTTTAAATGCAGTCTTTGCTTTTGTCAGAGTTGTATATTTTCAGAGACGATCAGTTCTACTTTTAGAAGATATTTCATAGGCACATGGAAAGGGTTTTGTATCTTTTATTTCCAGAATTTGAGTAATGAAATAGTCATCCCTATTCCTTTCCCATCGCTTCCTCAGCTGTAGCAGCTTTCTCTCCTCCCCGTTTCCGAGAGTTCCCTCATTATTTGATTAACCTTATCCATGCTTGTATTTTAGGGTCTGTGTGTCAGAAGGTACTTGAAAAAATAATGCATTTCTTATCATATTTCTGATTTCAAGAAGCAGATGACTGTTTTTAAAAAAACAAAATATAGCTAGGTCATCAGTACCTCATGTAGGTCTCTGTGGGTTCTACAGGGTGTCAGGTGTGATAAGGGAGACAGTTGTTTTCAAGCCCAAGGGTTTACAGTTTTGGTTTGGGGGATCCAAGGGACGTTCCAGGCTCATGGACTTAGTTGATGCACTTCACTGTATCCAAATGTGTAGACTGCTGGTCTTGATGCTCTTGAGGTCAATCACTGGATTGTCTGAACCCAAACCGATCATTCACAAGAAGGGCTAGAGCATTTTTGAGTGTGTGTTTGACAAACAGTTAAAAAAATACAGATCTCTAAATATTATACACTAAAAAAAAGACTGACCACACTAAACACTGAACTCTACATTGCTACACATTCATGTCAGTTTGAACCTTGAGTATTCCGAATTAGGATATAAATATTTAATCGCTATTATTTGTTTGCTGCCTGAATGGTGTACAGCTCTGACTCACGGATTGCTAGTAATGTCCGTGTACGCTCTCATCCAGAAAATTGACACCTATTCACCCTGTTATGAAGCTACAACTGACTACAGCCATAAAACTTTGTCGGTACAATGTAAACTGACCCTAGCAATAAATGGCTGACCCATGAAAGTGACCACAAGCACGCACGAGTGGTTGACTATACAAACTTAGCAACCACTACTGCATTTACCGCATATTAATGTCGTTTATGGTGCTTTTATGTGAACCCTTCCATGGACATTATTCATGGAAATATGAAACTAATCTGTTGGCTGTTTAGCAGGTAATATATATGCATCCTCCCACCTGTTCTCTGTGACACTTACAGTTTGTGGTTACAGATCTTGTAAAACCTATGATTTTCATCTGAGTCCTCAAACATTTTTGATCATCAGCATTGGAGGGAGAGCGATATATTTATTGATAGGTATAAAATCAACTTATGGAGATCATGACCTGACCGATTTGAAATATACTGGTTTGTAATCAACTTTGTTCAATGGTGGCTGTAGAGGTTCTACTTGACCTTGAGCTTTAGGGGACGCTTCTTTTGAGGGAGGGAGTGAGGTATTTAGCTATATCACACATAACTATAATAATATTCAAGCTATATGGCGACAGTCTGTAAATAATCTAGTCTGGACCAGACAATCCAGTGATCAACATTGTGAGCATGAATCTACTGCAACTTGGATATGATGACATTTGTCAACCAAGTCACAAGTCTGATCACTCAATGCTGTTTGTCGCCTCTTACCACAAGCATGGATTGCTGAAGGCCAATTGTAGCTTGGATCTTCATTGATTTCAACTTACTGTTGGAGGGCAATCCATTGAAAAACATGTAGAACTAGTAGATTGACAAAGGATCATGATCATACAGAATTTGAAACCACCATCACCAAGTCCTGACATGTAAAAGGGACCCAACTCTGCACTGTAATTATCTGCCCCTGACAGCAGGGTCACCCATGCCCTCAGGATGCAGTTGAAGGTCATGCATTCCTATTGAGTCACTCAAGGATATTTAGCTTTGATGTATCAAAGATACATCTTCTTTGGTAAATAACTAATTCATGGATTCCTTTAGATCTGTTGATAAAGGAAAGCCATTTGCACAAATATGTTTTTCATCATGGCCATTAATTCTAAGTCTGATTGAGGTCACTTTAGTCATTTTTCAGAAGAAATCAATGTACATTGTGGGCAAGAATCGTGATACATCGCTGGTTTAGTGTGAGTAAAGATGGCAATTAGTACATTACCTCCGCCAGATCTAGAAACGATTAATCTGATGGGATAGGGTCTGGTGGCCAGACGTCTTGTACCAATATTTGTAAGTGTATTACTGTTAGTAAAGTAGGGGCCGTGTTGTTGTCAAGGTGAAATCCATAACACAGTTAACTCCCTTAGTTGTGCCAGTATCTGCTGATTCAAATTCCAGATTCACCACAATAATATCATTGGTTTTTAAGAGATGACCAACAGAATCAGGTGATTAGACTTGTGAAGTTTTTTTGTGCACATTTATGGATTCCAGTTGTGTTGATCTATACATACTATTATTACAGACCACCATCATATAGCTGGAATATTGCCGAGTACAGCACTTCACAGCAAACAAACATGTGTTAATTCCATCTTATATAGATAGCTGATACTTTATGGCGGATTAGGGATGGCAAGTCTGTTCCCTCAGAGGGTTTGCAGTGTGGTGAGGAAATGTTTTGTATGTCAGATTTGACACAGACTGCCAGCATAGCCTGTCATGGCCCATCCTTGTGCACAAGACTGATTTCTGAGTCTATACAGTTTGTATTGTATCTATTCCAGCAATCTTTGCGCAGAGGGGTAGCCCTGTGGTTAAAGCGTTCGCTCATCATGCTGAAGAACCCAGGTTCAATTCTCCAAATGAAAACAAAGTGTGAAGCCCACATCTTGCTGAAAGCCATGTAAAACTCAACTCACTCACTCACGCACCTTGCACTAGGCTGTCATAGCAACTTTAACAAAGACAGAAGCAGCTTCGATATCAAAAGATGGCATCATACACAGTGCTGATTATCTGTCCATTTACATACTGATTGCATAATGATCAATTAAAAATTAAATAATACTTAAACACTTTTAAAACCAGTTAAATCAAGTACTGTAAATAACATGGTTATTTTAAAACTTATCACCAGCAATTCAAATATGGGATTAAAATTTCATCTAATATACTATCACTTCATACTTAGTTGAAGGTAACGGTATTTGTATCAGCACCCAAGATTTTCAGGTGTGTTCACTGGGGATCCTGGGTTAGAATAAACCTCTAATATTCTATACAAATCAGTGTTACAAAATGAAATAGGTGGTAAAGCTTGACCGACTGTACAGCAACTGTAAGGATTGTTGCTGATAGAATCAATCACTGGATGGTCTGATCCTGTTCATTATTTGTAGGCTGCCTTCATATTGGTGAATATTGCTGCGTATGCATTGAACAAACAAAAGGTTAAAGAAAATTGCTAGCAGCTGTGCGGCCAGACTTAAGGGTGATTTATCATTCTATCACATACTGATGTCTCAAGTAGTATAATGGTCCTCATTCACTCATGAATCATTTGGCAAAAAATACAAGGCAGGAAAGAAAAGGTGAAAATTTTAAAAACACACACCAGTTAACAAGATATAAATTAAAAGATTCAAAACTGGCATATTTCTTTGAAAGTTAGCATATTTATTTTTCTTGTTTACAGATAGTAATACAAAAAATATTTTGATGTAAACTTGCATAATTCACGTAAAGTTCCATGCCTATTCTTAGGGCTAAAACTTAGTTTCTAGATTTTTATCATTTTGAATTTTTTCAACATCACATTTTTTTACAAATTCTGATGAAAAACTTACAATTTATTTATTGTGGCCTTGGAATGATGCTATTTATAGAATCCTGTATTTTAAAAAGTCCAAGGTTGTTCAGTTTTCTGTGTGTCTGGCTTTTTAACTTTGATATAGTATTACAGAGTAAACATAACCCACATAGCCATCCCATAATGTCGTGAGAGCGTTCTCACACTATCATATACCCAGTTTATGTCCGTTTATTTCCCTGTCGCATTGTCATCAGGTCATAAGCTTCTTTGAGACTCAAACTCGCTGAAATAAACATTTTGAAAAAATCATCACATTACTCCATAATTGCATGCCTACACTTAAGCCCTACCTACATTAAAATTGTCTGTCAATAGGTAACATATTTCATGTCCTCTGATCAATGAGTCCATCAGCTGAGTATTTCACGTATATTTCAAATCAATAGCGATAGGGACGTGGGCTTCACACTTGACAACACCGTAAGGGATAGGAAGTCACTCATCTGTGACCAATACCTCTGGAGGTTGAACAGCTAGGCAGTGGTGAGACCTATCGTGGGTTGTTAGGACATATTATAGCACATCCACGATCGGGTAATGTTTACAGCGAGTTAATAGTCGGTTATACACTAGCCACTACATTGAAGATCTACTTCGAGCTTGACGCCAGGACAGGACGTCGTCTATATAGGCCATGGATATCCCCGCACCATGTGAGTGAAGTTTACATTTGTCTACATGGCCCAATAAACAGGTCAATGTAATGGATGTTGAGTTGGAGGTTTCCGGATAGCGTTTATCTTGTATTGGATATCATCCCTAAGTCTAGAGCTGGTTAGCTGTCGGTTACACTGGTAGCGTTGTGGTGTATGTAGCTGCTGTAGCAGTTTTTAAGGTCACCGTTGCAGTAATTGGTGTCTGTCAGTTTCAAATCAGAGGTTCGAGACACACGGGATTGCGTCTGCTGTGCATGGGATTTTAAGGTATTGTATCTAGGACTTGAGAGGTCGATGTCAACACATGCTGGGATTATCTCAGGTGTATAAACTGTAGACTGTGTTGTATTGATACGAAGCTGTGAAGTGTAGTATTTGGTAGTACCTGGTGTTTCGAGTCATATTTGTAGTCACTGAAGCGGTACTCTATCTCCACAGTCAAAGTCTCCATGATTGATATCTTAACAGAAAATTCATTTTATTTATTCTTGAACTTGATCCAGTCATTCGAACTCATACTTTTAACTTATATTTCTTCAACCAGTCCTCATTTTTGACCCCGAGATTAAAAATTCTGCCATATTCATTGTCATAACTTTTAGCATATTTATCTCGCATGAAAATATTGTTTACAAATTAATTTGATATTTGTAGTCATTTGTAGTCATAATTGATAATCATTTCAGTCATATCTGAATTGAAGTTAGTTTCTCAATTGTAAATTCTAACACTGTTGTTTGTAGATGGATGTTATGTTCTCTCAATGGTCTCGATTTAATTCTCTTATCTACTTCGCAGTGAAAAAGATTTTCCAGGAAACATGTGATAGGTCTGCCATATGTATCCACAAGGTGCTTAGATTGAGTTAGGTTATTGGATTATTGGGAGAAAATGTTGGTGTGCGTTGTATATGGGGGATATACCTTGTCAGGTGCCTCTCGTTAGAGTGGCCAGGTTCAGTATTTTATTGGGGTTCTATAGGTCAGCCATCCTGTGATAAGATGTACTCCAGCTGATTTGGGTAATAGGACACAGTTATCAATGTATTTATTTATAGGCAGAAACACATGTCTGGTGTTTACTTCTCAGATCAAGGACACTCTCTCTTCAATGTTCATTCAGTTATATGATGTACTTGGAGTTTGGAAATATCTCATAATAATTATGTTGTGTCATCATTGTTAAGCTTGATTATGTTAAGCATAAAATAGTTGACTGGTAAATAGTACTGTTCATGGACAATAATCTTAATGTTCAAAAAACTATTTATGGATGAATTCGTGTTGGAAAGACTTCAGATGGAGTTATTTATGTTTGAATTAAAGACCTGGTAAACCTACTTTTTATCATCCAGAATCCTAAATTGTTATTTTTCTCCTTTATATGTTGAATGAAACATTTTCTTTTGTCTATTAAGAGGTTGTCTGTTATTTTTGAAGGAAAAGTATTGGCATCATAAATAGGCATCATAAATAGGTACAGGTTTCTGTTTCTTTCACCGCAGATGTATAATCGCACAAGAAGTTCAGTAGTGCATTGTTTTGGAACAAAGTAGGAAATGTCATTATTTCATTAATGTCGCCCAAACCAGTCAAAAACAGACAGATGATAACAATTTGATTCAATATAAGGGTTAGTAAAAAAGATCATTATGCTTGTCGTTAGAGGCGACTAATGGGATCTGGTTGCCAGGCTCGCAGACCAAGATGATGCATGTCATTGCTTCCCAACTGTGTAGATCAATGCTCGTGATGTTGATCACTGGATTGTCTGGTCCAGATTCGGATATTTATAGACCGCCACCATATAGGGGGCCGTTCATTATTTATGGCTAGGGTTGGTGATGATGATTGGGGGTGGTGGTGTCCCATCCATTTTTGTTCGTGGGGGGGGGGGTGTCAGCAATTTTGTACAAATGTACTAGGGGAGGCCAGCAATTTTGTACATAAAAATATTTAAAACATACTCAGAAATTCTGGGAAGGGGGGAGTCATTGATTTTGTGCATGACAGGCATGGGGGGTGTCACTTACTTTGTACATGAATTTTAGGGGGTGTCATTCACACTGTACATGTTTCTCCATAAAAATCATTATCTCACTCACATATACACACGCACGCACACACAACACACACACCAAGCCATAAATTATGAATGGTCCCTAGCTGGAATAATGCTCATGATGTAAATCACTGGATATGTTGGTTTCAATTATGGACAGTCATCCCATTACTGGAATGTTACAGACTGCAGCATTTAAAAACATACAAAACAAAAACTAAGGACCCTGGCTCTTATACAGCAAAAGGCAAAACCTGTACCAGTTATGTAACAGTTAAACTTTATATTAATTCTGTATGCATAACCAGGTCATGCGCACTCACATATATTTGTGTGACAATAGAATTGCTGCATATGTATGTGAGCAGCTGCGTGGTGACGTCACATTACCTGTTTACGAGGAAATGCTTGGCAGTATGAAACTGTCCAGTGTAAACTCTGGAGACGTGTATGTACACGTTGCTATGATTTATAACTATGTATTTCCTCAACATCAGAAATACGAATAGTTTATCGAGTCAAGATAATTTTTCTCTTTATCCATTAAGTGGTTACCCAAATAGTATAATTCATTTTCGGTATTGAATGTTTTCTTTGTGTTGTGGTCTCGTGAAGATCTGGGTTAGAATTGGTCTTCAGTAACCCATGCTTGTCTTAAGAGGCGACTTACAGGATTGGTTGGTCAGGCTCACTAACTTAGTTGACACATGACATCGTATCCCAAATGGCATAGATTGATGTTCATGCTGTTGATAACAGATTGTCTGGTCCAGACTCGATTATTTACAGACCGCCGCCATATAGCTGGAATACTGCTGAGTGTGGCGTTAAACAACAACAAACAAAATGAACCTTGTGTAGTCAACATCATTGTGTTTGACTATGGACCAGGCTATTGGGTATATATCTGAGCCAGTAAGTGAACAGCTTTACATACAATTGAGTTTAAGATGCTGACTGAGGTAACTTGTAATTAGCACCTGATCATGTGATGACCCAAGTGTGTCACATGTTACAGATATGCCATGTGATGCGTTAAGCAAGATGTTGCAGTCTATGCAGTATTCACTGCTGTAGAGCGTGCATATACATGATACCTGCAATCGTTCTGTGAAGCTATGAGCTACAACACTTGAATTACGGATAGTTATGAAGTGTCTTTATACTGGTATTGCTTTAAAGTTTTCATTCGTGTTTCATGCAAATACATCGTTTATCTGGAGCTTAAGATCACAGATCAGCCTATCAACTCCATGGAAACAGTATCCCAAATGCTTAGATCGATGCTCATGATGTTGATCACTGGATTGTCGGGTCCAGATTTGATTATTTACAGATCATTGCGTTATAGCTGGAATATTGCTGAGTGTGGTGTAAAACAATAAACCATGAAAACAGTTTGAATATTCTGGATACCAGTTGAAATCTGCTGATTAATTTAGGAATCAATTAAATTCAGAATTGTGAATTAGTTCATTTCGGGATAAAACCATCTTTTGGGTTCAAAATAGTTGATCATTTCAGTCTGGAATCAAACCAATTTCGCGATGTTCCATTTGATGTAAGGACCCGTGAAGATCCGGGGTAGAATAGGTCTTCAGCAACGCATGCTTGCCACAAAAGGCGACTATGCTTGTCGTAAGAGGCGACTAACGGGATCGGGTGGTCAGGCTCGCTGACTTGGTTGACACGTCATCAGTTCACAATTGCGCAGATCGATGCTCATGCTGTTGATCACTGGATTGTCTGGTCCAGACTCGATTATTTACAGACCGCCACCATATAGCTGGAATATTGCTGAGTGCTGCGTAAAACTAAACTCACTCACTCATTTGATATAGCTGGAATATTGCTGAGTGCTGCGTAAAACTAAACTCACTCACTCATTTGATGTAAGTTATTGTCATGGTAATACTGTAAACACAAAAAAATATTCCAGAACATTCCCATCTGCATTCTTCCTGTATATCTGAGTGAGTATTCTGGCAGTTTGAGCCTCTATGTACTGAAGAGTGCCTACATCAACCCTGGGAGTCTAACCCAGCCACTCAATCTACACCCATGCTTCAAGGAACCTGTTGAATCTTGAAGGCATGTTCCAGGTCTGTTAATCCTATTCAAAGCTTGATTCCCGAGGGCTGGGACATATTTCTTGTCCCACCAAGGATTATAATGTCATGGTGCGTGGCCAGTGTTGATGTTTTCATAGCTTTTCTTCAAGTATATACGATCATAGGTTTATTTGCATGAATGACCTTGAATGAAGGGTTTAGTTAGATGTTGCACGAGTCTGTATAAGGTCTATAAGTCTTAGATAGTCTTAAGCAAAGGCTGGACCTATTAGTGTCCCATCGAGGTCATGCTTTGTTTGTACATGAATTGACTCGTTGAAATGCCGAATTAGGGATATATCTATGGGTATTTGGAAGTAATTATTTTAAATCCGCTTGAACTTAAAATATCCATACAAAAAATGGCATTGAACAATTTGTGTAGTCAGCATGTATTTAACATGAGTCGCCATGGAGATTTTGGAGGAGAATAGGTCCCCGGTACCCCATGCTAGTTTCCCTGTAGGGATTCTAGGCCCCAATAGGCCCCTACTGGCCCTTGCGTCTTTCAGCATGGGTATTGTAGGGGAAAATAGGGCTCCAGATCCACATGCTAGTTTCCCTGTAGGGATTCTAGGCCCCAATAGGCCCCTACTGGCCCTTGAGTCTTTCAGCATGGGTATTGTAGGGAAAAATAGGGCTCCAGATCCACATGCTAGTTTCCCTGTAGGGATTCTAGGCCCCAATAGGCCCTTGCGTCTTTCAGCATGGGTATTGTAGGGGAAAATAGGGCTCCAGATCCACATGCTAGTTTCCCTGTAGGGATTCTAGGCCCCAATAGGCCCCTACTGGCCCTTGCGTCTTTCAGCATGGGTATTGTAGGGGAAAATAGGGCTCCAGGTCCACATGCTAGTTTCCCTGTAGGGATTCTAGGCCCCAATAGGCCCCTACTGGCCCTTGCGTCTTTCAGCATGGGTATTGTAGGGGAAAATAGGGCTCCAGATCCACATGCTAGTTTTCCTGTAGGGATTCTAGGCCCCAATAGGCCCCTACTGGCCCTTGCGTCTTTCAGCATGGGTATTGTAGGGAAAAATAGGGCTCCAGATCCACATGCTAGTTTCCCTGTAGGGATTCTAGGCCCCAATAGGCCCCTACTGGCCCTTGCGTCTTTCACTGTGGGTATTGTAGGGAAAAATAGGGCTCCAGATCCACATGCTTGTTTCCCTGTAGGGTTTCTGGGGACAAATTGATCCCTACTGTCCCATGCCTCTTTCACCGTGGGTATTCTAGGGACAAGTAAGTCCCCAGTTCGCCATGCTTGTCGCCCTGTAGGGGGTGGGCCCAAATAGGTCCCTTACTCTTCCATGCCTCTTTCACCCCAGGGTTTTCTAGGGTAGAACAGGTCCCCAGTTCTGATCTTGAGAATTGTTCTCAAGGTTGAAAATACCCCTCTGCCCATGATAACTGCCATTTGGGAGGTATTCTTGTACATTAACAATATCTGGTGAATGTTCTTTGTGAGTTGCCTTCCATCCTTGTTTGCGTAGTTGGAATGGTTTACTAGTTTGATCGTGTGTCATTGTCTCAATGAAGTGTAGATTGTTACTGATGCTGCCTGGCAGTTGTGTGTCTTACTTTTATCACAGGCAGTTCTCATATTTATGGAATATTGGTGACAACTAAAGGGCCCACTCACTCATTCACTCAAACATAGCAGGGGTTAAATCATGGAACACCATACAGAGACTATATGGTCAAAAGGAAAATTCTTTGAAAGAACCATTCCAGTTTTTCATCCATTTTACGACAAAGACTTACCTAAATTGTTAATTTCCAACAGTAAATGCACCAAAATCTCATTGATTGATAATATCCTTTATAATCTTATTTGCAATTTTGACATTACTTTTATGGCAAAAGTTGTTTTAAGGAAAGTAATATTTAGACATTTTGCTTCCTGCCACGTAGCATATGGATCAAGAAAATCAATATGGCCAATATCCGATTGTTCCAGTCTAGTAACCGATATCATGGAGCTTGATGAAAGCCAATTGTTAACTCTTGTCACTGAATGAAGTTTGTCGTTAATTGAGGAATTATGGACATAACAAAATGAGTATATCGTGAAAAGATGCATCATGACTATCAAGCCCAGAAGTACTCTTCCTGAAAGTTTGGATTTAGTTCCTTGACGTTCATCATGGCTAGATGTTTGTGTTATTGAGGCTGTTATCCCAACTGTGTAAATCAATACTCATGATGTCAATCACTGGATTGTGTGGTCCAGACATGTTTATATCCTGACTGCTGAAAATGGGTATTTTGATATTTTTTCGACATTTTGTAAGGAAATAATCTTCAGGTCTCACTCTTTTATTACCTGGAAACATTTACTTTAGTTTTTTTGTAGCATGTTAATTTTGGAATTGTATATACTGTTAAGTTTTGTGCACAAGTATATCAGGATGCAGAGGTTAGGAAATGGAACTTATAATTTGATGGGATTTGGATGTGGTGGGGACCCTTTTAGAACCTGTAATCGAAATTCTTATGACATTTGCTTGATCTAACAGTTTCTACAGACAACTTCAGCAGCTTCTGATTGGACTCACCACTGCAATGAAGCCAGTTGAATTAACATGTAAATTGCTGATAATGCGACTGAAATTGGCAGCTTTATTTGTACTTTAGTTTTCAAGAAAAACCTATTTCCTTCGAGACAGCCGAGTTAAGATAGAGTCAACAAAGGAACTAAAATGTAAATGGTAACTTGACCATTGTTGGAGTCAGTCAGGGATTTACGGAGCTTTGTAAACAGGTCTGATGAACAAGTTCCTGCCATTTCTGTTGCCTGAACTTCAACACAAGTATTCAACCTGTGGTTACCATAACACTTTATCTTGTCAGCCTTGACCTTTGGGAGTTCTTGTAACCACAAAGGTCGGGACAGGACTTATGAGGTCAAATGAAGACTTGTGGATGTAATGAAATGACTGTAGGGACAGGATGAGGAGCTTGTGGTCTTTGTGGACGTTATTGGGAGTGCCTGGTGTTGACAGCCTCGCCTAGTGAATAGACCCTAGACCGTGAGTCTGGCTTGGTGGAGTTTATGCAAACAGAGGAATTAAAGGATCTCTTTATTGAATAAAACATAATTAATTCAATTTTAACATTTCTGAAATGTTACCATGCACGATGAGTTCCCTTTTCTAGCGAAAATTCACAGAGTTGGTTGGTTGCCCCTCGTCAGTATTTCAGTTTGATTTGAGAATGCGTCTGCTCGTGAAGATAAGGTATTTTATCGTTTTCAGACGTGCTTGTTATCCTTTGTTTAGCGTCTGCCTGTAAAGGTCAAGTTGATTATTTCTTTGGATTGCAATGTTATACCATCAAAGGATGTTGGATAGAAATTTACAGATGTATTTCTGGAATTAATAGAGAGGCAATTAATTTCATGTTTTAGTTAATTTAACCATTTTCCTGTCTCCAATATATATATACCACATTTATGAGAGAAGTCCTATTTCTTATTCTTTTGAAAAAAAGGAATGTCAGACTGTCATCAACTCTTTATTGTAGTTTATGATGGTTTGATGAGGTTCAGCAACACATTTAACATTCAGTCCAAGCACACAAATCAGAGGTATGTCTTTCAAGCTGAAGCACATGTGCTTTATGGGACAGTGGGTAGGGCAGACAGTGGAAGCTGCCATTGATGTGTGTCGCTGCTTAAACAATTGCAACTTTTGAAAGAATGTTCTATTTTTGAGAGTTTATGAGATTTACATACAAATGCTTGTGTAGGAAACTGTCTGTGTATCAGTGAGTGAGTGAGTATGGTTTTATGACGCTTTTAGCAATATTCCAGCAATATCACGCAGGGGGACACCAGAAATGGGCTTCACACATTGTACCCATGTGGGGAATCAAACCCGAGTCTTCAGCAGAACGAGCTGACGCTTTAACCACTTTGCTATTCCACCTGTGTATAAACTATAGAGGGATGTAAATGCATTTGAGCAGCTGCGTTGTGACGTCACATACGATATATACATAGATCGATGCTGATGATACCAGTCACTGGATAGTCTGGTCTTGATTGCTAACATACTTATCAGATAGCCATCATACAGCTGGAATATGGACAAAGACAAAAGACATAACAAATTCTTCGGTAGGTGCACTGCCTCATATGCAAACAAAGGGCAGAGCCCATCAAGTTATTCAACAGTCAAAAGATATTCATTTTGCATGCAGACAGCTCATGCACATATATTTGTGTAACAATGGAAAAGCAGGTGTACGAGAGCAGCTGCATTGTGACGTCACATATTACCTGCTAATAAGGAAATACCTGCAGTATGAAACTGTCCAGTGTAAAGAGTGGCCTTACCTCAGTATGTATGCATTGCTGTGTTGTATAACTGCCTATTTCCTCAACATCAGGTGTTTATCAGACCATCAGATAACTACAGCCATTGAGTAATTACTCACATCGTTATTATTAACTTTTGGTTTTGAAAGTTTTCTTTTGGTATTGGGCTGGTGGGTTGGCCTTGTGGTTAAGCGTTCGCTCGTCATGCTGAAGACTTGGGTTCGATTCCCCACATATGTACAATGTGTGACGCACATTTCTTTGAATTTGGACCCGTGAAGAATAGGTCCTCAGCAACCCATGCTTGCCACAAAAGGCGACTATGCTTGTCACAAGAGGCGATTTACGGGATCGGTGGTCAGGCTCGCTGACTTGGTTGACACATGTCATCGGTTCACAATTGCGCAGATCGATGCTCATGCTGTTGATCACTGGATTGTCTGGTCTAGACTCGATTATTTACAGACCGCCGCCATAAAGCTGTAATATTGCTGAGTGTGGCGTAAAACTAAACTCACTCACTCACTTTGAATTTGATTTCTCAACCTTTTAAATTTAAATATTTCAGCTGCTCTTGAGTGCTTTCAGAGGTTCATGTAGTGAGTTTGGTTGGTGTACAATGTCTGACTCTATTATTACCTCTAATGTTCACATGTATTCATAACTGAATTTTCTAATTAATTATTAAGCTAAAGCCATGTGGCATGTCACAACAGCCGTATTAATCGACACTGAGACCACATATGTGTAAATATTGTAAAGGTATGTCACATGATCTTCTACCCTTACTGGTTATTTTGTAAACGGTATAGCTTGTCAGTATTTACAAAATCCATATTTTGAGCTTCCGTGCAGAGCGTCAGCAGGCTGGCTAATGAAAGATTAAACATGCACTTAGAAATGTATACATGAAAAGAACTCTTGTGGCCATCAGACTCAGGTAACAAGAAGGTTCAGCTCCTAAAACATGCACCCACGAAAGAACTCATTTCACAGCCAAATATCACAGAAGACAATTGTATCAAGATGCTTTGTTTGTGTTTCATGATTTGTAACCCGTAACAAGATGCTTTGAGGTTTTCCAAAAACTAAATCCTGCGTCTAAATTTGAAGTCCACAATTCCTATTTTAAATCATGATCCTGTGTCACTTGGTATCTCATGTCAAGTCCTTTCAGGGAATGTATCAATAATTCAAGAATGACATATAATATCTCCTCACTTGTGGTTCAACTTGAAATGCAACCCTCTTTAAAATGATATATTTATGTCTGACTCACTGAGATATTTCTGCCTTGAGTTCGTATGGGAATAGATTTTTAAGGTTATAATGCGAGGGTTTTTCAAGTTGATAGATTATGAATCAACTGCTTGGAATGTTTGTGTATGCACTACCATTGGGTTACGCACATACTATAGCTGTTTTTCTGTTTACAGAGCGTCATGGGTGAATGGAGAAGACGGAGAGATGAATAGCACAAGTCGAACTTAATGAGAACTTGCACCGTGGGCTTGTTACCTTTGCACCAACAAGTGATCCTTCATTGAGATTGTATCATTGCCACAAAGGAGAAGTGTCTAATGGCTACATCGGGTGATGTTTACCAACGTCACACTTCATTTGTGCTATAGCAACAGTGGGCTCAAATAGAGTGGATTTCTTCAACATCTGACGACCGCTATAGCCTCACTTTTGTATGCCTGTCGCCTACACCTAGGATTGGTTACTATTCCGAATTGTGGACATCTGTATTGTTTATCATTAATACATTGGACGTCTGACGGATGATTGTCCGCTTCTGTGAAGTTCTTGTGACAACATCCTACTTCAGTAACTACTGATGTCAATTACCTTTGCGTGTGCTCCAGTTAGCGTCTGCTCTAGCTGACGTCTGCTACTTACCACCTCAGCAAATTACAGCAGCCAGCTTCGACAGATACATTGATTTACTGTTTGTTTAATGGATTTGGGGATAAAGAGGACCTTAATTACATTGAATTAGTCAACCTTGTTCCAAACTCAACAAACAGACTAGCACCTTCCTGGGAGCATTTTATACGGTTTGTGTCAATGAATAATGACTAGAATGCTTCTATTTACATGAGGAAAGTTTGAATGTCAGCCTGTATTGTTGGGTTTTCACCAACTCTTGTCTGAATTCACTTAGATTGGTTATATTTTTTCTGACAGGAACACCTATTCATCTACTCAATGTAATCCTCCTATGGAACCTGTTGCTAGTCTCGACACAGCTATAAAAAACACTGTGTAATCTGACGTCTGCTGCTGTTTGAATTCCGTCTGCTATCCTGGAGAGGGTAGTTTGACTAAAGTTATTTGAGGTGAACCTGATAAAGTAATATCAGCTTCAGCTGTCAGCAGCATTTCTTACACCATGCAAGGATGGGACGAGTTCATGTACTCAAGTCATGATAGAGGATCTGATCGATATGCAAGCCAACTGTGACTAAAACTAAAGTCAACAGGACTTACATGAGTTGACGGAGATATTGAATGTTCGTCCTTCTAAGACTGACGTCTGCTGAGCTGACCCGAGCCTCTGATAAAACCATTACTAGTAATCAATATACATTGTTGGTCCAGTGAAGACATTATCAACAGCGACCTTAACTATTATTACTGGCATGACCTGAACTGACATCGACTATAAAGTTGTCTGCTCCACAGCTAGTGTCGTCTGCTCCAAGTGTCGTCTGCTACAAGCAATACCCCAGTCTGCCTCCATAAGAAAATGAATGAATACTGAAGAACTTGTACAGTGTGAGAAGCTTACGATCAGGTTGTTGTTTATCTACACGTGGTCTATGCTCCCTGGCGTCTGGTCTGCCGCGTGGTCTGAATGACACACAGTTTGAAAGTATGCCAGTGTAATACTTGAGACATAGACTCACCTAATGGACAGCTTGACCCTCAGGGGGGCATCGTGGCAACAGTGTTTACCTGTCAAGATCGCTTTCATACCTCCCTCTGATATTCTCTGAGTTAGTCAAGGTGTGCCACTTGTAAAAAAGGAAAAAGCATTTTTTGCCCGTTGTTCCAGTGAGTCAGTTGGATTTACATTCACTTCCCGAGATGCTTCAGGTTCAAGTTAGCTTATCTTGTGAGAGGTTACAACAGTTGTGATATACACTTCCTCGTATTCTGGACCTTGGATATTTACCCAGTATTTCTTACACAGTGGGAAATTGACCAGCTGAGAGTAGTAACAATCAGTTCATTCTGACCGTGCTATCAGTCAAAGGTCCACTGGATATCATTTGTGGTGTTTATGTTTCTGAACTTAGAGTATCAACTTCATGTAAGTGGACATAACGAAGGAATAGGTTACAATAGCAAGGTTAGTATTTGTTTCTGTAACGGTTGTGGATTGTTGTGGTGAACTTCAAACTTGAGACTTTTTGTTCAGGGAATAATATGCAGGTGGGAATTGACAGATGTTTTCATTTCCATTTTGTTGAAACCTTGCTTCCCTCAATGTGATTCCCATGCCTTTTGTTGCCACTGTACGCTACATTCACCATCCACCTACCAGACTTCTTTTGTTTTGAGTAGGGGCTGAATCGTTGATAAATATTTTGCACAGGTGGTTTTCACAGGATTATGGGATTATAGAAGGGATGTTGAGGATGCAGTGGTATAGAATGTTGACAGGGAGAGCTGACAGTCACGCCAGTGTGGAACATGTTTACATTTTACTTTGTCAGAATCCACCTCAGCGTGAAAATTGTCCTAACATTTGAACAAGGGTATTGCCAGACTGCTCATTTGTAAATCTGTGTACAGTTGAACAATATGGGGAACAAAATTGGATCATCTGGGGAAAAGGACCTCGACTCTCCGGAGCCGAGGGGACGGAGTTGGTCTTTCCACGGGATTGTGTCACGAGCCCGAAAAGGCTCTAAGAGCCCACATAGACAGAGAAGCTCTTCTCTCTCCGATACGAGTAAGAGCAAAAAAGGTGGTGGAAAGACTACTGAAATGTCACCAACTTCCCAACGGGAAAGTTTTAAACAGTCACGGAATTCAGGTGAAATACCTTCGTCCGCTAGAAGGGAACTTTTCAAACAGTCAAGGAATTCTCGTGAAATTGCCCAGTCAGCTCAGCGTGAACTATTAAAACAGTTAGAACTTGCAGGTGACAAGAATGCACCAGTAGGATCGTTGAGAAAGGTAAGCCCTCTGCAGCAGCTTTCACAGGTAGCCGAGGCCGGATCGCATACCAAGCACTCGCTGGAGAGTGACATGAAAACAGACGATGCAGGTATTGTGACAAGCGGGCATAATGATAGGGGAGCTAAAGACCTCCCCCACACTACAGATTCCGGGTACAGTACCGCGTGCAGGAAACTTGTCAGTCACGACTCTGGTGACAGTGGTGATACGTCTGCTGCTCGGTTCAGGGAGATCTCGCACTCCCTCTACAATGATAAGTTGCTTGAATTGTGTAAACGGCGAGGCTTAGCTAGTATGAACAGGGATCTGTCTATGTCTCAAAACAGCATGCTGATTACAATGTCAAGTCCGAATATTAAGAAGGGCAAATCACCTTCAGTTCACAGCCTAACTTCACATAAGTCACATTATGTAAGCTCGGATGCTTTGTCCGAGTTGGAGCGGTCAATGGATCAAGATCATGATGAGTTTGATGAAGAGTATGATATACGGCCAAGGACCTACTCAGCAACAATTCTGGAACTTAGCAGCAGAAATAAAAGTCGTATTGCCATGGGTGCGACTAGTGCTAGGTTGCGTCATTTTCAAAGAGAGGTTTCATTTGATGGTGCTATCTCTACTAGTCCACGTAAAGAGGAGATTGCACAGGCACAGAGAATTCTTGTAGCCCGAGCGTTAAAAACTGCAAGTCCAGTCAATGAAAATTCTCCAAATGACAAGAACATGTCACGAGAAAATGAGCACTCAGGAATTCATGAAAGAAGTCGAATTTATGGGAGCCCGACTTCAGGTTTGAACATACCACATAATTTCCGACATAAAGGTAATTTAAGTCCACTTCCAGAAATCCACGAAAATGGAACCTTAAGTTCAAGTGTACCAGTTCAATTTGGGTTTCCTGGAAACAGTGGTGCCCCAACTTCCTATTCCTCAACGACGGATGACATGGACTTCAATCGTGAACGGAGTAGCAGTCTTTCGGTGATGTCTCCAAGAACACGCAGGAGTGTTCCAGCTAAGCTCAGTTCCTCCTCAATGCAACAATTGGAAGAAGAGGGTATGCGTGCAAGGAGCCATAGTATATCGTCTTTGAGGGGCGGGATACAACCTCAGATTATTAGTGGTGCTTTGTTTTCACAAATTACTTCCCCTGAACGAGCATGGAATTACAGTGTGTCTTCATTGGCGGAATTACCTGTAACTGTTCATTATGCAAGGATGCCACTTCCTCAAGGTAAGCTGAATGTTTATTTATTAACTTTGAACATTCGGATATGTGACTTCTTCTTTCTTTTTTTTTTCAGATGATGGCGTTAGTCGAAATATCAAAATATGTCATGTCAGCATATTTGAATAAACAATGTTTCGTTCTCTTTCAGATGTTGATGGTCTTAATCCAAATATCACAATCTGGCATAGCATGTTTGAATTAAGAAAATATAATTTAATTTCAGATGTTTGTGCTTCAGAATGAATTTCAAAGTTGAAAATAGACTGTTTGGTTAATTAATCCATAGAATTAATTAATTATATTTATTAAACTTTTCAAGTTTCATTAGCTTTATCATTGTCATTGAGGCTGGAGTGAATGTTTATATTTAAACATTAATTGTACTTAAAATATCAATTACATTTGAAAATGTAATAACAGTAAAATGTATTTATCTAAACTTTCAAAGGTTCTTTCATTTAAATATTTCAGTGAATATTTCACTTACATGAGAGACTGTATACTGGTATATTTTTAAGTGTCCTGTTTTCAAGAGTATGTCAGTGAAATATGCAGTGAGAATGTGTTTATGATATTAAAATAACCTCTTATCCTTTCTTATCTTATATCTTATATCTTTCACATTCATCTATTTTTAATTAAATATGTTCTTATGTATATGTCAAAGGTTTTAGTTGACATTTGAACAAGAATTATCTTAAGGAAAGATGACAATATATGGGTGAACAACTTCTTTATTACAGTGGGAGCGACATTTCGGTGTAGGTTGTTACACTGTTATCAAGCAAGTAACACTGTTACAACCTACACCAAAACATCATTCTCACAGTAATAAAGAAGTTGTTCATCCATATATTGTCATCTTCCCTATTGATCCAACTTCTAAATGCCTCTCAAAGAAGTCAGAACTACCTTGTCGGTAGTCCATGAGTGTTGGTCGTGAAGATCACAAGATAGAGTTACAATCGATCGATTAATTTTACTGAGGCACAATTACCTAGTTGTGCCCGTTAGTTTAATTTAGATACACGGGGGCATATGTTTTTGAGCAGCAGTTATGGTATAGGAGCAGAAAACAAGCCTTCAGTGTTACCTACATTGTATATATACAGTAGCCCATTGTGTGGGTGTTCAGTGAAGTATTTACAGGTGAAAATACAGGTGAGACCAGATCATTCAAGAGAAGATGAAGCATTGGTTGGATAATGCTGTTGTACATCTCAACTTCTTCCTCACAAAAGAAACAACAAGAAACCATTCGAGGCTTTCGATGTTTTTATGTCTCAGGGGTGATCGGGGTAGCCTAGTGGATAAAGTGTTTGCTTGTCACGCCGAAGACCCGGCATGGGTACAATGTGTGAAGCACATTCCTGGTGTCCCCCGCCGTGATATTGCTGGAATATTTCTAAAAACGGCATAAAGCCATACTCACTCACTCATTTTATGTCTCAGTAAGAAAGATTATTAAATGGTGAAAATAAATATTTAATTACATCTGTAATCTGTCGATTATTTTGAGTCCTTCATATGAAATATTTATTTTTGACATCTGGGTTGTGCTTAGACATGTTCTTGTTTGTTGAAGTACATATGTCCCATCTTATTGGCTTTTTCTTTGTCGTCGTACAAGGAATCTGTTGCTGTTTTCATTGTCTCCAACTAGATATGACAGTTATGATTCATAACCCGGATCCATCACAAGACAATCCCAGAGATGATTGTCTATGTTACTACTACAACAAATAACAACCACGACATGTTTGTTTGTATAAAAATATAACGAAAGCGTGGTGGGTGTTCAGGCTTGGTTGACGCATGTCATTGTATCCCGGTTGACACATGTCATCGGTTCCCAATTGCGCAGATTGATGCTCATGCTGTTGATCACTGGATTGTCTGGTCCAGGTTCGATTATTTACAGACCGCCGCCATACAGCTGGAATATTGCTGAGTGCCATGTAAAACTAAACTCACTCACTTACTCACTCATTGTATCCTAATTGCGTAGTTCGATGTTCATGCTGTTTGCTATTGTGTTTGTTTTTAAAGTTGTTCGCTGGTGTTTCATGCAAATACATCGTTTATCTGGATCTTAAGATCACAGATCAGCCAATCAACTCCATGGAAACAGTATCCCAATGCATAAATCGATGTTCATGATGTTGACCACTGGATTGTTTGGTCCAGACTGCTGCCATATGGCTGGAATATTGTTGAGTGCGGCATTAAACGATCACAAACAAAAATGTGTGTTACATTGGTTTATGTTCAGTAACATCAACTCTAATTAGGTGAAGGATCACAACATTGTTTCAAATGATTACCTGAAGGAATGTAAAAGAATTGGGTAGTCCTGAATTTCTTTTGAGCAGTATAAAAACATTTCTATGGTTATGACCAGTTGTTAGGAACATATCAGACTAGAAATAAAACACAGCAATTATGTGCTGGGCTTGAGCCACTGAAAGTATTCCGATCACAAATATTGGGATATGAGATAAGATTAGTCGTACGTAAATACTTTGAAAGTCCTATTAAGACGTGATATCAATATTTCCTTAGGAGTTAGTGTCCCAAACATTCTTGGTAAATTTTGTCCACACATGCAGTTTCCTTTTGAGGTTGAGAAGAGAAAAGGTATGTATACGTGCATGTTTTAACATTTGTGTACTGGGAATCAAACCCGAATTGACCAGCATGCACCACATATTTGTCATATTTGACAAGTGTTCTGTTTCTGAAATGAGGTGTAATGGCTCATTAAGATTACAACCAGGATTTAAAATAGAAGTTGGAATTTGGTCTGATTATTTGGAAACATACAAGATGATTAAAATCTAAGATAACATTTCATTGAAACTGTGGCTTGTTACCGTACAACTTCTAACCAGTCATGTCCTAAAATACTGATGTCATTTTTACTTTTCTATCCTTGTTCCGATTGGGGCTGCAATTCAGTCATAAACACCAAGAAATATTGTCAATTTGTAAAGCAACATATATCAAGATTGTAATTTTTTAAGCATTCAGATTCAAATCTTTCTTTGATTTTTAAGCTAAACTAGAAACCAACCAGAATTATGTTACTGAGTGAGTGAGTTTAGTTTTACTCCACTTTTAGCAATATTCCATAAATATCACGGCGGGGAACACCAGAAATAGGCTTCACACATTGTACCCATGTGGGGAATCGGATGCGGATCTTCGGCGTGACGAGCGGACGCTTCAACCACTAGGCTACCTCACCGCCCTGATTTATGTTAGTGTTAGCAGATGCTGAAAGGCATCTCTTTACCTTTAGACATTGGGTATGTATTTATTTGAGGTAATTTGGTATTAGCAGATCAGGTCGTGTGATGACACAAAGTGACGCAAATTTAAATTAGCATAAACCAACATGAACGTTGTATGCATCTCCTGTGGGTGTTGCCATTTTCTGCTGTTGTGATTTTTCGGTGTTAGAAACTAGGTCCGGGTTATAAATCTCAGATTTGACTTTTATGAAAACTAAGGTAGTACAGAAAGTATGTATATCCTTTTCAGAGCATATGTGTTTTTAACTTTTTGTTTTTCGTTTTGTTGTTTCTTAATTTTTTAGTTTGTTTTGGGGGCCAGGTGGGGATGGAGGGGTATGTTTTTTCTTTGAACGTCTGTTTTTAAGTGAAAATAATGACCAGTTGATACATAATAACATGCAAAATTGTTGTGCAAATTGAATACAATGATGACAGTTACAGGCTGGTAATCAAAGCTTTGAAAAGGAATTTTTAAGAAAGACTAAATATTTCAATTTTAAGGTTGAGGTTGAAGGTTGAAGGTAAAAGCCAGTCTTCCAAGTGCAAGAATTTTTTTTGAAATGGATGAAAATCGACCTACCTCAAGTATAGAATCATTTGGATTGCCTCAAATTACACATTTTTTCTCGACTCCTTTTGGCTTTTATTATATATTTTGTACATATGTATTTTTAAATAAGATTATTCTATTTCTATGTCTGTACGTCATTGTGTGAGCTGGCAAACCAGAAATACACATTTTTCTACAACCTAAGTGTTCAGACGATGTGGTGAATGACTAAGCTTTTATCTATTGTAGTAAATGACTATATATGTATAATACTATGGTCTGTCTTTTGATGGGGAAATAAGTATAATTATTAGGATTGGGTATGTGTTATTAGGTACTACTTGCCTGGCAACTGTTCACTTTCTGCTTTGTCATTACCATCTGTTCAAGATGTAAATGACTTGCATATCTGTTTATGACATGAAAACTTTTAAACTTAATCTAGAACCATTCAATTTAATGAATGGTTATTTTTTTTTATGTTTACATGTAATGACAAAATTCTCATTGATCCACTATTTCTTGATGTATTAAGACCATAGAGTTCCATAAAATATTTCGGTTTTATGTATGCTTGAAATTTTAGATACTTTCGATATCATTGAGAATGAAAGCAATTAAAACCAATCTCAAGGTGAATGAGGTATTTTGAACATTACTTGTCAGCCATCACAGACGGTTTTATCTACACAATATTTGAACAGAAAAAAGTTCCTTTGAACATTCAGGGACTATCTAATTTGAATTGGGATTAACTCTTAACTCTTTACGACTGGAAAGATTATATAGGGATTACTTGTTATGCAATGTTTACATGTTGGATAACATACTTCAGGAGTTAATAGCTCAGCAACTTCATTCATGTACAGGTGTGCAGAAATAGGGATTAAGGTCTCTTTTGGGATTTGGGGGTTGGGGGCAACTTGGGGGGCACTATATGTCATTCCGGATAGTGTATGTGTGTGCATTGTCACTTATGACAGCCCAGGGTAAAACATTCCTGAAAATTCCCAAGCATGCAATACCTTGACAAGTCTGGATTTTACGTTTCAATCAAGAAACGAAGAGATCTCCTGGGCCCCTTATATGTTAAAAGACAATTAACATCAAGAAATCTTGAAGTGTTTCCAACCTTTTTTCTTCTTTATTCCAGTCACGTAAAAATGTAAATACACATTCAGGCTGTTAACTCTCCTTGCCTTTGAAGGTTAGAAGAGGTTGTCGGGGCGGTGGGGTAGCCTAGTGGTTAAAGCGTTGGCTCGTCACGCCGAAGACCCGGGTTCGATTCTCCACATGGGCACAATGTGTGAAGCCCATTTCTGGTGTCCCCTGCCGTGATATTTATGGAATATTGCTAAAAGCGGTGTAAAACTAAACTCAGTCAGTCAGTCAGTAGAAGAGGTTGTCAACAACCAATGCTTATTGTAAGAGGCGACAAACAGGATCTGTTGGTCAGTCTTCCTGACAAAGTTAATGTTTGAGTTGTATCCCAGTTGTGTAGCAATGCTCATGATATCAATCACTGTATTGTCTGGCCCAGAGATGATTATTTACATTACTGTACATAGTCATACAACTGCAATATTATTGAATGCGACATTAAACATCTTAAAGTTTGTATACTCATGGAAACAAATAAGGGAAAGTACAAGTGTTCTTTTGTTTATTTCCAGACTTTCACCCACAATGCAATACAAACCTTGTGAAGAAACCTGGAAAAGAATAAAGGAACACTCAAACTGTCTTGTGTTCCCTTATATGTTTCCATGAGTATATTTTCAGTCCATTCCCACTGGAACAGATACTATATAATTGGGCAAATTCTTTTTAAACCGTCCACAAATATTACGTTTCTCAAAAGCTGGTAAGCCCTTCCTTTGAGGCCACCGAATCACTGCTACTTGAGGTCAGAATGGAGATCATGTTCAGCTGATACACCTCCTGCCTTTTGACAGGGCATGGATAGCATGATGAAATCACACCTGGCCTGGTAATGAGGATTTAAAGATGCAACAATTTGCCAACACTGAGTGTTAAAGCTGTAGGATATCTACAAATTTAGGTATTTAATTGAGTGTGTTTGGCAAGACCAGGTGTGTTTTCAAACAGGGACAAGATAAGAACAGGTGCAGAAATACAACAGGGGAACTCTCAGTGGGAATTAAAAACAGTGTCAACCTTGTGCATGCAGACAATGTGGGTGCCTGAAATATAACCCATGTGGTCATGCCGGAAGGAGTCTCTGGAGGGGGGTTGGGGGACCAGACTGTCGCTCAGTCCATAACAATATATCATTTTAATAAAAAAATTACTGTTTGAATTGGAAAGGAGACCAAGTGAGATGAGAGTTCAAAACTTGAGAAAAATATAAACTTGTGTCATTTAGTGCATCACTAAAAGTGCTGGGTTGCAGAGAACATGGTTCAGGGACTGTGAAGCAGACCTTAGACTAATGCTTAGTCCCGGGATATATATCATTTTGATAGTAACAAATAAACCCATTTGAATTGAAAAGGAGCCCCAGTGAGTTGGGTGAGTTGGGAGATTCCTGAACCTGGGGAAATGTAGACTTGCTTTAGGGCTTTAGCATTGCAGGGAAGGCTGGGCAGTAGGGAAACTAATGGGGTTCAGGGACTGTGAAACAGACTAGCTTAGTATTGCAGGGAATGCTGGGCAGTAGGGAAACTAATGGGGTTCAGGGACTGTGAAACAGACTAGGCAGACCTGGGTGCTTCTGGTGGCATTGATGATGAAATATATTGCAAGTGATTCTGTGGCATTTGATTGGCTAACCAAGTCCTATATTTAGTGTTTGTTTCTCGACACTACACCCATTTACAGACTACAACTTTTGATTGGTTGATGAGAGTATTGGTGGGTCTTGTGAGGTTATTTTTGTTGTTGACATATATGATAAGAATTGACTGCAATGGGTATTTTTGTCTTTGTGGAGTCATGAATGTAAAACTTTGCGCACACTTTGCATGAATCCATTGTGGTATGCAGATTGACTAAGAATGCACACCATTTTACGTTCATACCTCAATAAAGTAAAACCTGAGGCAGGCAAACTGGTGGTTGATAGCATGTGCAAATTCAAACTATCAACCACTTGTTTCCAACTGTAATAAGTTAACTGTTCTGATATGTTAAATAGGGTTTATGAAGTTGTTAGCCATAAAAGACCAGGGATACCAGAATTGGCCTCAAATTTGCAGTCTTGTAGGGAATCAAACACAGTTAAGAGGTACAAGAGGGCACTTCAACCGCTGGCCTCCCCTATGACACTAGTTAAATAATTAAGGTGGCATGAATATGAGAGATATGTACATAGTGAAGAAATAGTGACTGACGAGAATATGTCATTTGCAGACTATTGCTTGAACCATGTTCTCACTGGTACTGACTGCATGTGGATCACTTTAAAATATGGTTTCTGCAACTTTTTTTTTTTCAACTGTGGTTGTCAACTCCAGACCAATTGCAAGTAAATGCAAACTGCTGATGTGGCAGAATACCGCTGCACTTAATGTTCCAGACCAAACTCTGCTGGACTATATCATTCATGTTTTATTGTCATTTATCTATTAGCCATGGCTTGTGACTTCCTTTAGAGTTGCTGATGCAGCATAATCCTTTCTCGTCCTGGAGGATTTCTCACAAACAATGGAAACTTGGCAGTGGGTGCCTCTGACCTGAATGGTTTTCAGACATCTGTTGTGGCATGTGAAACTCTCCAGTCAGATGAACAGCTTTGTAACACACCTCATCTCCTTGATGAGAAGCAGTGGTTGTATATTTATCTCTGTCTATTGTAGGTCTCTGCGACCTGGTCCTGTGGCTTCTATACAGCCAACGGGATATACCACAGTTATACCACAGTTAACTACGATATACGACACTTGTAATCTGATAGTGCAACACCTTACTTTCGTCTTCCTTGATTACATTACCTCAACTATATTCCACCTTTCAGCTGTTACATATATGCATTGCCACCCACTCAGTGCTTGGGGTAGCCTAGTGGTTAGGATGCGTGTTTATCATGCCAGTGTTTGATTCCCAACATGGATGGTTTGTGTGTGGCCTTTCAACTGTGTCCCCATCTGTGATATTTATATTGCATGAAGCCATATTCACTCTCACTCATTCACTCACTCACTGACTTGTTCTGCAAGGAATTTTTAAGTTTGTTGAATATCACTCACTACACACACACACACACACACACACACACACACACACACACACACAAACACTCAGTTCTCTTTGAGGATATGTACACATATACTAATACATTCTTAAAACTCAAAGCATGTTACAAATTTCTTTTACAATTTTTGTATGTGTATTTTTTATTTCCTACTTTTTAGGGTCCTGATATTCCCAATTTGTACAACACTCACTGAATGGAGTGTTAGAAACAGCAGCTAGTCCACTAGTCTGAGGCAAGTGAATCTCTGGAAGGGCAAGTTCATCTTTCCCAGACAGTTGTTGGGTTGTTTTGTTGTTGATCATGGTATCTACCCAGTTGGTGATGTTACACCAGGCACAAGAACTAATGGCTTAAATTTTGTTCATCAACCTCATGCATTTAAAACTTTCCATCGAGCCTTTGTTACTATAACGAATAAACAAATACTGTAAAAACAGTGTTTTCAAGATATCTGCCAACTGAACAAGAAATAGTATTTCATATCTTATCTGATTTCAAACATTGTTATACAGGAATTAAGAGTGATTTTCATTTTAACTTCACGAAAGCTACATGTTCCTAGTAAAGGAAATATAATGAGTCTCTTCCTTTATCTGTCTACATTCTTCAAATTTGTTTGCGAACAGAAATCTAGGGTATTTTCGTGATACTTTGTCCCTAACATTATGTCGATCATTAGATTAGATGACGACATATCTGGTTCTGAACATCCTTACGTAGGAAATGGTAGCAATTTTCATTTCAGATTCTTGGAAGGGATGTAAATTGAGATTCCTAAATCCTGAGGACTGAGTAGCGGCCTGTTACTGTGCTATATGTACCCGTAAATTAGTGTGTTGACATCGGTCTGAAGTCAGCACTATAGGGGAATATTTACACAACTAGATATAACACTCAGACATATCATGTATTTCTGCCGGTTCCCTTCTAAATTCGCCCACCCATTCTACACATCAACTCTCAGACTAATAAACATCAGCTTTGCCGCTTCATCCCTGTAATCCTCCTTTAATTCAACCAATTGGAACTGGTTCCGTCAGGTGAGACTGGTTTGAAAGCCAGGCATCTCTCTAAAGGTCTCTCTCACTACGCCTGACTTTGATCCGCGAACGAGAATTAATACAGGTCAAGAACCTCATTTCAGGCTGGGAAATCGTGTTGGGGATTAAGGCAATTGGTTGGATTATTCCTACGAGAAGATAGGCCTCTATTATGATAGATATTTATCTGTTATTTGGGTGATAATGGTGATGGTGTTTTTGTAAGGATCATTATTAGGGTTGTCAATGCTCGCCTTACATTTTTGGGTCGTTATATATCAACGGGGATGTTCTTATCAGTTGTATGGTGTAGTAATTTTGACAGGTTGTATTTGGATGTTTATTATATTCAGTATATTTTGGTTATAATGAACTCAAAGAGACCACTAATTATATTTTTATCATAACAGTAGGTTGTTATTTTGCACCTTTGGAACTGAAAGAGACCAGTAATTTTATTTTAATCACTACCCTAGTTCGTATACACCTTTTGACCAAAATATACAACCAATGTCTGGAACCAAAATACAGTTTGTTACATCCGTCAGTTTGTTACAAGTGTTTGTCCAAAACTTAGTTTTCTCTATGTCGAATGTCAGTTTCAATGTAGTAGCCGTGATTTTACATATAGATTTAGGGTGATGATTTTCATTAGTTTGGAGTTCTGTAGAAGCAGGACTTAAATAGACAAGAGGCATCCATTATTCAGGTTTTTACAGTGAAAGTAGAAGTGATAAGGTGTTCAATAATTTGGTAGAATTTAAATTTCCATATATACGTCAAGAATTTGAGAATAACAAATATCTATTTTTATCACGGAAAATAATATGGGGAACACGAGATAGCATATCTATCTTTTATCACTTCTTTTTTGGGCCTATAGTTGTATAGATAAATTAGTTCAGTATATTGCACACATGAGAATCTGTTTGTGAAGGCAGTCCCATTTGCTGTGTGGGGATTCACTCACCCATTCATTCACTCACTCACCCACCCATTCATTCACTCACTCACTCACCCACCCAGGCACTCACCCATTCATTCACTCACTCACCCACCCTGACACTCACCCATTCATTCATTCACTCACCCACCCTGGCACTCACCCATTCATTCACCCACCCAGGCACTCACCCATTCATTCATTCACTCACCCACCCTGGCACTCACCCATTCATTCATTCACCCACCCACCCTGGCACTCACCCATTCATTCACCCACCCACCCTGGCACTCACCCATTCATTCACCAACCCACCCACCCACCCACCCACCCACCCACCCACCCAGGCACTCACCCATTCATTCACCCACCCACCCACCCACCCAGGCACTCACCCATTCATTCACCCACCCACCCACCCACCCAGGCACTCACCCAAAGCAACATATGAGAAAGGAAAACATCAACATTATACTGGATTAAAAAATGTTGTTTTTGTGATTATATGAGGGATAGATTTCCCTTAAACAGATATCTGAAGTTGACATGTCTCTTATAAGCATTGTTTGTATGGCACTCACCCATTCATTCATTCACTCACCCACCCAGGCACTCATCTATTCATTCATTCACTCACCCACCCATTCACTCACCCATTCATTCATTCACTCACCCACCCTGGCACTCACCCATTCATTCACTCACTCACCCACCCTGGCACTCACCCATTCATTCACTCACTCACCCACCCTGGCACTCACCCATTCATTCATTCACTCACCCACCCTGGCACTCACCCATTCATTCACCCACCCAGGCACTCACCCATTCATTCATTCACTCACCCACCCTGGCACTCACCCATTCATTCACCAACCCACCCTGGCACTCACCCATTCATTCACCCAACCACCCACCCACCCACCCAGGCACTCACCCATTCATTCACCCACCCACCCACCCACCCAGGCACTCACCCACCCAGGCACTCACCCAAAGCAACATATGAGAAAAGGAAAACATCAACATTATACTGGATTAAAAGTGTTGTTTTTGTGATTATATGAGGGATAGATTTCCCTTAAAGAGATATCTGAAGTTGACATGTCTCTTATAAGCATTGTTTGTATGGCACTCACCCATTCATTCATTCACTCACCCACCCAGGCACTCATCTATTCATTCATTCACTCACCCACCCATTCACTCACCCATTCATTCATTCACTCACCCACCCTGGCACTCACCCATTCATTCACTCACTCACCCACCCTGGCACTCACCCATTCATTCATTCACTCACCCACCCAGGCACTCACCCATTCATTCATTCACTCACCCACCCTGGCACTCACCCATTCATTCACCCACCCAGGCACTCACCCATTCATTCATTCACTCACCCACCCTGGCACTCACCCATTCATTCATTCACCCACCCACCCTGGCACTCACCCATTCATTCACCCACCCACCCTGGCACTCACCCATTCATTCACCCACCCACCCAGGCACTCCACCCATTCATTCACCCATTCACCCACCCACCCACCCACCCACCCACCCAGGCACTCACCCAAAGCAACATATGAGAAAGGAAAACATCAACATTATACTGGATTAAAAAATGTTGTTTTTGTGATTATATGAGGGATAGATTTCCCTTAAACAGATATCTGAAGTTGACATGTCTCTTATAAGCATTGTTTGTATGCCAACATGACCATTAAGAGCCTAGTCTTTTGATGTGAAGTACCATTAAGTCCCATCGGCCACCAAAATCCATTCTTCATTCCAGTATGTAGAATTTCTCCCATTGTCGGATTAAATTGCAGCATGCCACATTAAGGCGGGGCATGGTTACACCACTGTTTCTTTGATGTTGTCATTATCAATTGTCCCATCTACCTGTGCAGGTAAAAGAGGCTACCTGTGCATTATGGCAGGAATTCGCCACAGGTGTGTGGGAAACGGTGGTCTAAGGACCCAGGGAGGTATGCTGCATGATTCATAACAACAGTGGTCTGAGGAATTCGATTTAAATACCAAGCCCTAGGTGGTGACATTTCAATTACAATTTCAACATGATTTTTTCTTTTCTTTTTCTATTTCACAATGGGAGTAAATGATCCACACAATGTTAATCTTTCTTCCTGTCATGCTTTTTATGTAACCAGGTTGTCGTTTTCAATCATCTTGGTTCTTTTCCTGTTTCAAGTAGCTGCCAACCATCCCAGCTGACTCTATCGCCAGGCAACCAAACAATAACCCTTTGATTGAGTTTTTTTCTAAAAAATCATAAATCAAAATGACTGACAATAAACTTGTTTATGTGATGTGAAGACATATTACAAAAATTTGCTCAACACATTATACCACTGTTTGCTTCATATTCATGTTTTGAGGGGGTGTGTGTTAATATGAATTGCTTTCTGTTGTTGAAAATTTGTTTTAGAGTTTATGATGTCTGGAAAAATGAGACATTATAGGATGGTCAAAGAAAAGTTTTATGTCAAGTTATAAATAGTCTGCTGGAGATTTTACCTCCATTCTTCAAAATTCTGGTGGAAACCTACAATATTAGACTTATGATTGAAGTTTAACATGTCTTCTATGCCTTAAGACTGGGGGGTAGGAGTGAGTGAGTGAGTATAGTTTTACGCTGCTTTTAGCAATATTCCAGCAATATTACGGCAGGGGACACCAGAAATGGGCTTCACTCATTGTACCCATGTGGGGAAATCGAACCAGAGTCTTCAGCTTGATGACTGACTGACTGAGTTTGGTTTTACGCCGCTTTTAGCAATATTCCAGCAACATCACGGCGGGGCACACCAGAAATGGACTTCACACATTGTGCCCATGTGGGGATTCGAACCCGGGTCTTCGGCATGACGAGCCAACGCTTTAACCATTAGGCTACCCCACCGCCCCCTTCAGCTTGATGAGCGAACGTCTTAACCACTAGACTACCCCACCACTCAGCGGTGGTTGGAAATACTAGTGGCATGGGGAAAGTGTTTGTTCATCACACCAAGGGAACAGGTTCAATTCTCCACATAGGTGCAGTGTGAATACCATTAAGTATCCTGTAAATGATAGCCCGGAATATTTTAAGCAGTGCTGAAAAGCAAACAAACTCACTTATGTATATGTTCATTGAAACTGTTTATAGATAATATCATAAATATTATATATTCAGTCCCACAATTATTTATTTCAAATTATGGACACAGGTTTAAATATGAATAGGAATTGTTATTAATTTGTCATAGACTGGTTTTAGGCTTATATCAGCTGATGTTTTGTAATGATTAGTACATTGATTCTAGTGTTCTGTTTCCACAGTGATTGCTATAAAAGGCATAGAATATCATTCAGTCACTCACAGCAGCTGTCTCAGATACAAGAAATGTAGCCGAAAGTATTCTCAAGTCAAGTTAATGTTAAGTGAAATTTCTTCTCTCCACTTTTGACAAATGATCATGGAAGGTTCCGTGATGTTTCTACCTCACCTGAGTGCCAGGTGTACATGTGTACACCTGTGACTAATCACCATACCTGAGTGGCCAGGTAGCCGGGCAATGGCCAATGAAACAAGGCTCCATGCTCCTACTGGTCAGTCTGCTCAAGGATACGACTGATTACTTACACCTGACTAAGTTTTGTAGCAGTGTCAAAGATAAATAGCTTCTGGTGGTTGTGCCTTTGATGCAAAGTTTTTATGGTTTGTTTGCCATTACTTTCTGTCTCTCAAGTGCCAGCCGATAGACTTCCAACGCCATGCCAACCAGAAAATAACCCTATGTATATTTAAATTGTTTTGAACATTTGATTAAGTCTGATTTTTCAACCTTGGTATTTCATAGCACTCTGATCTTTTTATAATCTTTTGAAGTTAAGTATATGGCAAACCTGACGACCTCATTATTCCAGAATGGTTTTTGGTGGGATTAATATATATATTCTTTTTTTATAATTTAATTTGTAAGCTCTTAAATAAGGATTATCAGAATTATCATTTTTTAATTTTAGAGAAAAAATATTCTGACTTTTTTTTTTCAATACAAACACACTTGATGACCTATACTTGACTGCCCTAAATGTTTTATCATATTAATATGTTGTGACATCTGTTGCCATGCCAACTAAGTCCAATGATCTGTTGAACAAAGGTGCTGTGAAAGTAGGCGTGTGTCAGCTGATAGGAAATGAGATACGACAGTTGGCAGGAGTGTCATGGCAGTGCTGTATTGTGTGCTGACCATATAGGTGTTTTGGTTGACCGTGGAAATGACAGGTAGACAGCTACTGATTACATTGGGTGACAGGTGTGCATGTCGGATACAGTTTCAACATGGCAGTGTTTAGACATGTGTTCCGTCATGTAGACACAGGGACATGGGATCTGGCAGACATTTTTCCTGAAAAAAAGTGGGGAAAAAGGTCCTCCACATTTGCCAACAAAAAGGTGCAAGCTGGAAAAATTGTGAATTTAGCAAAATTTCATTCACTCATGTTTTCTCTGAAAAAAAAAAAATTGCTTGTTTGAAGCAGTGTTGAAAAAATATTATGTCCCTATAAAAAATCCACACTCCATATCAGGATGTTAAACAGTTGGACCCTTAGATCTAGAAAGGGGGTGGGGTGGTGTAGCCTAGTGGTTAAAGCATTGGCTCATCACACCAAAGATCTGGGTTCAATTCTCCACATGGGTACAATGTATGAAGCCCATTTCTGGTGTCCCCATGCCATGATATTACTGGAATATTGCTAAAAGCGGCATCAAACCATACTCACTCACTCACTCACTCACTCACTCACTCACTCACTCACTCACTCACTCACTCACTCACTCACTCACTCACTCACTCACTCACTCACTCACTCACTCACTCTAGAAAGGGACACAGGTAGCCCTGTTGGTTAAGGTCCTAAATTGCTTCCCTTTGATGAGCCAGAAACCTATGATCTGAGGTTTGAATCCTGGTTTGTCCAAATTTTGTTTCTTGGTTTGCCAGCACCATTCCTGTACTCAGTGGTCTCACCAAATTGGTAAACGTCAGAGACTGACATTACTTTGATCTTTCTTCCCACATTGAGCTCACATGGTGTGATTTAACTGAAATTGTGTTCAAAGCAGCATTAAATCCAACCTGCTCGCTCAATTATAAATTTACTTCTAGTTATATACACCAGCTTTATGAAGGCTGTCTGTAAATACTCAGGCTTGGACCAGACAAACCAGTGATTGATATCATGAACATGATCTAAAGCAGTTAGTATACAATGACATGTATCAACCAATTTCCCCATCCTGACCATTCATTCAGTTCACTCTCCTTTTACATAAATTACCGAGGACCTTCCCATGAGTAAGTGAGTGAGTGAGTTTATTCTTACTCACTCAGCAATAGGTGGGGTAGCCTAATGGTTAAAGTGTTCTTTCATCACGCTGAAGGCCGAGGTTCGATTCCCCACATGGGTACAAAGTGTGAAGCCCATTTCTGGTTTCCCCCCCGTGATATTGCTTGAATATTGCTAAAAGTGGCATAAAACTCTACTCACTCACTCACTGTCATGACATGCCAGATTAATATTTATCACATGAGGAGTTGGTTGGTGTTCTTAACTTCCTTGGAGCAGTATACATGAACAACTGCTTTAGATTTATCAGACCACTAATATCAGACAGAAATATTCATTAATGAAACCTTTGACTTATTTATGGGTGTGAGTGTGCTGGCGTATCGTGGATGAGATTATCACGTGTGGAATTCTGCCTTTACTCTGCTCTCTGATATCGTCTTGCAGTGCTACAACAAAGGGGGGTAATTAACTCATCACATCAAGTACCAGCACTCTTATGTGATTGGCTCATTTGTGTCTTGCCTGTAACCATAAAGGCTAAGAATGCTTTTGTTGTACGCTTTTGTTGTACTATCATCAATAAGGGCTTAATTGATGAAGTCAGTGGAATAAATGTAGACTTTGAAATATCAAAGGCGCTTGTTATCCTAACAATAATAATTTGGTTTTATTTTAAGAATTCTGACTTAATTTGTAGCCATAATATACTGGCATCTTTAGATGTATTGTTATTTTGATATGTAGACTTATAAAGTTTCTATGGTAATTATTTTACAAATATAATTCTCTAATTTAAAATAATTCTCTTTTTTTTTTAAAGAAATTAACTTATTTTGTTCCCATTAAAGACTGCCATCCTTAGATTTGCTGCTAATTGCCATATCTAGACTTGCTACTTGCCAATACACAATAACCAGAATAAACTAAGTCTTTCATTCATCGTTACAAAAATGTCTGAAATATCCTAAGCAAATAAAAACAATCTATGTCAAGCAAGAAACAAAGAGATTCTCTTAGGTTCTTTCAATACAGAGGACAATTGAACGAAACATTTAATGTACAATTTCAAAGACTGTACGAAGGCAAAGGTTTTTCTTGACTACAGCCTTTGAGCATGGCCAGAAGTAGTTTGTAAAGAAATAAATTAAATTGAAAAGTTTGTAGACAGGAAGGAAGTCTTTTCCTGGATCGGTAAAAAATGAGGTTTTTGAAGCTAGTTCCTTTCAAAAGGTTTCAGTACTTCTTTAGTTGTTTTGTGTTGTCCTTTGATGTTTGACTGCTGTGCTTGTCAGCATGACATGACTGGTAAATGACCACGACTTTACGACACAGAGCACTATTATTTGTGTGAATGTAATAGTCTTGGCAGTGTTATTGCAAGTGGTTGTTTCATGCAGGTGGTAGGGCTTCTGGGATCAGTAAGGTAGCCTTGTGGTTGAGGTGTCCAGACTCATGCTGATGGCCTGGGTTTAATTCCTGACTTGGATATGATGCGTGAATCCTATTTCTGGTGTTCCCTTCCATAGGAGGGTATGTTTTTCAGATATCTTACTTATTCACTCAGTGAAGCTGTCAGCTAAACATGGAATGAGAAATGTTGATTTTGGCTTCATGAGCCAAACTTACTTCTTCTTCTAAAAAGAAGTTCAAAATGTCAGATTTGGTTTGTCTGATCCAGACTCAAACTCCACACAGAAGATATATACATATATTTAAATGATGTTGAAGGTTGATTCCTTGACAATCTTGTTTTTACCGGTATGTGACAGTCAGCATTTAAACTTGAGCAGTGAAAGAAAATTGTTTCTGGTCATTACTACGAATAATAAGATATAAAGATCTAGGTTCCACAGTGACTGTACCACCATGTCATTAGTGCCCAAGCATTTGACTCATGGTTCTAGGAGTCACCGGTGCTGTACAGAATTGCTTCCCCTTGATGAGACAGAAACCTGTGATCGTGGGTCTGAATCCTACCATAGTTATGATTGTTTATTGCCAGCACTTATCTGTTATCATGAGTTTCTCCAAAGTGGTAAATAAATGTCTGAGACATGCATCGCTTTGGAGTTTCACCCACATGAAGCGTACTTGCCGTGAAATATTTGGAATACATTTGAAGCAGTGATAAACCAACCTCACTTACTGACTTGTTCATGTGAAACATTACAGCTTCATTTTAATGTGTTATAAACCCCTTTATTGTGGCATAGTACCATTCATTAAGGGTGTTTATGTCCCTTCAGGAAACTAAGGTTTCAAATAACCCTGGGAGATAACCCTTGTATACCCCGGACAGTAAAGGTTTACAGAAATGGTATAGGTTTATAGTAAGGATTAACTCATGACAAGATGGATCTCCTGATAACTCCGGTTACAAACAGGTCGGTAATTAGGAGCCCGGACTCCATTGATGAGTAGGGAAGCGGGTTTAGGGAAGATAAGACTCCACCACATCAACCATAACTTACCTCAGAGATACCACACAAACCAGGTATAGTTTCTGGCCAGGGTTTCGCTGCCAAGGTGTTAACACCAAGAGGCTGTGTGTTTTGTAATATAGTAATTATCTGTGCTTATGGGCAGAATCACACGATCACACAATGATTCTTGCTTCAATGCTTCCTTGAAGCAGCAAGAAGTATCGTGTGATTTGAGCTATGCTGCCTTGATGTAGGCAAGAAGTATCGTGTGATGTAGGCTTAACACAGAAGTGTTGTGTCTTCAAAGATTACGATTCTGTTTAGATTGCAAAGTTGAACCAACTTTATCCTCTCTATCATAAAGGAACTGTTTTGGACTTGATGCCGGCGCATGTTATAATGGTAGTCGACAACTGTTCTTTGATTGGGTAACCTCACTTTGAGGAAAGTCAAGACTCCACTCATGTATAATTATTTTACTGGATTATCATGATTCTGATAAATTGTCAGATAAATGTGTATGATAAAAGTTTGATAATATATTTAAAAGTACTTCTTCTGAAATAGCTAATGACATGCACTTGCTGCCTGAGGCAGAAATATATTTCAGTCATATGCATTACAGATGTAACCATGTGATAATCACTGCTTCCTTTGTGGCGGATATAAAGCAGATATTCATCCATGTACAGAATTGCTGGGAATGAATACGCCCTTGTCAAAACTTCCAAAGGTTTCCCGCTGAGACATCCTTTTACTGTCGAGCAGGGGACGTGTGGGGGGTAGTGTTGTGTAGTCGCCGAAGGTATTGCAATTTGATGTGTACAGTTGCCTCCCTTACCCATGTGAGGATCCAATTATTCTTGATTATGACCCTTGGTCTGTCAGCAACTTGCCCATTTTCAATGTGTTATTTATTTTTTTTAAATTTCTAAATGTTCACTGTTTGTGTAAAGTTACCTCCCTTAACCATGTCAGGATTCAGAGAACTGGGTTTGATTTCCCCATGTGGATTTGATTCTTGGTACCATTAGTGATACTGCTAAAATTTGGGCAAAACTCATCCACAAGCATTTTTTTGGGGTGAAACAATTAAATATTTCTCATTATTCACAGCTGTGAAAAGTGTATTTTCAGTGCAGTTTGTTAACCCAGAAAGAGTCATGATCCTACTGTGGGTCCAAGTGATCAGGTTCATTGATGCATTTGTGGTCTATAATAGTGTACACTGCATATTGCTAATAGTGAGTGAGTGAGTTAAGCCTTACGCCACTTTTAGCAATATTCCAGCAATATCATGGCAGGGGACACCAGAAACAGGCTTGACACATTGTACCCATGTGGACAATTGAACCCAGTTCTTTGCCGTGACAAGTGAACACTTTAACCACTAGGCCACCCCACCACGTCAAAATTCGTAAAGAGGGTCTGCAGTGATGTGGAATGGCTGTATCCCAGGTAGTGATGGGGTGAGAGGCTATCATTGTGTAAATTTGTATCAGGCGTCAAGGAGATTGTCCCTGATAAATTGTGAGAATTTTAATAAGACCCAGCTTGATGGTATTTGAAAGCTATGTTTGTGAGAGTTTGGACATCGCTATAAACTCTCAGTGCTCACAGTGTGAGCATCTTGCAGATGTTGTATCAGGGACATTCTTATATAACAATGCTTTGTTTTTCTTCAAAATAAATTAGTCTTTTTTCATTCACTTGTTAACATTTTTTATTTCTCTACCAGCATCAAAATATTTATGCTTATGCTGCAAGATTATATTTTTCACGTTGAATAAATTCTTATTTGAATGTAACATCGAACATCTTTGAGTAACACTGTAGTACTACAATACTGTGATGCTGCCAGCTTTCATTGGTTTCTTTGTTGAAAAACAAACTTTGATGATTATTATTTGATAGAATATTAACGAAACGAGGGCAGCTCATATTGACCAAGGTTGACAAACCTCAAACAGTCTTCACAGGAAGGCAATTTGCTTAAGTCCAGCACAGAGCAAATAGCAGAAGAAAGAGAAATCCCTGAGAGAAGGTCACCAGGCCACTTGGATTGCTCTTTTGGAGGATCTCACAATAGGTAAAATTAGTTGTGAGGAATCTAATACAATATAGGTAGGCAGCTGTAAGGAAGTAGTAGTACAATAGGTAGAAGTAGTTGTATGGAAGAGATTACAATAGATTTGCCCCATTGTGGGAAGGGTGAATACGATGATGTTCTTCTGGAGATATGTGACAAAGGATGAAAGAAAGGATAAGTGTGTGTCTCCTAGAGGTTGGATTATTAATGCCTGTATTCAGATAACTCTATTCAGCAGCAGTACACACATACTGGGCTCATAAACCCATCTGGAACAAATGGCAACTTCTTTGATCAAGCTGACATTTAATGGGAATGCCGTGTGTTGTGAATGAAGCAGATCTGAGCATCTCTTGGGCATTTGTGGGATCAGGTGGTCAGGCTCGCTGACTTGGTTGACACGTCATCGGTTCCCAATTGCGCAGATCGATGCTCATGATGTTGATCACAGGATTGTTTGGTCCAGACTCGATTATTTACAGACCGCCGCCATATAGCTGGAATATTGCTGAGTGCGGCGTAAAACTAAACTCACTCACCCACCTTGGGCATTTGGCCATATCATTTGGGAGTGAGTGAGTGACTATGGTTTTACGTCGCTTTTAGCAATATTCCAGCAATATCACTATGGGTGACTCCAGAAATGGGCTTCACACATTGTACCCATGTAGAAAACCGAACCCGGGTCTTCAGCATGACGAGCAGACACTTCATCCACTAGGATACCCCACTGCCCACCAAATCACATGGACCAGTGTTGATCAGGAAATATTCACATCTAATTAATAATTAACTCACTAATAAACTGACTAATATACAACTCCAAACAGGTTGAAGAAAACCCTATTCTTTCAGGTTATTGTTTGTCCAAATCCCATGGAACTGCTGATCAGGAAATATTGACATCTGGCCCCGATTTCTTGAAACAAACTTAAGTTTTTACTCAAATTTCAAACTGAGTTTGACAATTTGAAACAGCTGAATTTTTAACTCAACTGCATTTTTAAAATAAACAAAGATCAAACAACTTAAGTAATCTATCTACCAAACTCAATTTGTGTACTATGTTTGGGTTTGATATCGATTTCAGTTCATTCTGGGAAATTCATTTCCCTGGGTTTTCTCAAATTTGAGTAAAAACTCTAACTTAATTCAAAACTCAGACTTAAGTTTGTTTCGAGAAATCGGGGCCTGATTAATAATCAACTTGAAGATAAACGGACTGGAATGTTTAACTCAAAGAGGTTAAAGAATACCGATCCTTTCACATCAAAGTTAATCTGTCACAACTTGACAGGTGTTAACTCAGCTGTCTTGGCATGACAAGGGTTAAGTAAAGTGTCATGATGGATTAACTGAAGTAATGTGAAGAATCTTTGTTCTTTAACTTCTTATAGGAAGTAGTGTACACAACCCTATTGTGTTTTTGATGTAGTCTCCAGTGGCACTGCATACACGACCCATTCAAGCGATTCCTCGATCACTCTTATGCTGTATCATGCACACATTGTTTGGTTATGAATATAATCAGTGAGAAAGATATTGGCCTACATGAAAACCACAGACTATTACCATAATCATATTATTCATTCATAGCCACTTTTCTACTTGATATATCACTGACTTAAGTAAGTCAAGAATAAAGTATACCGTAATGGAGTAGCCATGTGGTTAAAGCTTGGCTCAACTTGCCAAAGATTTGGGTTCGATTCCCAATGAAATCCAGGTGTGAATATTGAGTCATAGCCATGATATTGTTTGAACAATTCTTGAATAATACTTAGGCAACATAAAACGCACTTGCTTACTCACTCACTCACTCACTCACTCACTCACTCACTCACTCAGGCTTTATGCTTGACACAAAGGGGGAACACATGCGGCTTCATCATCTGAGGCACTGTGCAGAGTTATGTCCCTTGAGCATGCCAGTAGCCTGTGACCATTGACTTGAACACAGCACCACTCTGAGCTCATTGGTTACCCCACAAGATTACTTTGGGTTTTCCTCCCTCATTAAGCAGACACCATAATAGGAATTTATGACTATTTCAAGCACTATTAAACCCAACTCACTCACTCACTCACTCACTATGAAACCGAACAAATTCCCCCACCACTCACTCAAGTGCAACACTTCCAAATCTGAATTATCTTGCTCTTGCATTACTGTGTAACATTTGTGTCCAACCAACAGGTGGCTTCTTGTTATCGGACATTGTAACCCAATACATTGTTAACAATATTATTCAAATCTAATTACCTACCCAGTGATTATAGATTCATTTTTTCCCATATTTGCTCTGTAGCTATATATGTAATCAAGGGCCAGTGTATCCTGTTTGGTGTTGTGATAAGACTTTTGTGGGACAGGGTCAATCTTGGAATGTTTTCCTTGACAATATTTTCATTCCTGTATCGGTTTATGTAAGAAAGCCGTGTTTGTTCTGTGGGACAGCTTGATAAGGCAAATGCTGGTATGTTTGCACAAGAAGAAATAACGTACAAAGTGGCCTATATATTCCTAGCTATTTGGGTAAGTGGTATGTCGGGTTTTGTTTAAATGGATGATTAATTTGATAAAAGAATGTGGGGTTCATTTGGCTGGCTGTCCCTTTTAATGATGATAAATATGAACTAACCACTGTTATTAAATAAAGTGTCAAATGTATATTGTCACAGGTTGTCTTTAACAGGCGGTAGGGTAGCCTTGTGGTTAAAGCATTCACTCGTCACGCCGAAGACCCGGGTTCTATTCCCCACATGGGTATTGTGTGTGAATTCTATTTTCGGTGTCCCCCTGCCGTGATATTGCTGGAATATTGCTAAAAGCGGTGTAAAACCATGCTCGAGAGGCGGTGGACTCACTCACTCACTCACTCTGGGCAAGGAGCTCGCCGTTATGGTGTTTATGATTTGCCAAGAATGATAGCTCAGTGGTGAAAGTGTTAGTTCCTGCTTGGTTCAGTTCCCAACATGGTAACAAACTTCAAAAATAGATGTCTCATTATATAGGAATATTGTCACACTGATGTACACTCACATTATAATCACGCCATTATGCAATGCATGTTTTGGGTTTTCACTAAAAGTTGTAAACATCTAAGACAGACATTGCTTCTGGATCTCCCCAGACATCATGCTGACACTGTACGATGTAGCTCCACTACTTGTCAAAGCAGAGTCATCTCAACTGTCATGACAACCCTACAGTCCAGCCAACTTCCTGTGATAGTCAGTCCCTGTCCGCAAGTCAGACAGGTCTTGCCTTGTCACTTTCCACCTGCTCAGTGGGAGGCTGTCTCCCTGAAACAAGAAGAAAGTTTTTTTATCTTATTGGCTGAAGAGTTCCGAACTGTTTGCTCCAGCAAGGATCATAATACAATGCTGCCTTTGATTCTCAAGTGGCTTTTTATGTCTCTTGGGCTGTGAGAAACTGCACTTGTTTGACATAATTGTTTTTAGTGTAATGTTAATGTGAGAGAAATGGAAATATGTATGCAATTGCCAAACTTATTTTGAGGCTGGACCAATCATTTTCTGATAACCTGTTAAACATTTGATGAAGAAAATAGTTGCATTTTATTTTAAGTACTGTTTTCATTTATTAAGTCATTATTTCAACTGTTTGTTTGATTGTGAATTAATCAACTTCTATTATTTTAATATTGATGCTGAGCTTACATTTACAACGAAAATCTTTAAGGCAAGAATAAGATGTGGAGGAAAAATTATCTATATTATATTAACACCATCTGGATAGAGACAGTAATATTATAAACATATCAGGTATTATTATAGATTCACATTTAACCTCTGAAATTCTGAAAAAGGTTTCCTTTTTTCAAATTAAAATCTACAACATGCCCTGTTCCTAGCGCCAGACATACATCTTGTTATCTGCAATAATGTGTAGGTCTTATGTAAAACAAACACACAGATCCTTTCTAGAGTCTTCAGTGTTACTTCAGCAGGACCCCACCTAACTGTGGGAGGCTCTATCTATAGGAGGCCGGCCTATCCTGTGTAGAAGGCTAAATGGAAGTCTTCAGTGGTCACTGTACTTAGAAGTGCCTCACACTCAGTCAGGGAGGGACCCACTGTTTGTCAAAACACTCCTCGCTGAACTTTGCAAATTTCATATACCTCCGACTTACAGTTTCAATCTTCCCAATCTAAACACACTTTTTTAGGGTTTAAATGGGGAAAAACTGTCATCATTTATAAGTCACATTCCAGGAACGCCCTGCGGTCAAGTTTCTCTGTCAAATGGCTGTTGGTTGCAAGTGCCTGTTTACTCAGGATTAGGATTGTGTATTTAAGAATTTTGTAAACTTGCAAAATCTGGGGTTAATGTTCCACACAGATACATTGAGAACCAACACTGAAACTATTCAGGACTTGGACTGGAATTATACTTGCAAAATATACCCAATGGATAACTGTACATGTTATTTACATATAGAGGCACTAGGGACCTGTTGTCTGGGCTGCACCTTTCACTGTGCAGAGTTATGTCCCTTAGGTGTGCCAGGTTCCAGTGACTGAATGCCAGATTTGTTCTGATTATGATCCTTGCTTTGTCAGCATTAGATCCATGCTAGTCAAGTGGTAAATATCAAATACCCGCATTTCTTTGGTCTTTTCCCCCATTTGAACCCAACATAGTGATCAGTTACAGTCCGTTTGAGACAAAATGATACCGATGAATTGCAATCTAACACAAAAACAAATAGACATAAATGAATCAAACCAACGCGGAGTGCAATAAAAACAACAGACCAACTCTAGAAAAAAATTGCATAATTTTTGTCACAAATTTAAAGAAGTTGTTTAAGAAACAGTCATCATTTATTTGTGCGTTTTCCAAGTTTGTTACAAGGGCGCATTGGCAACTAAAGGAACAGCGGGAAAAGCGAGAAGCACGTGCTTCTCAACCAATTTAGAGTTAGTCTGTTGTTCTTATTGAACTCTGTGTTGGTTTGATTCTTTTATGTCTATTTGTTTTTGTGTTAGATTGAAATTCATCGGTATCATTTTGTCTCAAACGGACTGTACATGTATGTAAATGAAACATTCCAGGGCATAGGCAGATATAGGAATTTTGAAAGGGGGGTTCGAACCCCCTGAACCCCTCCTCTGCTCCGCCAATGCAAAACATTAACTTCAATGTGGTCTTAAGTCATTTTCAAAAGGGGGGGTTCAAACCCCCTGAACCCCACCTCTGGATCTGCCAATGTTCCAGGGTAAGTCCACCTAGCATTCCTATGAGGAACATAGGGACACAATGACATATTCATGGCTTAATGATTGTGAATGGTATATCTGTAGTCATGGTTGATATGGTGGCTTGTTTTCAAGGGATCAGTGTTGTTGGATATTTTGACCTGCTTGACATCTGATGATTGTAGTTGAGTCCACTGGTCCAATTAAGATGCTGGTTTCATTGAACATATTTTAAGAACATTCTTGATATTACCTGTGGTGCGAAAATTGCTGATGCTCTGAAACACATTAAACTGGTTTCATTTGATATCGCTGGAATATTGGTAAAAGTGGCATCACTCTTTCTCACTCACTCACTCACTCACTCATTCACTCACTCACTCACTCACTCACTCAAACATACACCCAATCTGTACACACCTGCCCTATTTAGTTGTTGCAAGCTTTAACCCACAACACACAACATGATGACTATTCACTCACTCACTCACTCAAACATACACCCACTAGGTAAACACCTGCCCCATTTTGTTGTTGCAAGCTTTAACCCACAACAAGCCACTTGATGACATTTCACTCACTCACTTACTCACTCACTCAAACACACACCCACTCGGTACACACCTGCCCTATTTTGTTGTTGCAAGCTTTAACCCACATGCCACGTGATGACATTTCACTCTCACCCACTCACCCACTCACCTCACTTACCTCACTCACCTCACTTACCTCACTCACTCACTCAAACACACACCCACTCGGTACACACCTGCCCTATTATGTTGTTGCAAGCTTTAACCCACATGCCACGTGATGACATTTCACTCTCACCCACTCACCCACTCACCTCACTTACCTCACTCACCTCACTTACCTCACTCACTCACTCAAACATACACCCACTCGGTAAACACCTGCCCCATTTTGTTGTTGCAAGCTTTAACCCACAACAAGCCACTTGATGACATTTAATGCACAATTAGCCTGAAATGAGATTCCATAATCTCTGAGCTTTCTTCATTAAGATACCAAATGTAGGTCAACAGGAACACTTTTCATGTTTTGAAATAACCTTTTACTACAGATAAGCAGAAACTGCAAAACAAGTAGACTGTGATTGGCAGTTACAGGGTAGCCCAGCAACACATGATAATATATGGGTGAAAACTGATTATTTTTTTCTAAAATAACTTTGGGTGGACATTTCATTACCATGTTAACTTAAGTATTCCAATAAAAGTACAAGGAATCATTTGTGGATTTCTACCTCAACCACTTGTTTTCATGTATATTTGCAGTCTTAAATGTCTTCATCATATTCTTGAGTGTTTTATTGTATAATAATTAAATTAAATGTAAAGCTTATATGTATTCAAAATAGTTCGTCTCCATGACCTTAGAATCTAACTTTAGTCTGGAATGATTTGTCAAGCTAAGAAATCAACTATTCTGGATTCATTTTGTTGTTATTATATATTTTGCATACACGTATACATAAATGTCTTACTATGTTTAAGTCTAATATTCACAATCTGACTCAATACACTTGTTGAACTGTCTGAATGCAAGGCAAGCCAATGTATAGTTAAAGGGAAGTAACTCTGCCTGTTCTTATGAATGCAACTCAGAAGTGTTCAAAAGCATTTTCACAAGATTGATTAAATATTTGCAAAACTAACTAATATTTACTGGATTAAGTGTTTCATGTCCAACATTCTTTCGTTTTATTCAAGTTTCCCTACTGGTATTTCACTGACCAATGGTCAGATGTCGATGCTCCAATAACCCTGTTTACACTTGGGGTGGAGGTACCCCATTTGTCAGTCAGTGCCCATCGTGTCTATAGCTCGTTACAAGCAGCCAGTGCAAGTGTTCATATCTAATTGATTTATGTCTTCATAATGGATGAAGTACATAATAATTTCTGGTACAAAAACTACCTGAGCTGTCAAGGGTCTAAATGAATGGTCTGGCATGATTGACAAGGGAGTACATGGTTGTGAATTGTGACAGAGTGGACACTGAATTTGTATAAATATTTGGACTGTCAGGGAATGTGGTTCTGTTTTCCTAGTATAATACCAGTTGTCAGGAACACTCTATCTGTCACTGTTTCCTTAGTATATGGCTAGTTGTCAGGAACAGTCTATCATTGCCTTTTGTGAGAGATGTGACACTCTGTTGCTGTAGTGATGTTTGACCAGTAACACAATATACACAACTATTTATATACAGGTAGTTATAAGGGTTTCAGGTCCTTATCATTGGTCCATCAAGTGCAGATGCAGCTCAAAAGTGAGGGAGGGAGGGACTGGCTCTATTCAGTTGTTGGAAATGAGACTGTTATGTTAACTAAAATGTTATTTAATATGTTCAGGTGAAAGTCAGATTAGAAGTCTTTGTCACAGTTCTGTAATTAAGTTATATTTTGGCTCACATGAAATTAAAACAGTGCAGCAGAAACATCAAGAACCAAATCCTTACTAATTCCATGGCATGGTGCAGCAGTTATCTATCTATCTATCTATCTATATATATATATATATGTAACTTTCAGCGGAATTTGAGGTTTTATTTCTCTGTCGTCTCTGTATGTTAATGTTAAGAATGCAAATTGATATTCTTTTAGTTGTTTAAGCACTTGTCACCTCTATAACAGTAATATGATGACGGTCTGTAAATAATTCCGGACCTGACAATCCTGTGATCCATGTTGTGAGCATCAATCTGCTCATATACAATAAACAAATCTGTGAAGTAACCAAGCCAAACCACTGTGGGTAGCCTAGTGGTTAAAGCATTCGGTCATCACACCCAAGACCCGGGTTCGATTCCCCACAAGGGTACAATGGGTGAAGCCCATTTCTGGTGTCCTCGGCCGTGATATTGCAGGAATATTGCTAAAAGTCGTGTAAAACCAAACTCACTCACTCCGTCACCTGCTACAGCAAGAGTAGATTCCTGGGCCCTGTTTCACAGAGCGATCGTAGCACTAAGGTGATCGTAACTCCTATGCTTTAACATAGACTTACGACAGTCGTAGCACTAAGGTGATCGTAACTCCTATACTTTAACATAGACTTACGACAGTCGTAGCAGCACTGCGATCGCTTTGTGAAACGGGCCCCTGGGACCTATCAATATATTCTCATTAGGAAGCCTCACAGGTGTGAAATGTATTATTCAAATTTACGAACCAATTAGCTGAAGTGGTTTCCTATGAAAGCATTATAATCAACATGCTGTATTATACATTCATGGCCCAACACTTAAACATATGTTAGTCTAATCAACATTTTTAATAGAAAATATGCGACATATGTCAGGATGATATTGATTTCTCCCAGGCCTGAAATTATTTTTGTGTTTACTGTAAAATGTAAACACTTCATTCTTTTAGTGAGTGTCTGTGAGAAAATGTCAGTTTAATCAGTGGTTGGTCAACAAGGAAGGAAAAATGTCTGAGTGTTCTGTAAGAGATACAGTCCACATGTGCCCAGCAGTTTGGTCATGGTTTATTTATACAAGACAGCATAACATTGTAGACATATTGCTAAATCGTTTAAGTGTAACATATATCAGTGAAGGAATTTTAATAGTGTTTAGGGAAACAGTTTTCTCCAGCCATTATGAAGCTGGAAGCCCTCGGGGCGTGAAGTTTCACCCAGCTTGGGATGTGTGAGTTGTGTGGAGGTAGGCAGTGTGTATGTGTCAAATATGTCTGTGCTTTGTGAATATCAAAATATGTCTTCATTTCTATATGTGCGCTATGTTTTTATCAAAATATATCTACATTGTATATGTATGCTATGTTTACAGGAAAATATGTCGCCATTATACACATTAGCCTTGCTCCAAGGCTGTAGTGAATGTAGACTAACGCTTAGTCCCTGAATATATATAATTTTAATAGTAACAAATAAACCCATTTAAATTGGAAAGGAGTCCCAGGGAGACCAGAGATTAAGAACCTGGATAAATCTAGACTTGCTTCATTTAGGGCTTTAGCATTGCAGGGAGGGCTAGGCAGTAGGGAAAGTAATGGGGTTCAGGTACTGTGAGACAGACTATGCTGAATGCTAAGCCCTTGGATGTATATTCTATCCTTTAAAGAGGCAAGTCTAAATAAGCAGGTGCCAGTCTGTTAGAGGGACAATGTGTTCATTTTAGTTTTAGTTTTCAGAAATTATCATTTAAATTAATTGTTACCTTAGAGACTTGTGCAAGTCTATGTACCATGCATCTACCTTATTATACATTCAGCACACTCACTGTAAGGCATATCTTCATTGTAGATAAATAATATCTCAAGATGCTTGTACATCACTTTTTTGTCATATATGACAATAGATTTCACAGGTACCCTTGTACACAGATATGTTTCCTTTTAATGAATTATAAGCACTGTTCTTTGTATTCAAAATTCAAATCCCTAAATAATTTCATAATCAAAGAGCTGTCTAACATTAGATAATCATTAATAAATTAGATAATATTAAAGCACAAAACTGTATTTAAATCAGACTACAATATTAATTTATGAGTTCATTCTGAAAGATAATTATGATGGAGTGGGTGCTTGGAGGCTAATTATTTGGTCTAGCCTATCAGATGAATATTCACTTCAAGCCTTCGGGATATGGAAATAGTTGTGTCTGTCATTTGTGCTACCCATTGTCAGATATATGGAGGTATAGACTGATGAACATATTACAACTGGTCGAAATGCATGCAATGAACCATGGTTGTGTTAAACTAAAATTAGTTCCCCCTTTGAGTTCGTTATAACCATACTTTACGGAATACTGATGAACATTTTGGAATTACACGCCCAATATACACAGATATATTTTGATGAAATCGCATATATATTGATATACACAGATTATACTGATGTGTACAGATGTATATAAATTGCGATTTTAAAATTGAAAATAAAAATATACAGGCATTGCTGAAGAAATGTACTTGAACATTTCATATATTCATAAACTGTATTGTTTATACCTCCTCAGGGGAACAGTATCAATACTTCGAATAGTGTAAGAAGTCATCAATCCCCTTATCAGTAGGATAGAGTTACTCATTAATAATTTGTCCGGCAACTTTGTGTTTTGAGCCCGATCTCCAGCACACTGCTCCATTTACCTCCTACAGTGCTCCTTGTTACTTCAATGGTGATATTTCACGCTGACATATTAAAAATACCCCGCACATTTTACTTGCAACATTACATGTTCGGCAATTTCTGGATCTTGCGTACTTCAAAGCAGAGTTTATTTTTCCCATGGTAATTAGATTAGAAGGAGAACCTGAGCTGAGCGATGGCCTCCGATGGGAAGGAGAACGTCACCTCCATAGCCTTTGTCTTGTCATACACCTTGCTGTTATGACCAGGTTCAAGATGTCTGAAGGGGTTGGGATTTAGATTACTGATACAGATTTTTGTAGATGACATCTTGAATGTTGTTCATGGATACAGGACGTGTCGGTGTGATGTCAGGTAGGGGGAGCTGTTTCAAATACTGGATGTTGATGTCATGTGTACAGTGTGATGTGTTTGGGAAATGTGTATCCGTGTGTCCTTTTACATATAGTTAGCAATGTGTAGGTGTGATATCAATCTGTATATAGTGAAGTCAGGTGTTAAGAGAATGGTATGAACTTGCTCTTGATATTGTCTGAAAGTTATCATGTACTTTTTTTAAAACTATTATTGATATTGATTTTTTCTTTTTCTTGTTCTTGACAATCTGACTGGTACCAAGTGACTTGAATGTTATCTCTGTGACTGTCTCATCAATACCCTCAGACTGTCACTTTCTGAATGTGACTCTGCAAATCTCTGACTTCCTGAGACCTTCTGACTGTCGGGCTGAAACTGTATGACTGTCACTTTCTGAATGTGACTCTGTGAATCTCTGACTTCCTGAGACCTTCTGACTGTCGGGCTGAAACTGTGCAACTGTCACTTTCTGAATGTGACTCTGTGAATCTCTGACTTCCTGAGACCTTCTGACTGTCAGGCTGAAACTGTATGACTGTCACTTTCTGAATGTGACTCTGTGAATCTCTGACTTCCTTAGACCTTCTGACTGTCGGGCTGAAACTGTGCAACTGTCACTTTCTGAATGAAACATTTTCTTATGTTTTTGACTATCAAATTAACAAATCCAACTTGTCCTCATTGCTTTAGGCTGGTGTTTTATGAGAAGATAGTCTGTCTCACAGTCCCTGAACCACATTAATTTCCCTACTGCCAAGCTTTCTCTGCGGTGCTAAAGCCCTAAATAAAGCAAGTCTAGATTTCCTCAGGTTCCTCTGAATCTCTGGTCTCCCTAGGGCTCCTTATCAATATAAATGGGTTTGTTTGTTACTATCAAAATTATATATATTCAGAGACTAAGCCTTAGTCTAATGAGAAGACTATCAAGTTTGTGGGGGTAAACAACTTGTCTCTTTAGATTTTCACTTGTCACAGACTAACAGACCAGCGGTCATGTCCTTGCTCTTGGTGACCAACACTGTGAGGCTGTGACTTTACTGACAAACACTCTTTCACATGATTCTGTCAGTAATTGTCTCCGTGACTCTTTCAAACTCCCTACCCATCGCAAACAAACCTGTCACCATTTTCAATTGAGTATTTGTTTTGATAGGGACAATGTTGGTATGTATTGTGCTCTTTGATAGATTGGACAGACATAGCCTGTCCTGCTGGCCAGCTGTAATAACACATTACATACACAGGGGTCGCGGACCACCGACCGCCATTGAAAACCCCAATTACCTGCTTCAGCGAGTTGAGGTCCTGCCTCCATTAATCCATGCCTCAATGGCATCTTCAAACCAAACCTACAGCCTACAGCCTTAAGTAAGATTACAGGTTAACCACTTCAACTGATGGATTATCTGCACCTAGCTTAATTGCATACTTTATAGAGCAATTGAGGACAGTTGCCAGGACGATTCAAAAGCATTTTAATCTCAAGATGTGCTGCAGCTTAATTTTGTGTTTTAATTTCTTCTGGTAGTCATTTAAAATGAAGATTAAGGACAGCCAGGAGGTGATTGGAAATCTTATCAATTAATTCTGACAGATTCAATGAGACAGTTTATTGATTAGGTTCCTCCAATTAGTGTCAGGATAATTATCAAGTCTACATGCCATGCTCAAATGTCAGTCAGTAATTGTTGATTGATCTTAAGCATTTGTGGATAACATCTTCAGATAAGTTCATGATATTCCTTACAAGGTATATGAGGGGCGGTGGGGTAGCCTAGTGGTTAAAGAGTTCGCTCATCACGCCGAAGACCCGGGTTCGATTCTCCACATGGGTACAATGTGTGAAGCCCACTTCTGGTGTCCCCCGCCGTGATATTGCTGGAATGTTGCTAAAAGTGTCATAAAGCCAAACTCACTCACTCATTTACAAGGTATATGAGAAAAGCATTCTTTAAATATGACACAATGTCTTGCTTCCAATTTAACCTTGGCTGTAGTACAAGCATATAATAATAATGAGAGCATAGGTGGCCAAGTTGTGCTTGCAAGAAACCAATAATTCTGGGTTTGAATCCTGATTATGTTTCCTGGTTTGTCAGCACCATTCTGATGCTTCAGGGTTTCAAAAAAGTGGTTTTGCTCGTCACGCTGAAGACCCAGGTTCAATTCCCCACATGGGTACAATGTGTGAAGTCCAGTTCTGGTGTTCACTGCCGTGATATTGCTGGAATATTGCTAAAAGCAGCATAAAACTATATCACTCACTCACTCACAAGAGTGGTAAACTTCTGGGACCTGTATCTCTGTATTCTGTCCTCCCACACTAAGCAGACAGGAAGTGGTGTGAAACAAAACTCACTCACTAGAGTAAATAATACAATTCATTTTAAAAGTTGACAGTAAATCTATAGGTAAAATATTCCAATTTTAAAATGAATAAAACCCATTCCTGAAACATTTTAAGACAATTTTATTAATTAATAATTATTCATCACAGCAATATTTTAAGACAAGTTATACATTTGACCCTGCTTTCAAAGACTCCTTTGACTATATATAAACTTTCACTTGAGTCTTTTAGAGTGTGATATTAACCCTTCTTTTGCTAGTGGTAATGGTGTATCCATGAATTTTAGCTGACGATGCACACTTCCCAGCCCCTTGAAAGGGTTAATTATCACAAGTTTGCTTCAATGGACATTATAATCAATCAGGGTTTTGTGTAATCAGGAAACACAATCTTCAATTATGTTGAAATCATTTCATATTTCTTTGGCGTTTTCCTTTGTCAGTCACTAAGTACCTATGTATATATAGATGTTCAACATCAATCTATAATTTCCCCTCAAGACAGCATTTCGCCTCAATGTCCCAAAGTCACAATCACTATCTTGAAGCAGTCAGTCGAAAAATTAATATCACATTCTTAACTGAACGTCTTCATCAGATTTAAAGTTGTCAGCAATATCGATCAACGTGACCCTCTGTCGCCCCCAATAAAAACACAAGCCCAGTCGATACATGCGTCTGAACGATATTGTATCTCATCACCTGTGTCAGCCACAATAGGGTTAACCTGTTTGCTCTATTGATCAGGCCGGCAGGAAAAACGGAGACAATCGTTAAAATACATCCCTCTATTGTAATCGTCACACCTCCATTATCAGGGGACACCCAGCTGGCTAGCTGCTAGTTTTTAGCTAAGGTTAAAAGTCGTGTATTTCGGGCCTTAAATAGTGCTTACTGAGGTGTGAAGTTGGCTGGCTGAGCAAGCCTTGTCCAACCACTGCAGAATTGGGTCAGGTAGTCCTTGTCAACATACAGACATGGGGACAGAGGTAGGACTTTTTTTATTCCCAAATGGATGACTTTGACACAAAATTAACCTGTAGAGTTTGTTAGAGAGGCACAATGTGTAGCTTAGTCACAACGTGCACCGGAAGACCTTGAAGTTATCGATTTCAAATTCTTGTCAACTCTTGTCGCGAAGTTGTATGGGTGGCTTGAACTGCTGTATGGTGAATGAAAACTTTCAGTGGGTGTGCACTTCATTCACTGAGTGGAGGGAGTGCTGTATTTATGATCGAGTATTCAGGTTTGTAGCGATACTACAGTAATGTTTCATCTGTACAGCCATTTGCCACCATGCCTGTCAGACAGTTAGGACAGTTTAAATTACGTATTGCAGGTAAGACAAATCATTAAGCTCAGACTGATTTCATGTTTTGTTTTGATAATATCTAACTAAGCAAATTTATTTTGTTCTTTAATATGAGTTGCTAGACGTGTTTCTTTACAGTTAAAAATGTTTTTAGTCATATTGGGATAATTAATTAAGTAGCCTGCTTTGCTTGGTGTGTAGAGGGATCAGTTTTCAGACAGATCAGTAAATAGTATTTTTCAAATACCTTGAGACAGGTGTGCCTTGTTTGATGTGGCTGAGGTCAAGGTGACCTACAGACAGCTGATAGTCAAGGCAATGTGTCATATTAATGTTAAGGCCTGTAACTTGCAAGGTGTTGACTTGTTTCGCCTTTCGTGCTCGGATAACACAATTTTCACCGTTTTCAAACAGAACATGCTGAGGTATATTTTTATGTGTTTTTTTCACCTGTTTGTCTTTGGTTTTGTGTCGTCGGAGACGTTTGTTTGTGTTTCTGTGACTCTGCTATTTTTCATTGATTAAAGAAAGGTATTACGAATATAAAGGTATGAACACATTCTACAATCACCTGAAGTTATTTTCTGAGGAAAATACATGGATTTTGTGGCGCCCACCCAATGTCATAGTCAACATTTCAACATGTCTTTTAAGAGGAAAACTTACAACCCAGCTATCAACTGGAACTACAGTAAGGAATTCTCTAACTTTTCCAATAGAATAGAAAATTCCTTGACCCTTTTGGTCCGTTTGCGCTATCAAGGAAGCTATGTGAGTGATGTTGAGATCACACCTGTAAATTTCACAACATCAAAGAACTTCATGTACAGGTGGGTAGCCCAGGTGAGATGAGAGATACCTGGCGTACCTGTTCAGGCGAAATTCGTCAATGCCACAGGTTACCCACCCTGTCCAAACTCTGTTTGTAAGCCTCCAGACGTAGATTGATAGGAAAGATCTGAAGTGTGTTTTGCTTGGTAAACTTTCATTACTGTTTTATTTCCTGGGATAGGTGGGTAAGGTACGAGTTTCATTGTAGTTGTGATTGTGATTTTGATCAGGATCTTTGATGTTGAGGATTCAGCGCAACATGTTATGGAGGAGGTAAGTGTTATCGGTACATAGTGGATACAAATTCATGAACATTTTACATGAAGTTTCCGTTTGATCTTGGACATTGAACTTTTACTAAAATACTAAAATATACCTTTCAAGTACCTTCTTGAAAATAAGCATTGTTAATATAAATAATAAAACCATATGCAAAGCCTATTACAAACAATTTTTACAGAATTGATTGATTCTGGTGAACTGATTTTCGACTGGATAAACTACATGGGCAGATCCGGGGGGTGGGGGTGGTTCAGGGGGTTTTGACCCCCCTGAAAATCACTTAAGACCACATTGAAGTGTTTTTTTGCGTTGAAGGAGCCAAGTGGGGGTTCAGATCCCCCCCTTTCAAAATTTCTGGATCCGCCCATGAACTATATGAATATAGCAGGTGTTCTTTAACTAATTTTGGAATAATGTCATCTGGTTTTCAGTTCTTTTTGGAGAATCTGTGACAGTGGGATGTAGTTTCAATTCATGACAGATTTACCATTGTCATTCAAAGAAATCTTATTTTGACGTGTATGTAAATTGCAGGCTTAGTCGTCTTAATAAAGCTGCCCGGATATCGTTCCATGATGAAGTGGTCATGTCAAGAATTGTGTCTAGCTGTTAACACTGAAAGCAATGCTGAACATCGCAAGGATATTCAGTGCCAAGAATAACAATAATGATCCATAATTCATCGTTAAATTGTGTTATTTTCGTCAAACATTAACCAACGTATGGAAACCACATGGTTAATGTTTGCAATCAATGCCCTGGGTGAAAACTTGGAATATTTGTTTGAGATGAATGTAATTAAATTAGGTACCAGACAGAATAATTTGTTGTTGTGGTTGGCATGCCATCATGATGGAGTTGGAGTGGTGCATGGTTGACGGTAGGCAGGTTGACAGTAAGCACGTTACAGTTTCAAGAAATCACAATTTCAGACATGAGTGACAGTGAGTGAGTGAGTTAACTTTACGCCGCACTCAGCAATATTCCACCTATATGGCAGCGGTCTGTAAATAATAGAGTCTGGACCAGACAATCCCCTGATCAACATCATGAACATCTATCTTCGCAGTTGGTAGACAATGACATGTGTCAACCCAGTCAGCGAGCCTGACCACCCGATCCCATTAGTTGCCTTTTACTACAAGCATGGGTTACTGAAGGCCAATATTCTAACCCGGACCTTCATGGGTCACATGAGTGACAGGGCCTCCATGATTGTTTTGTTTATTGGGCAATATTTATCTCTTCATCTGGATCTAACAATCCAGTGATTGATATAATGAGTAGTCATCCATTCCATCGTGGTAAGCTTACTGATACCTGAACATGTCACCAGTGCTATGTCATCACTTACAACCAGCGTAGGTCAAGATGTCAACCTCCATCTCTAAGCACCTCATAAATATTGTATAGTCTGTTTCTAATTCTAGATCTAGTCTGTTTCCATGGCAACATGAAACTGCATAGTCACTCATAGTTGTTAATAATTTTGAAGCATTAGAAGCGTATTGAAGTGTCCAATGCGATATCTACGAGGTTACCTCCCTTGGTACACTTAGTGTCACATTGAATTGTCATAGCTTAATCCTTTCTAATCCCTGAAAGGCTTCCTGTGGCAGAGTATGTGCCTTTATGTTAAAGCTTTAGCTTAAGCTATCTGTAACCTCTGAATGCGGTAGCACATCGTCCAGTGCACACTGGTCACAAATGAGGACAAATGTTGCTGGAATAACTGGTCGGGGGACCATGTTCGGCAGCTTGGCTGTTGAGTGAGTGAGTGAGTTTAGTTTTACGCCTCACTCAGCAATATTCCAGTTATATGGCAGCTTGGTTATTGAGAGTTCTAGAGCACACTGAACATGTTAATATGGTGTCTCCTTAACCAAGATGTTCAAAATATGCCTATCTTCACCCAGCATTCAGTGGGTACCAGGAAGGATGAGAATGGTAATGTGACAGTTGAACTTAGTTCTTCATATGACAGTCTGTATTGTGCATTCCCCAAGGGGGTTGATAAAGAGTTCTGAGGGCACACTGTTCCAAATTACTAAGTGAGGCATAAAACCACTCCTCACTCACTCATATTAGTAATTTATGCACTGTATACACGCTATAAATCCCAACAAGGTCACATAGACAAAGCTAGTTACTGTAGATTCCCCACACACATCAAACTGATTTGATTTAATGTACAGAAAATCAATATTTTCCATTATGAAAAGAGGAGATGTAACTCTTTTAAGAAAATCAGTATTGGAAGATAGAAGGTCATAAAGAAACTTTACACTCTCATCGATAAGAGTCTAAGATTGCCTCTCTCTTTTTCTCTCTCTCTCTCTCTCTCTCTCTCTCTCTCTCTCTCTCTCTCTCTCTCTCTCTCTCTGTCTCTCTCTCTCTCTCTCTCTGTCTGTCTCTCTGTCTGTCTGTCTGTCTCTATGATATTAGTTTGAACTCTCCATTGCAAGATTGCTTGTGGAATTAATTCCAACAATCCGAAACCAATTGTCACAGCTTGTATTTCAGTATCATTGCTCACATTAAAAGTTCATTACAACATTGTATTGTGTGTATGAAGTCATGTTGAAATTTATGAATGTCTTTTAAAATATCTGTCTCAGATCAGTGAAACAACCTTCAAAACATCTGCATGCTTGCTTAAAATTTATAGTCATCATCCATGAGACGTTTAAGATAGAAAAAAATGTACTTTAGTCCTCTTTGAAGCTTTGTTTGCCCAGTAACACTGTTTGAGTTTAAAAAGTTCATAGGCTTCTCTCATAGAGAAATTAAATGGCTGTATGCTTAAGATGTTCAATTAGGCATTATGTTTTTGTTAAATTTCCACTTGAAGATGTGTGTTGTATTGTGCTTGACATAGTTAAGCAGCATATCCACCAGCTGCCAGAATGGTTGTGCGGCGAGTTTTCTGACTTGAAGACTCTTTGTGTAGGCATGCTTAGAGTCATTATATTCTTGAGATGGAAGGACCTTGCAGTACATCAAGAAATTTCACAAGAAATTATTTTTAGACAAAATATGAACAAGTCATTTAGCCGCCTTGAAGTTGCATTGTATACATTGTAATCTCAATTGAAAGGATTTTGAAGAATGAAAAATTTGACTGATTAAAGATCTCACATTGCTATTTTGTTGAAATTTAATGTACCTTACAGGAGAAAGAAAAATTGATGAATGAGGATGTTTTTCTGATAAAACTGTAATTTTGATTTATTGGAGTTTAATTATTAAACGCTTTGTCAGTCCATTTTTCGCCGATATTTTTATTGTGTTTGTCATCTGTCGCATTCCTTTCATAAGTTTGTGTTGTGTGGATTGGTGGGTTTGTTATTTTTCAATTTCGCCACCCAAATCTAAAATATGACATTAAGTTTTCCAGTACAAACCAGTGGACTTTATGCTACCGAGAATCATTTACCAGGTAGTCCTTAAATTATTTTGAGTTTATGTGTTCTGTGATTTCAGGTCTGGATGCCATCAATGACATCAGTGGTCAGACAATATTATGTACTCCTTTCCCTGATATATGTACTACTTTCTTGGCAGATTATTCTGTGATTTCAGATCTGGATACCGTCAGTTAGATCAGTGGTCAGACAATATTATGTACTACTTTCCTGACAGATTATTCTGTGATTTCAGATCTGGATACCATCAGTTAGATCAGTGGTCAGACAATGTTATGTACTACCTCCCTGACATATGTACTACTTTCCTGAGTATTTTGTTATTTCAGATCTGGATGTCATCAATTACATCAGCTGTCAGACAATATTATGTACTACTTTCCTGACAGACTATTCTGTGATTTCAGATCTGGATACCATCAGTTAGATCAGTGGTTAGACAATATTATGTATTCCTTTCCCTGACATATGTACTACTTTCCTGACAGATTATTCTATGATTTCAGATCTGGATGCCATCAATACCATGAAGATGGAGTTACACGGGGTGGAAGTGTGCCCGGCATGTCGGCTGCCGTTTGACACGGGCAAGAAGCGGAAACTTATCGATGCGTGTGGTCATGAGCGCTGCTACACCTGCATGTTCAACAGTGAAACCTGCCCTATATGTGCAGCCAATGGAAGTGAGTATAGTAGTATATAATGAGTTCTTGTTCAATACAGCAGGGAATACAGATGGCTTTGTCGATTAACCAAAGAAATTCATCTGTTTGATTGGCACTTCTTTATTATATATGATGCAACGTTTCTGTATAGATTCTTATACCGTTGTCTAGCACTCTTGCTATGGTATGTCAGAAACTTGTTATCATGGATTTGAATCTAATGTTTCGCTCACTCACTCACTCTGTAAAACCTCACCCCACCCCACCTACAATAAGCGTTGAAGCTGCTAATCATTATTTCCTGTCTATATTGCTGCTCATGCTATAAGGGGTGGTGGGGTAGTCTAGTGGTTCAAGTGTTCGCTCGTCACGCCCAAGACCCGGGTTCGATTCCTGACATAGATACAGTGTGTGAAGCCCATTTCTGGTGTCCCCTGCCATGATATTTCTGTAATATTGCTAAAAGCTGCATAAAACTAAACTCACTCACTCACTCACTCACTCATGCTATCATCCACCAATTTATCAACTCGATCATTTACAGACAGCAAGCTACGACTGGAATATTACTGACTGACATAATACAACATTCCCTCCCTCCTATGTTCTTTGTGGTGGAGACTTCAGGCACCTTTACCATGGAATAACATCTCATATGTAACATTGTTTCTGTGAACTTCTGTAAGGAAATACTGTAATTTCCGAAAACCATTAAAAACAAGAAGACGACTCTTCTCTATGTCTTCCTGTACATTCAAAAGCTTGAAAAAGAAAACAGGAAGAATGTGAAACAAAAACGTGAATAACCAATGTGAAAGCCATGTTGATACGCTGTGGGTGGCCCACTATTCACAACAATGGCCTGTTGTACTGAGAACTATAAACGGGTTGTGTAAAAGATTTCTCTCATTTTCTCATGGCTTAAGACTTAACACTTAATTTAACCCTATGGACAGCCTAACAAAAAAAATTCTGAATTCTGAATTTGCAACGCAAAATTACAAGATAGACTGTTCTCTTTCGCCAAATAGGGATAGTTAAGCTTGGGTCTATTTCTAATGTATCACACAATTTGAAAGTAAATTCAAGCTTCCTGAAGTAAATTAAATTGTTATATATTCTTTTTATGCGGGATTTCACTTTTACTATTGTGTAAGTTGTACTTCTGACATTGAATTATGAGCAACTGATTTGTTATTGGGCTCAGTGGAAGGGAGGTAACTCATACAGACCCTGTACTGTACAACTACGTTGTTGATGAACCAAATATTCCAGACGTAATTTTGTATATCTACTATGGTTAAAGCTGCTAAAATACAATTATGTACCTGATTTAAGGTCTAGTCCAAGGTCATTTTGCTATGTATCCATATAAACAGGTATTAAACCTGCATAAAATCTGGTACTATATAATATTGTTTAAGGCAATGATTTCCATCACATTCAGCTGGGAATCTTCTTTCATATCCTTACGATGTAATGAATCAACTATACCTGTTCTAAGAATCAATACCGAACTGTCGCATCATATATGATAAAGGAGTTGTTATCCATAAAGAATCTTACTTTCTTATTTCTCACCAACTTCTAAAATGCCAATCAAACAGATATAATTGTTATTACGGTCGCGAAGCAAGCATTTCATCTCCAGTCAAAATTGCTTCTTCATTTTCTGTCCATGAAAACAACTAAAAAGTCAGTAAGTATTTTTTTGAATGCAGGAAACATTCAATTTCCTGGCGCTAGACTTAGGAAACTGAAACGGACACATTGACAGAAGAAAAAATTTTTTATTAAAAAATAATCATAAAATATGATGAAAAGGAGCGCAGAGACTTTCTTCATTTTCAGAAACTGTGAAATCTAATCTTGCCACATATTCTAGACTTGGATATATCTGTTTCTGGGTCTGTATGACAGACTACTTCTTGCACATGTGATTCGTATCACCTTGCACTTATCCAATGTTTCGTCACAACATGGCTGAGATATTGCCGATGTGACGTTAAATATCAACTCACTCACTCACTTATCCAATGTCTGTGCTATATTTCAGTACCTCAACAGAACGGTGATCGTAATCACAACACTGTTCAGGACCCTGCAGCATACTCCCCGTATCGACCCAAGTTAAAAAACTAACGGACACTTTACCACTTTTATGCAAACCCGTCATGATGGACATGTTCCCATGGTTACGGATAATACTACACAAACTACACCAAAGACTGGTGCCCCTCCAATAAAACCGAAAAGTAAGTGGATTTATTTTTTGTTGTTGCCAGGAGCAAACTCACAGATGACATTCTGCTGCTGTTGTTGTTGTTGTTGTATCGAATGTATTGATGTCTTTTGTCCTGTGGCCGCCATCGTGGTCCGATGGATTCAGACAGCCCTGAGAGTGGAAAATCTGTGGTTTGATCTCATGCCACTTTATTCAAACAGTGGGAGGTGGGGTAGCCCAGTGTTTGCTTGTCATGCTTGTCGGGTTGGATTCCCCACATGCATGCAACGTGTGAAGCCCATTTCTAGTGTCCCCTACCGTGATATTGCTGGAATATTGCTAAAACATAAAACTGAACTCACTCACTCATTCAAACAGTGTTAAAAGATGGAACTTGTTATCCTGCCTGACCTGTCTGTGTTCCGTGTCTGAGTCAGGTGTTCATGTTAAACTTGGCTAAACATCCCAGACAGTATAGCATGGGGAAGTTCATATAGTCCACCAGTGCCTGCTGCTGTAGTGCAACGACCTTGACCCCGACATAAACACCGATTTCACCTCTCTTGAACGACAGAATTGTATTGTGAAACTGTAGCCCAGTGGACAATTAGTCGAAAACATCTCTTTGAAGGGATGTGGGATATTGTTTCAGATTTTAATAACGAAAAGTTTTGTTGGTTTTCGGGGAGAAATGCATTGTACATGAATTATGTAGTCATCTTTAAGTTTGGCTAGGCTGAGTTGATGATAATGCTTTAGAAATCTTATAAACTGAGATCTGACAGTTGTGGTTGTTATTGTCGATTATCGGCAGTATTTGAAAAACTAACATTTTGATTATATATTATTTCTTTAATTTTAAATTTTTAAATTCAGGACCCATATGACAAGTCAAACAAAATATAAGCGCTTGGATTCATCATCTCTGATAAGAGTCTATGATTCTCCTTTAACACAAGACTATTTTGATTATCAGACAGGAAATGCCATAGTTTGGTTGAGCAGGTTACAAATTGAGATAAATTAAGATCTCACTTTCTCCAAAGTGACTCATCTGTTATGTTGTCAAGAATACATTTTTCATGGAATGTTGGAACCAAATTCTTCATTTTTCTTTGCAACGTTGAAAGCATCAATGGAATGCCTGCAGCAACACAGGGGGCACTTTTATTATTGTACACAATGGTATATGGGTGTTTTGGGGGTCTGTTTTCAATCACTGGTTCCTGTGATAGATAATTAGGAAACCCCCTGCCTGTGTCGTTAATCTAATGGCTATATATTGTATTGCCTATGTTCGGAGAGTCTATACGGAACGTATGTCACAGCAACTGTTATTATCCCATGCAGACAGACATTACTATAATCATTGTCAGTGATACTGCTGGAGATTATGGCAAGAATAGGACCCACCGGCGAATGTTGTAAGGGGTCGGGGATTATTGTCAGGGATATGATGTTGACAGTGCTTTAAAACATGCAATTCTTTTGTTGAAAGGGGAAGTTATTTTCCAATATAGCAGCACATGTGGTTCGAGTGAGTGAGTGAGTGAGTGCCAGGCAGGATAGTGACAAATAACATCTTTTAACCCTCTTTGAATGAGCGAGTTCAGCGTTACACTGCTTTTAGCGATATTCCAGCAATATCCCAGCGGGGGACACCAGAAATGGGCTTCACACATTGACATGTTGTTTGAATACATGTACGGAACAATTTTGGTGGGAGGTCATTTAGAACCTTTTTCTGTGTTGTTTAACGGATTTAAAATCTGACAAAATTATGGTCACATGGAAAAAATTGTTTTGATGACTGAACCAAATCTAGCTTCTCACAAATGGTTAAGGTCACAAACTATATATATGCTTATTATGTTCATGCAGTTAGCTATTTTTAACAGTTCAAAATTTTTGAACAGTTTTGTAAATCTTGAATTTCACCAAGAGGAAACAGAGAATATCCCTTCTAGTTTTAATGCAAATAGTGGATTGGTGTGAATTGTCACCCATAATATCAACCACCAGTTTGCATGACCAAGATTTGAATATTTACAGGCTATCATTAGGTGGCTGAAATTATTGGACTCCAGCCTTTAATGTTCCCTCTCTACTTCATGTCAATGTACTCCGTCAGCCAAATTCTTCAACACACAAAGCTGTCAGTGAAGAAGCCAAGTTTGAGATATCTATAGCTTGAGGCCATGGTAGATTAATGACTGAGTTATTTATCAGGAATTTCTAATGACTTTGTGTCAGTTTCTTTTAATTAACCAAAGTTAATGATTTGTAACATCAGGAAACCATCTCAGTTGTTGTTTTCTCTGTCCCGACATGGTGTATAAACAGTCCCACCTTATAGCACACATGATTCTCTGTAATGAACAGACCCACCACATCACAATCCTATCTACCAGATAGGGTTCCATTCATCTTCATCCAGAGTTATCTCCCCATGAAAACAAAGATAGTATTTTCTCTCATTTCACCATCTGGGAAATGTCACTCAAATACCTCCAGAACAGAGAAATAAAGATAACCAACTTGACAACTGTGTATTTAAAGATAAACGTACACTACACACACTGTTTTTTATTGCCTGTGTTGGAATTAAATCTTCAGCTTTGTGTAACTGCAACAATTCAGCACAACATAGACTAACAACTAGTCTCTCAAATGAACATATTATACTGAAAAAAAAGTTCATAGCAAAAAATATATATATATATAATGAAAAGGAGCCCTCAGACTTTCATCATTTTCCTGAAGCTTGGGAAATCTAGACTTGCCACATTTTCTAGACTTTGCGTGGGCACTCTTGGATATATTTGCTTCAGGGTCTGTACGAGAGACTAAACACAACACTATGTTGCTTTGTTGCAGAAGTAGAATACAGAATAGGAATATTGAACTAACTGAGGGAAGCATTTCTAAAATCCTTTTTAGCAGAGAAGTATTTTGAGAGATGTTTCCAACATATAGCTGACAGGAGTTCCTTCAGTAACAATCTTTGGAATGGACAAAGCACGAGAAAACTATCTTGACAGACGGCTTTTGGTGCGTCATGTTAGTCTTCAAGACACAAATAGCCCAAGCTGATAATCTACGACCAACTTCTTTACTTCTGAGTTCCACATTCCTGTATACAACGGTGCTCAGGTATCTGTTTTCTGTGAATATACTTGTCTGGTTTTCTTCTACAAACCAGAATCCGGCAACAAACACAACGATGTTTTCAGTCGTTATTCAAGGAACAATTTTGAAAATGCTGGTAAATGACCATCTGGAGTGAGATTTCCATATCACAGTATTTCGAAATACCAATTGTGAAAGACAGCGCTCAGTGGTGAATTTGATGCAAAACCGAAAGTGAAATTGAGGAAGGTTTAATGAAAGGCGGAAAGCGATGAGAGAAGGAAGAATGTGTTTGAAGAAATATTTGAATAAATTAAGGGGAAGTGAATCCGTCCACCAGAAGTTATATAATTTTCGATGTTATTTATAGACAAAATAATTCTCCCCGTTATAACATCGTCCTTAACAATGAGACATGCACTCAAGCATCCTATAGAAAGAACACTTGTGTCGAGCAAGTAATTTTGTTATGTGAAAACTGCAAATACATAAGGTGTTTTCCATTAACTTTTATGCTATTTACATATAGAATTAATCCTTTTCACATTCCAAAGAAAATTTGCTTATGTTTTGAAAATTGCATTCGAAAATCAATTACAGTACGACCATGTTCTATTTTCATGGAATATTAACATTTGCTGGGATTGGAATTAGAAAGTTTGTATGTCGTGTTTTGCTGTGCTTAAGAAAAGAAAAGTTACCACAGTACTTATTTCTGAAATAGCTTTCTTATTATTTGTTTTCTCAGAGGATTTAAATCCATTAGTGGATGTGCAGTGCGTCAGGTAGACAGTCAAGGTACAGATGGACATGAGTCATGCTTTGTGGAAAAGAGGGGGGCTAAAAGCAGGCTTTTGTTGTGTTTAACCAGTTGTACAGACAATAGTTTTTTGATAGAATTTCAGGTCAAATCTTTATCAGACGCTAGGACAATAAGAAGACTGTTGGATAAAGACTTGTCAGCTTGACATTTATAGAATTAACTCACTTGACAGCTGACAGGTTTAGTTTGGAGAATTTATTTAAATGAAAGCATATAAAAATTCAGACAAAATGGTGTACCTTGACTAATGCCACACTTTTTACTGACATAATTTTACCAAAGAATTAGCTTTATGATCTGAAACTTCAAAATAAAACAGGATTAAATCTTTGTATCTGAATATTGTATTTTATTCACAATTATAAATGCATAGTTAGATATCAATGTTAAATCTGTTGATAATTTGGGATGCTGACTATCAACACTGTAACAGGGTGAGTGAGTGAATGCACTTCTTGAAGCCCATTCTTGGAATCATGACCGATAATGGCTAAAAGTTGACTTGCACAAGTCTCCACGGAATTGATATTATTAATAAACAACAGACAAACAAAAAACAACTGGCAATCTTACTGTTCTCTTATAAAGACTTGTCTATTATAGGATAGAATTACTACTCTGACATGTACAATACAGACTTGAGTGAGTGAGTGAGTTCAGTTATACACCACCTTTAGCAACATTCCAGCAATATCACAGCGGGGGACACCAGCAATGGGCTTCACACATTGTACCCATGTGGGGAATCGAACCCAGGTCTTCGGTGTGATGAGCGAACACTTATACCACTAGGCTACCCTCTGCCCCTGCACTGTAACTGGTATTTGAAGAGAATAATTTTTTCGTTATATTTGCAACGGCGATGACTATGCACTGATTAAAAATTATTCACATTTTGTATTTGGGGTGAAATTGTGTAGTTTTTGTATAAGAACTATGAGATGTTAATTGTTTGGTCGGCATTCTAGAAGTTAGTCAAACATGAAGCATACAACTTTATGGATGACAACTTCTTGATTATTGCATACAGCGATGTATCGATGTAGATTCTTACACCGTTATCAAGCTAAACGCGACTATGGGATGTGCAAATAGAAATGTATCCGTATCACTTGTCGGTAATCTGTCAACCGGAACAGATCGGCTTGCAAAGAAATAGGAAACACTGTACTCTGACTGGCATTCTCATATATACTTTGTCCGCAGTGACATTCACATATACCATCATTCATCAGTTTAACATATATCACCATTCTGCAATTTAAAGGCACAATGTCACGCATTTTCGACAATATTTTGTCCTATATTATATATATTGGGGCATATGCCCTCACTTTAGCTTCCTGTTGATGCAGTAAAAGACTTATTATCCCGTACGCCTTGCCTGAAATGGGTAATTGCCTTGAAATTGGTAATTGAAACTTGTATAGATTCATATGAACCTTTAATTTAATATTGTAATCTAAATACGTAATTTGTTTTGGAATAAATTATATGGTAGCTTCCCTGAGGGCTGATATTTAGTATTATTGAGAAAAGTGTGGTGTGATATAGTGCTTTTAACATATATCACCATTCTTCAATTTAACATATATCACCATTCTACTTTGCCTCAGAATGTATATTTGTTCTGCCGTGGTGTTTATGATTTTACGTCTTGGATCCATAAAAAAATCAGCTATTGTAAAGACAGGCATTTTTTATTAAACCATTTTTCCAAATCGGTGCCTGTGTGTAATCATTTTGGACCAAAGAAATCGTTAATCCTCGTAATAGGCGTTCATGTATGGTCGTGGTGGATGTTCCTTGATGGTACGTTCCTGTGATGCACATGTGTTCTGTAGGCTGTGAAGCTATTGATCTTGTCCTGCGGTTTCCCTATCCTGCAATCTTTTTCTTCTTGCATCAAGAATTCAAACCAGCTGCACCAAAAAATAATGTTTTTATGAATTTTGCCAAGTCAGCGTTCAAGGTTGCCATTACATTTAATATTGATCTTGTCTACTGAATCGTTACTGGGCCACATGAAGATAATTGCTTAATTACTCCTTGTCGCCATGCTTCGTTAACAACAAAGACTTGTTCGGAGGTCAATAAAGCAAGTCGTAAATTGTCAAGCCTCACAAAAATACAATATTAAAGATTTTGGTGAAATCCCATTTGGCCAATAGAACAGAGGGCTGCTTCAGCATAAACCAGCAATGAGCAGAACGAAATATATGGACGAGAATAATGTCATGGTCGCCTTTCAGTGTCAAATGCCATTAGTCAAACTGTGTTTTCTTAATTCACATTTTATTTCTGTATGTTGTCACAAATAAAACCTACAGCTGTGGTACTGCAGTCCGAGAAGTAAATATTTAAGTATAGTTATGTGCAAGATGCTCTTTAAGTAGATCTGAGTTTTGAGTCATAGGTTTTTCGGTGGTGTATGTAAATCTTTCTGTTTAAAGAAATCTGTATCTTTTATCGAACATAAAATGTTTCTCTGCAGTTAGTCCTTCCATTGTTCTGAAAATTATGGATAAAAAACTACTTTTAAATATAAAAAAATGCACATATGTTTGTATAATGCTTGTGTGCTGCAGAGACTGCTCATGTGATCCTTGATATATGGTTACTGGTACGTTTAAGAATAATATGACCAGTGCTCCAAAGCTACCCTGGGGGATGAGAATTGAAATATATAAAATTTCGCCACTCATGTTACTGTTTTCAAAATCTTGCCATTTTAAGTTCCTTCTACTTTGTCTTTATTTCTTAAAAAGTTTTATATTTAAAAAATGAAGTTGTTGTTTTACATTTGTTTAGTGAGTGCTAGGGGTAATGTTTTTGGTAAAATAAAACATCTGCTTCCTCCTGGATTTATTTTTACATTTTGTTAACTTCATTACTAATTGTTGAGTATTAATATATTTGAAATGGTAATAATAATAATTATTATAATTGAAGCATCTACATTTTCGTTGATATTTTATTATTCAGAAATTCCGGGAAAATTCGTTTTTGTACAGTGCAGCGTCCCACGTGCATTTCCAAGGTGTTTTATTCAATAGGAGTTGACATATGAAATGATCACATGCGTCTTTGTACCTCCCCCATCTACAGCTGCTGTATTCAGTCTCCAGGAACTATGGAATATTTAATAGGAGAAATGCGTGTTCATGAAAAGACTCACTGCCATGGAACGTTAATTTACATTTGATTTTTCTTGAATGGAAATCATTTTTGACGGGACTCTATTGTAGAACTATTGTTAAAGTTGCCCAGGTTTGCCCAGGTTTGATCAGAATGGAAATCTTAGACTTGAATATTTACAAAGAAATTATTCCATTTTGAGTATGGTGTTGAATAGAATTTATTTTAAGATTAATAGTTTCAATACCTGGTCGCATATAGATTGCTGAGTGTGTTTATTGGTGTATTTCGCGAAAAAGAAATTTGATAGAAATATTTCATTATTAATAGAAAACATGATAATAGCCGGTATTGACTGCATTGAACAGATGGATGTTTTGGTGGACAGTGTTAAAGTGCCTGATTGGCTTGCAATTTAGATAAGATGTTCCTGTCCTGGTTTTAGTCTTCTGTCTACACACAGTATTGTCACGAGACGCTGTTTTATCGTGGTGTGAGTTGGATTGAAATTCACCCAAAGAGCTTGTATGGTCCTGGCTATTGAGGCCAGTGTTCTTTTATAGCCCCCACCATGAATCCTGCCTTGCATGTTATAATGAGGGAGCCATTGTGTGTCATCCCTTCTATGGTTAACCCTTTACATCTGGTCCCCACAAGCCTATAGAAATTATGTGGGATTTTTGTTTTCATTTCTTTCTAACATTTTATCAGTTATGACCTTTTTCAGGTGGAAGTTAATCCTCTTTCAAACACACACCTCTCATGGGTCTTTGTTCAATATTTGAATTGATTTGGAAACCTGGGTTTGTGTTGGTACGAGGTTAACACTGTTAGGGTCAATACTGGTATTTTCTGGGTGAATGTAGTTATGCATCAAAGCGTTTTGGTGTAGTATTTATGAAGAAGACAAGGACCTTTAACTAGTTCAAGACTGACTGGTGGCACACGAGGCATTCTGGACTTAATAACATGGAGCACGGACAGAGAATCAGGTCCAGTCACCAACGCTGGATATTTTTTATCCATGGGCAAGATCTGAGTAATTAGCAAGCAGGAAGTGGCCGTAAATTCGCTCGAAGCGATCAGTTGTTTTCAGCATTTTCAAACAGTACAGTTTATCCAGCAAGGATCATTCAGTTTACATGATGAATCTAACTGGATATCACTGTTCATTCGGGAGCTAATTTATTTCATGGTTTGTTGTATTTGTGCTGGAGTGACTTGGAGGCTGGAACAGGCCAAACAGGGACAAGTGACGTGTTGATATTCCTACAAAGAAAACAGCAAGTCCAATTACCTCAACTTACGATCAACATTTCAAATGAGAAGTATTGCTAAAAATTGATGATTGGTTGTCATTTGGGCAAACATGTTAAGAAATACATGATTATTTGTAATGGGAATTGATCTTGTAATGACACAATGACTTGGAGGGATCTAATTTCTTTCTGTCGTGTTGATCCCCATCGGAGCACGGTTATGGCCGGTCTCTTGTCGCCAATTTAGATGCAACAGAAATTCCTTCCACAGTCTGAATCTGAAGGAATTTTTATGTGATTTTCTCAAGTTCCTGGTAAGTCTCTGACTGAATGTCTATTGATCATCTATATTGGCTAGTACATAATACTTTCTAAATTCGCGGAGATGTCAAGGAGAATATTTGTGTGACAGTAATTGTGTCCTGGAGTATAGATTTTCCAGTCAGGAGTAGGTATTGCTCCTCCGAGACTTCAAGTCCTGTGTCAACTAATTGGAAATGTTCAAGATGGTTGGAAAAGTTGCACGGGTGTCAGTCATCATTTTATCACTATGGAAGTGAAAACCAACATCTTCCTTCATCTGCAGGTGTAATAAATGAAGAGGAATTAGAACTAGCCAACTAACTCTTCTCATAATGGTGGAACAACGACACGCTCTCCAAGCCAGTTGTTTGATTTTACTGGCTTGATATCCACGGTGGGGGCATCGGCTTTCTGAGTCCGACAACCATTATGACACACTAGGATTGTTGCTGCAAGCCTAGAGCAGGCAGAAGGAAATATACCGCTGTGCGTCAGGAGTGAATTCTCCCCTAAGCTCCCGGACAATGGACATGCCGTGGCAACCTGTAGGGGTCAGGGGGCCAGCCCCTGGGGTAAGGATGGGATCCCTGCCTGTTGCTTCATAGAACTCAGGTGAACTGGAAGTGATTCTGTGAATGAGATCTGTCGCCTACAGTAGAGGATCAGCTTGTGTCGTTCATCGGCTCCTACTCAGTTTGACACATGGAGTCTTTATGAATGAAGAAGTACTGTTATGGACTCTGGATGTATTGCAGGGATGGTTTGTAAATGTGACTGGGATGAAATAGTTCACAAGGATTTGCGTCATTTTTCCATGTGTTTTCACCAATATTGATCCTGTTAGTTCTTCAGCACCAGTTTTGTCCTAACAGCTGTGACTTTCTCTCATTAATGAAATAACGGTCCGAGGAGCCCAGGGTCGTGGATATGCATTACACAGTGGGTGTATGATATCCAGGCAAATTACAATTGATCTGTCAACATCGTGCTTTGTTAAGTTTTCAACTCAAATACAACATTTATGTATACAGGGGATTTCTGTTGCGATGATTTATGGAACTAATTCTAAAGAGTTCAGCGATCAGGAGTTACATAACAGTGACGGATGATTAGTTCAAGAGGTCATTTTACAATCGGTCAAAACAAACAATCGGAGTGGGGAGAATATCCCGATTATAGTTATTTGAAATTCAAGGAACATGTCCGCATGGCCTGTCCAGTGGAAGGATGTTATTAAAAACAAATTTTAATCAAATTATTTAAATTAAGGAAATTGGGTTTTTAAGTGCCTCTGTTGAAGACAGTTGTTGTGCTGGGGAATAGGAACGCATCGAAAGCTTTATGGAGTACAAGCGTTCACTGCAGTGCATTTCCATGCAGGCATTGGGAATCGAAGAGTGATTGTCTGACGGTTGTGTGTGTGTGGAGACGAGAAGACTAGGGCTCTGAGACAAGGCTAAGCAATGGCATGCTATTAAGGCTGTGCAAGGAAGGGCACAAGGATAATGAGTATCTTGTAATTTGAAAGACATGTTGAGCATGGCTGTGTTCAAACAGTGAAGGAAAGGCTACATGATGAACACGTTTGGTGAGTCTACATGTTGATTCTCTTAACTTTTGATTGTGTTGATTTCTGATTTCAGGTTGGTCTGTGGAATGTTTGTTTGTGCTAGCATAGTGTTGTACATTCTGTACTGTCGTCAAGCATTCTTCAATGAAGTTGGGGGGCAGTGGGGTAGCCTAGTGGCTAAAGCATTCGCTCGTCACGCCGAAGACCTGGGTTCGATTCCTTCATGGGCACAATGTGTTAAGCCTATTTCTGGTGTCCCCTGCCGTGATATTGCTGGAATATTGCTAAAAGTGGCATAAAACCATACTCACACCCGCGGTGAAGTTGAATGTTTCGCCAGCTACATACTTTAAAAATTTGCAGCATACAGCACTATTTCTGTTGTACCTTAATGAGAAAGTGTGGTGTGCTTTATTTTCTTTGAGGAAAAACTAACAGAGGTAAATGGGAAGATACAGATCCGTTAGACTGATGCTCCATGAGATAACATTGTTATTCCATGGTGAAGGCTATTACTGTCTGTGTGTGGTGTACTGTAGCACGTTATTCCATGATGTGGTACATGAAATATTGCTGAATGTGGCATAAAATTGCATTCAAGCAGTCATCAGTGAAAGAGATGAAGTGATATGACATGATGTATTATGTCCCTAAGTATATCGGCAGTGTAGAACATGTGTCAGGCAGGCAGTTATGTCTTATTACATGGCAAAACCTAAAGGATGAAGCACTCCCTCATTTTCTCCTCACTCACTCACTCACTCACTCACCCTCCCACCAGTTTACTCTTTGCTGTACAGTATGTATATCTTTGTAAGAAAGTATAAGAAAGTACATCTCCGAAATACTCTTAATAGGGGAGTATGTCATCCGTCAAGTATGAGTGATATGCCATATCTTAATAGGGGAGTATATCATCAGTGAAGTAAATGTAATATGTCATCTCTTAATAGAGGAGTATATCATCAGCGAAGTACAAGTGATATGCCATGTCTTAATAGGGAGTATATCATCTGTGAAGTACGAGTGATATGCCATATTTAATAGGTTAGTATATCATCAGAGAAGTGCAAGTACTATGTCATCTCTTAATAGAGGAGTATATCATCAATGAAGTACATGTATATGTCCATCTGAGGAGAGTATACCATGTGTGAATATATGATATATACAGTGTCATATCTCACAAAGATGCCTAGTACATGTGTGTGCTTATGACTTTGAACATGTCAGAGTCCCCATCTTGCTGTATTCCTTCTAACCACAAATGTACTACCCTGTAGGTGCTCCAAGTTGATACATTTACCAGTCTACCACAAAACAGGAAGTATGGGGTTTCTCAGCCAATTCTTGCCACCTGCCTAAAGCTGAGATGGAATTAGCCGCCCCTCCCTCCTGACATCCCCATCTGGCCCCCCTCCATCCATCTTCTCACCTCCTCTCCCCCCTCCTCCCTCTTCAGCAGCTATCTCTATCACCCGACCATGTCCTGGATTCACAGCAGGACTTGAACCCAGGAATAGGCCAATGCCTTGCAACCAAGATTAAACCAGAAACACATGCTTTGTGATAGATCAAGTTCGAGATGCTGAGGATTTTTTCATGTCTAATTAGAGTAGAAGTGAAGCATGGGAAGATAGAGTGTCTCCCTCGCAATGCCAGGATGAAAGAGGGTATTGTTCCTTGATCTGTGCCATGTGGGTCACGACTGAAGCTACCTACAGAGTTGAGAGAGAACTGTTCACCTCACACATGTTGCCTGTATGTCGATGAAGTCATCATTACACAGACATTTTCAAAAACGTATTTATTTTTAAAAATGTCCTTTTTGGTGCCTACAAAAAAATTATCATACATTCTCAGTGTTTTGATATTTTTGTCCATCTTCTGACTGTCTCTCAGTTTTCTGAGTAATGGTGTTAAGTTCTGAGGTATTTTCAACTGTTCATACTGATATGGAGATATGGAAGCCTATCGGGACCAACAGCTTCCATGTTATAGGTAATCAGTTTGGTTTATTATTGAAACTTGGAAATATTCCCAGCAGTATGGTGGTCGGCTTAGTGCGACGTAGATTCTTCTAGATCCTGCTTCAAGGCTATATTGGGGCAGTGGGTAGCCTACTGGTTAAAGCCGAGCCATCACACCAAAGACCCGGGTTTAATTCCCCACATGGATACAATGTGTGACACCCATTTCTGGTGTCATATTGCTGGAATATTGCCGTGTAAAACTAAACTCCCTAACTCTCTCAAGTCTGTATTGTACATGTTAGAAATGAAACATACAACTTTATGGATGACAACTTCTTATTTATTGTTTTCACTTTTAGTTTGATAATAACCACCTCCGTGGTGTAGTGGTTAGAGCGTCCGACCGGACTTTTAGCCACCGTCTGTGATGATTCCAAGAATGGGCTTCAAGAAGTGTACTCATTTGGTAACTGAACCCAGATTTTCGTCCAGACAAACTAACACATTAACCACATGGCTAACCTTCTTCCCTTATCAAAGGTTGACTAGCATGAAAACACATATGACAATTCAAATATTTACGTTTGCGTATTGCAACAGATATTTTGACATTTGGAGGCCGATAATCAGGAAGATGTACAAATATCACATGCATTGATTCCTCTATGGTAGATTCAGATTGATCAATATATAGATTCAACAGTAGGTACAACCTTAGTGATGCCGATGCTGCATTGAAACAGGAATCTCACGTCCATAATCTTCCCATTCACTAAGTCTAGCCATCTACGGCTAAACCTTTCCAGCTACACAACTGTCTGGCTTATATACAACTCGTATGTGTGTCTACAGCTAGTATAATCAGACATATTCATGTATTCTAAGACAGATTCATGACATGCCACTTCCCTTCATCAATCCTTTTCATGAAAAATTCTATGTAGGCTTGGCTAACAAAGAATGGTTTCGAACGTGATATGTTTGATAGTTTGAAATTTATATATTGCCAATATATTACAATTTTGTACATGATACATTTGACATCTTAAAATTATGTTTATCGCATACAAACTATTTTTGCATGTGATACATTTATCATATTAGATATTGTGTTTGTCCAACAATGATTTGTTCATATGCCTTTGGGGTAGTTGGGTAGCCATGTGGTGAAAGTGTTTGCTCATCACACTGAAGCCTGTGGTTCAGTTCCCATATTGGGTACAAGGTGTGAAGTCCATTCTGGTGTCCTCTGCTGGGATATTGCTTGAAGGTTGCTAAAAGCAGCATAAAACCATACTCACTCACACACATAACCATTACAAAGGGTTAAGACAGTATCATTAAATACAACCGACTATGACTTTAATATTTAATATCAATGGTGATAGAGATAATGTTTCAAGTAATGTCACCATTGATTAACTCATGGAGTGTGATTTTCATTTAGCTTTTTGCACATGCTGTGCAGTAGATGGGTTATTATTAACTGTTGCAGGAAAGCGTTTTGAAAATGGAATTAGGCTGAGTGAGTGACTGAGTTTGTTTTATACACCACACCCAGCAATATTCCAGCTATATGCAGTCTGTAAATAGTCTGGACCAGACAATCCAGTGATCAACAGCATGAGCATCGACCTACACAATTGGGATACGATGACATGTCAACCATGTCAGTGAGCCCGACCACCCGATCCTGTTACTCGCCTCTTACGCCAAGCATGGGTTATGGGATTAGGCTGAAGTACATGTATATAAAAGTAGTTGTTAAATGTGAAAGCAATATGTGTATGATACTTATAATATGTTAAATCAGTTAAATGAAAAGATTTTGTGTATTATATGTATATTAATTATTGTATTTGAGCATCATAAGATTGGTTGTATTTTCATATATGTAATATCTTAAGTATAAAATGTATCCAACATAAAATGATTTTGAGGTAAATTCAATATATTAAGTGTTATGTTTGTCCCTCCTGAACGGAAAGATATATTTAGATATTCTAATAATGCAAATGGAATTGTGTAAATAGTTTCTTTTGTCCCGTGGAACAAGTTAAACAATTGTGAATATTTACATGCCCTGGTCTCGTGCCAGTTTAATTGACTTTGGAAGTTTGGAGCAGGCATAATCATTCCCAAGGCCTGCCTTTTATCTAAATTATCACATGATTACATCTATGAGAGTGAACGCAGGACTTGGACTATTAATTCAAGGCTAGTCACAAGTGTGTATAGTGTACAGGGCCAAACTTGGCGCTATCGATCCAAACAGGCTGATATGAATTCTGAGAGTACTACAGGAAAATGATACACGTCTTCATTGTTATTGGACGGAATTCTAGGTATTGTAGAAGTCAGTTAATAGTGAAATGCTTATAATTGGTTTGATGTGACGGTCTGTATCATGGCAACAGTTTATTGTTGGATTCAAGTTGGAAGTGACTTAGATACCCAGCATTGTATTGATTCGAGTACAAGGGACCAGTGGTATTGTATTCGTGGATCAGGAGTCCAGTGCCTGTCAAAGACTCAGTCTGTAAATGCCAAGTGGCTATGGAATAACTGCAGGTAGCTGTGATCTTTTTCATGATGTTGTTGTCAAGGAAGAAATAGTTAATTATAATGCAATGTTGTATGTCAGACTGACTGGGAAAGATAAAAAGTTGTTTTTCTTCTGGCAAATTCTTGAAATGTATGTCTGAAAGGAAAGGTTCTTGGAGAGATATTAAAGTGGTGTGCAATATTTATTTAGTTTTCAAGGCATCTGTGTTAATTCTTGTGTTTGACATGACAGTTTCAGAGATGGTAATGGTTCCTAATTCGACTTTTGTTTCAGCTATCATCAAGTTACATTTAGGAAATAAATTCATATTAGAATTATTAACATTGAAATTATAACAATGACACAAGAAATGCAGAGCTATCCATCCCAGTTTGGAAGTTTAGGCAGCTTATTAAGCCATCCGGGACGGTGGGATAGCCTAATGGTTAAAGCGTTGGCTCATCACGCCGAAGACCCGGGTTTGAATCCCCACATGGTCACAATGTGTGAAGCCCATTTCTGGTGTCCCCCGCTGTGATGTTGCTGGAATATTGCTAAAGCGTAAAACCAAACTCAGTCAGTCAGTATTAAGCCATCCATCCGAGTTCAATGAAATGTTTGGAGTTGTTTGTTTGTTTGCTTGTTTCTTGTTTACGGCTGCATCAGGCAGGGAAACATTAAAAGTCATTATTTAAGGTCTTTGGGTGTATGATGTGGCTGGGGATCAAACCACCAGTCTTCAGCTCTCCAAGTAAATGCACTATCTACTAGTCCATGTGAAGATCTGCAAACACGTACATGACAGGGAGTTTATTTTTACACCACATTCAGCAATATTCCAGCTATATGGCAACAGCTTGTAAATAATCAAGTCTGGACCAGACAATCCAGTGATCAACAGCATGAGCATCAGTCTACGTTATAGGGATCCGATGACATGTGTCAACCAAGTCAGCAAGCCTGACCGCCTAATTAATTGCCTCGTACAACAAGCATTGGTTGCTGATAACCCTAGAAATATACTGAGGGAAACAAATAAGGGATCACATGAAAGCACAAGTGTTCCTTTATTTTTTTCCAGGTTTCTTCACAAGTTCTACGATACAAAGCTTGTGAAGAAACCTGGTAAGAAGAAATTAACACTTGTGCTTTCATGTGATCCCTTATTTTGCTCCCTCAGTTTATATTCAACGCGAAATAGGATTCAAACCCGCAGTCAATGGTCTATGGCCTGCCCAGGGGACACAACTCTTCAAAGCGAATTCCAGCACCTTTGGCCCCAGTGTCCCCATCTATACCATTAGAGGACTCTTTTATGTGGATAAGAGTTATAACCCTTACCCAGATTAAATTCTATTACCCTCTGAAAACCATCAATTAAGGTGATATGAATGTTAAAAACAGATACAAACCACATTTTTTATCTCTGATGGGAAAATTCGGCTGATACTCGATAGATTCAATTTTCCTAATATTCGCTTTATCTCAACATGATCTGATTTTATCACAAATGACAGAATGGAATAACCAAAATTTATTCACTATTTTTAATTCCTTAATTCCTGTAATGTATAATTCAACAACAAATCTGGCACTTTTCCTCCTGTCTTCAGTTATGGAACTTCTAATCACCTTGATCTCGAAAAAAGGAAACATCAAACACGCACTGTAGGCTCCTCATTACAATAAATCCCAATGAAGCTATTTGCTTTTCTTACACCATCATTATGTTGGAACTTGGATGAAAGAGTGGAGATTTGAAAGCCCTCCGCTATGTCATTACTGATAGCGTAATAGCTTATTCATTATTCCTTCTGCCTGCAGCGCCATGTATGGCGTCCGTGGCGGCAACGTTGCCTCCCCATATATGTTACAACGGACCCTTTAGACACGAGACCACTGCCAATGGCTTTTCTTTATATCTCTCTGTCGTGATGAGCTATTTCGATGTTTCTCCAAGGTTTAATGAAAATTAGGTTTCGACCGGACGTGTTTGTTGCGTGTGTTTATGATGACTTTTATTATGTTCATTTAAATATGTTTGGTTAGACGCTAAGTAAGTGTACAGCCTTTCGAAGTATATTTGGCGACAGTATGTTTGGTTAGGCCAGACTGCGGAAAACATAGACATTTTGTTGACGTTCTTATGTCCAACGGACCCGTCCCTTAAAGCAATCTTAGTGCTACCGTCTACCATTAACCTAATGTTTAAGTATCAGAATCATGATAGATCTGGCGCTAAAATTGCTTTGAGGAATGATTCCCTGGTCTCACTGTTAGATAAACGACCAGTATTGAATTCAGGGTCGTTAGGTTAGAAATGGTTGGTTGTCAAAGCTTTCACTCATTTTAGTATGCATCCGTGAAATGTTTATGAGTCGAAGATAAATAAAAACAAGTTGCAAGTTTAAAAAGTCCAACAATCAATAATGTGAATGAAATAGATTGCATTTGGATGTGTATTACAAGGATTTTGAAACTGTTAATCATTTGAAAGCATTGATTTTAATCAATAAGTGCCTTTTACCTTTGGCCATGTTTGAAATTAAAAACCTGAACTCACAACTTGTTAATTCACTTTGTAATTCATTTTATGCATGTGTAAATCTTACGCGGAGATCTTTACCACTGTGGATAACAAAACTTGTAAAATATTCATTTTAAGTGTGGAAGGTGGATTATGGGAGAACCGTAGGCTGAATGAATGTCTTGTTTTAATGTTCTTGTTGCAGCAATAACTGCAACAAAGTCATATGTTTTTTATGTTTTACTTTTGGAAACGTCAGGTGATGTGCAAAGCGACGCACATCAAATGTTCAGTTCCATGTAAAGTATCCCTTACTATTGATCCTGGTTCTCTGAGTCTGAGTGAGTGAGTAAATTTGATTTCACGCTGCTTTTAGCAATATTCCAGCAATATCATGGTGGGGGACATCAGAAATGGGCTTCACACATTCTACCCATGTGGGTAATCGCACCCGGGTCTTTGGCGTGACAAGCGACGGCGTGTTGTGATCAACTGCGTTCATTCACTCTCTTCATTCTCTGACAGGAATATTGAGGATATTCCAGGAAAACAGGCCAATGACCAAATAACGATTCAGACATTTCTTTGTAACTTAGCTCACATTGTGGTGGAGTTTTCGGAAATTGTCTTCACTTTGAATCAAACCCAGACCATCTGTGAGACAAGCAAACACAGTTCCTTCAGGGCCATTTCACACAGAAGATGAATCCTTTTAATTCCAACTCCCCAAACTGTTTCAACAAACAGTCATCTACACCTTCAAGCAACTACCAAATAAATTAATCTCATGGTACAGTAGCCATCAACCAACCAGTCACTAACTCAGTCAATTAATGTTCAGTCAATCATTCAATCATTCAATCAATCAAACTATATGAAACCCTGACATTGGCTGAGGTGTGTGAAGATTTCACAGATACGTACATCTCAGAAATAATGCAGCTATCACCAGGTTAAATTTAGTTTTTCTTGGCCAGACACAAACACCATGTAATCCATTGCCTGCACAGAACTTAATTACGTCCATTTATTCTCTTCACTGACCGAAGGATCAGTCTGTGTATATATTTTAGGACATGTCAAAGGCCTTGATGTGTCTTGAAGTTTTTCCATGGCGGACGTCCAACATGTGCGTATCTCGGTAATTGTTCAGATTCTATTTTCTGGCGCATCTCGCCAGGAGCACTTAGTGTTAGATATAACTAATTGCCAATTGGTTCTGGTATACACATCACTGGATGAAAAATATCTGTCTGTGATGTAGAGATCTCATGCTATGTCAGCCGAGCCACTGTCAATTATATAATACTACTCAACTGAAGTTAAGGACCATCTGATGAGCTGTGGTAAGTCTGTGCTACTCAGTTACAGTTAAGGATCCTCTGACTCTTTCATACTACTACAGGGGCCGTGGGGTAGCCAAGTGGTTAAATCGTTTGCCAGTCACACTGAAGACCCAGGTTCAATTCCCCACATGGGTACAATGTGTGAAGCCCATTTCTGGTGTCCCCTGCTATGATATTGTTAGAATATTGCTAAAAGTGGCGTAAAACTCACTCATACTGCTATATTTTAACTTATCCAATGAGAAATTCTCATAATATGAAACAGTCCTTCAGGCAGTCCTTAACTTCTTTTGATTGGTATATTTTCTCCAGGCGGGTGAAACGTACTCTATAAGCTTCACATCTCAGTGTAAGATTTTTATTTTAACTGCTTTAAATTTAATGAAGTTCAGTTTGATCAAGCTGTTTTCCTTCAGCACATATTGTGTCCTATTTTGTGTCTTATCAATTATGAATGCTTGGTCTGAATTTAATTTGATTTGAGTAAAGTGTCCGCCCAGTCATTGATTTGCTAATTGACTGATGAAAGACTTGAGTAATGTTTTTCGTTAACTGTCACTCAGTTTCCATAAAACACAGTGTTTATTTCACCCTGCAGATAGATATGATTATACAGGTGCTGTAGCTGGCCAAGATCTGTTTTCGGTTTCTGTATAATTACGTTTTTCTTGTCATCACTGTCGATTAAAGATGAAATATTTCAAACATTTGCTTCGTTAAAATTCTTGAACAGTGCTGCAGGAAGGATTTGCATTCTAGATGGTAAATGAGACGGCAATGTGTTTTGGATTGGGGAGATAACTCTCTTTGTCTTGATAGTTACAGGGGCACAGTGGGACATATCTTGCATTCCGACAATCAGAAGCTGCATCCTGTGGATGTGATAAAACATTTTTCCGGATATTAAACTTAGTTCCTGATTAATGACTGTGTAATGGGCCAGAATGTTTCCCAGAATATATACTACTCAAAAAGAGTTAAGGGTATCTGTTTCGCGTTCAGTTTACCCTAGTTCATCTCTCATTCTGGATTAACTGGAGTACTATTGAAGACTGGGATAATCCTTCACAATCGTAGCAGGTTATTAATGTTAGTTGCTTGTTTTGGTTCGTTTTGGCTGCTGTTTGATTTTCAGACTATGTTATGGCTTTTAGACTTCTTCTGTCAGAGGATGTGGGCCTGGTTTTATGTGAAGTGGCACCATGTCATGATTTAACTGAAATTATATTCAAACCATTCCATAAAAATACCACAGGAAATTATTATTTGGAACTAGATTTTCCTGAAATTTTGATCATGTCAATAGAGAAAATAAAATAATTCATGAACATTTTGGGATGTAATGATATATACATTGTCTTTCATGCATTGTAAAGCTGGGATTGCAAATAGTGGAGTGTTCTCGATCTTAAACCGCCATCAAACGATTTTGAACTACTCTTCTAGTGTTTGAAATGCTTGACATATCTCAGAAGTTGTCAGGGCCTGAAAACGTGTATAATTCTTTGAAAACTCACTTCATTTACTGAAAAATCATTACTAAATATTTCTTGGAGACTCTGGGAAGTTTATTTTCATGATATATTAGTAATCACTTTAAAGTAGCAAGTTGCATCATTTTACATTGGATTTAAAATTTGTGCAGTTTCTAAATGAAACAGGGGCGGTGGGGTAGCCTAGCTGTTGAAGCGTTCACTCGTCACGCTGAAGACCCGGGTTTGATTCCCCACATGGGTACAATGTGTGAAGTCCCCAGCCATGATATTGCTGGAATATTGCTAAAAGCGGCAAATCACCATACTCTCTCACTCACTCTAAATGAAACAAAAAAACACAGAAAACAATGTGGGTTTTTCTTTGTACTTAACTGCATTAACAACCTGAACAGGAAAATCTGAAAAATGACGCTAACCAATTTTGATCAGTGATTGCTCTTGGGGTATGAACCAATCATCAATTGTGAGATTGCATTCAACCAATTCCCATCATTGCTTGTTGTAGGAGGGGATTGGGTGGTCCGGATCGATAATGTGGTTGGTATATGTTATGGTGTCCTGATCACAAACATCAATACTGATGATGCTAACTCTGGATTGTATGGTCTGATGGTTATAGACCACACTCATGAAGGTGGAATATTATTGAATTGGGCGATGAATAACAAGAATTCTTGACAATGAACGCCATCGTCAACAATAAATCTGACCTTAGAAACTTTGTTGTAAGGACTTTTGTCTCCTCAGCAAAACAATAATTCTTAACTTAGACTGTCTTGGAGAAAGTGTCGGGGAACACAAGTAGTTCTTTGTTTCGGTCTGATGCATAAATTGATTTTGTCATTATTATTTCAGTATATGACAACCTTCCTTTCATGATCACAAGCCCATGGTGAATAGATTTACATAATACAAAACCATTTATACACAAGACGGCTGGCAACCAAACACATCCATAAGACGAGTCACTTGGGACCCAGCAATGCTTGGAACGTTATAAGATATTGCCTCGCTTAGTGGTGTATATATTAATATTATACAATACCATTTGTACATTAAATGTCTGGCATGTACAACTAAGCCTATCCATAAGAAGGGTCTCTTTGGATTTACTTTGTCTGGAATGTTACAAGAAATTGCCTTGCTTAGTAATGTATAAATTACTATAATACAGTACCATTTGGTCTCAAGTTGGCCGACATATATAAATAAAAAGGACAGAATTCTTTCCTTAATCATAGGTAATCTCTCTTCTAAAGCACATCCCATTGTACAGTTCCATCTACATCGTTAGCATGTGTTTGTGAATCACTATCAAACAGTGATGACACCAGGTGTTCATGGCACCCATCACCCATGAAGATCTGGGCTAGAATTGATCTTCAGTTACAGTGCTTGTTGTAAGGGGGACTAACGAGATCGGGTGGTCAGGCTCGCTGACTTGGTTGACACATGTCGTATCCCAATTGCGTAGTTCTATGCTCATGCTGTTGATCACTGGATTGTGTGGTCCAGACTCAATTATTTACTGACCGCTGCCATATAGCTGGAATATTGCTGAGTGTGGCGTAAAACTTAACTCACTCACTCATGACACACATCCATAACAGTCATAGCTTCTCGTAGCTTGGAATGTTGTAAGAAATCGCCAAAAGTTAGGAGTAAGAAAAAGATATGAAGTGTGTGATCCCAAGGGACCTGATAAGAAGAGACCGGCCCCTAGTGTGGTTCTGACACTGAATACCGTGTAGAACGTATTGTTGTGCTAAAAGCATTGCATTGTAAGTTGTGTGGGATAAGTTGATTATATTCACCATGGTCATTGAGGCCTACAGAAAGGCTCTCCCAGAAATGAGTCTGCTATCTCCCCTGATATCTGATCAGGTGACAAGGTGCCGGTTACATAGGAAATTAGGATTGTATGTTCTGGTCATCTGAGAAAATACTGTATTGAGTTGTACACCTGATCAGCCCTTGGCGCCAAGGTCGCTGACTACAAGTCAATTGGAATAACAGGCATGGAATAACGAGATCACAGCATTTGTAAATCTAGGATTGTTGGATGACTGTTAAAAAAACACAATCCAAATTGATTCTTTGTTATGGGATAATGTGTGTTTTTTTGGTCAGCTCTTATTGCACGTTGTTACGTACAATATTTTGGTCATTTGGTCATTGAAGAATTTTGAGGGACCTGTTTGTGGTCGCAGCTGGAATAAGGACCCTGTCTCTTTGATGAAGCAGATGACCTCTGGCCTGTGGTAATGAGGTGTGTGTCTGTTGTTGCGGGTAACGAGACCATGACTTGCTCTGGCGTTCATAAACAAGATGGGCATCTTGATAGTAGCTTCATTAAACCTTGACTGCTGACACCTGGTGTCCGTTCTTGTAGTTTTATTGATAAATTCATGTCTGGAGGGATAGTGTGTCTCCACCCATGTGTCTAGTGTGCTCAAAGGGGTTTGTTGGGCAGAAGGTAAGGAGAATAACAAGAACCCCCAAGTATACAATTCTTTGTCTTTATTTAAATACCAGGAACACAGGTGTTGTAATGATTGGGGTTACTATCATGAACCTGGAGAGTTTGACTGATTCTGTTTGATTTCTAGCTGTAGATGTACGTGATAATTTGGCCTCCATTGTGAAGTTTACTAAAAAAGTATTTTTGGAACGCCAGAAATTTCCAATTCCTGTTCAAAAAGTTGATTCTTGAAATTTAGTCTGGAGATGTTTCAAATAAAATTTCAGGGAATCAAATAAGTGAATATTGATCTTTGGTTGATGCCAGGAAGTATTGAAGGAAGCGTTCCAGGAACCGTGCATGGCAGCAGCAGCATGATGTCATTGGCAACAATGAATTCAGCTTATATTTCATGGTGTGTGATCCACACTCCATCATAAAGCGATCACAAGACTACCCAGGATTTGGAACAGCTACTGAGCCTGTTCTGGAATTGATCCTATCATGCTCCAGCTCTGATAGATGATGTGTAAACTAATGTCTGTGTGTAACAATAGGCACAACGGAATAATCCTTTGTGGACGAGAGACGTGATTATCGCTATCATCATACCATTATTAACCAAAAAAAGTATGTCCAGATTAAACGCGCTGGTAACATGTTTATTCCTTGGTGCATGAAGTTGCAGTTATATTTCTAATATCATTGTGAGATGTCACAAGAAGAAACAAAATCGATACGTATGTCCAAACTTCAGACAGTCAATACTTGCTTGCAAGGTCCTACATTGAGATTGGAGATCTCAGCAAATGGGCACTTTGAGCTCTTCAGTCCACAATGAGAAGCTATTGATCAACCTCTGTCTATATTGGAGAGACATTACACATTGTGTCAGTGGCCCAAACCCTGTATTACATATTACATTGTGTCAGTGGCCCAAACTCTGTATTACATATTACATTGTGTCAGTGGCCCAAACTCTGTATTACATATTACATTGTGTCAGTGGCCCAAACTCTGTATTACATATTACATTGTGTCAGTAGCCCAAACTCTGTATTACATATTACATTGTGTCAGTGGCCCAAACTCTGTATTACATATTACATTGTGTCAGTGGCCCAAACTCTGTATTGCATATTACATTGTGTCACTTGCCCAAACTCTGTATTACATATTACATTCTGTCAGTGGCCCAAACTTCGAATTACATAATGCATGGTATGTCATAGGCTCAAACTCTGTAGTACATATCTTCTTGTTTGGGAAGCCTTAACTCTATATAACATACTTCATAGTGTCAGTAGCCCATTTGTTTATTACGTATAAAATTGTGTCAGTGGTCTATGCTTTATTTACAGTATCACCTCAGTATTACATATTATTGTGTCAGTGGCCCAAACTCTGTCAGCCCAAACTCTGCCCAATTCTGTCAGTGTACATAATGCATGGTATGTCATAATCTGTGTACTGCACATTATATCTTCTAGTGGCCCAAGCCCTATATACAGTAACACCTACTACATTGTGTCAATGTCCCCTACCACATTGCATCAATCACCAGGCACTATATAAAGTGCGACTTAACACATTGTATCAGTTGTCCTGTTAATCCCCCACTAAGACATCAATAATACATAGTTATGACTGTCTATACTACATAACGAGACAGTGAAGAATACTTCCCCACTGACGGTCACTGTACATTCCACAAGCCAGTGTGATGACCTACACTGGCAGGCTCTGGCCACTGGACCAGACTGAAGAGGGCTTACTACACAGACAAGGAAGTAATCGTGGGATTATATGACTAACCTGGATACTGTGCTACACATACTCTAGAGAAGAAATGTCCGATACAACGCTCATAGCAATACTGACATTATGTCATACAGGCTGATAACAGAGGTGGGCAGATTGTATACAACAATGGAGATGGCACGAAGGTAATGCATGTTTCTGATGGATGTTTGCATGTTGGATGTAGATTTCGTCTTACATTGGTGATGTATGGATTGACAATTCCACTGACATTCTATTCTTGTCAGCTTTTGTGTTGTTTGGTCTCTAGTAGTTTCAGGATAATTCTTAAATACACAGGTGTTAAATCTTGATTTGTCAGACCTGTTCTCTTGGTGTTGGCTGTCACTAAGATGTGATATGTTTTGAGCTTACACGGTGTTATGTAGCAGACATATACTTTACTGGCTTAAAACCCATCTCACTCACTAACTGACTCATTCACTCACTCACTCTATCCCATCAGTTAAACGACATACACTAAGTAACTAACAGGATGGACATACTCTATGTGACTTCATTCTTGATATAGATGGGGACGGTGGGTAGCCTAGTGGTTAAAGCGTTCGCTCTTCACGCCGAAGACCCGTGTTCGATTCTCCACATGGATACAACGTGTGAAGCCCATTTCTGGTGTCCCCTGCTGTGATATTGCTGGAATATTGCTAAAAGTGACATAAAACTAATACTCACTCACTCACTTGATACAGATGCTACAATTTTTATTCTAAAGAACATCGAAGGCCAGGTCTAATATTACCCCCACAAAAACTCACCCCCACGTCTACCCCATGACCACTCCAACCTCTACCCCCATAGAAGTTAGCCAAATGTGTTTGCTGATCAAACAGAAACTTCCCAAATCATTACTTCAATCATCTTATATAGATTTTGTGAATCTCTTCATCTTCATCAAGTTCGCTTTGAAGAAACAAATTTGGTTTCAGCTTTATTTCTGCACACACTGTGTGGATGTGTAGATTCAGCACCTAGTGTTGATATGACATCAAAGACGACTCTATGTATTAATCTATGTGGTACAGGAAGTCCATGCGGAGGTGCCGGGGATGAACAGGTCCCCAGCAGTCTTTGAAAGCAACGACTAACTCATTTAATGGATCTGTTGGTCAGACTCAGAGATTTTGGGGAAGTGATTTTGTACCCTGACATCGCTGATCATCATGTGATCATTTGATGGTGCAGGTTTGATTGTTTGCAGGTTGCCATCATGTAACTTGAATATTGTTGAATTTAGCGTTCACACTCGTAGTCAGTCAGTCAGTCAATCAGTCAGAGAGCCAGTCAGTCAGCCAGTCAGAGAGTCAGTCAGTCAGAGAGCCAGTCAGTCAATCAGTCAGTCAGATAGCCAGTCAGTCAGTCAGTCAGTCAGTCAGAGAGTCAGTCAGATAGCCAGTCAGTCAGAGAGTCAGTCAGTCAGAGAGCCAGTCAGTCAATCAGTCAGAGAGCCAGTCAGTCAATCAGTCAGAGAGTCAGTCAGTCAGAGAGCCAGTCAGAGAGTCAGTCAGTCAGTGAGCCAGTCAGTCAGTCAGCCTTAAGGTAACAGGTGCTGAACAGAAGGAAAGGACAACTGCTATCAGAACAACATCCTCATATCATTGTCTCTGTTTACCTTACCATATTTTCCCTAGTAACACCTTCAAGCCTACCAAAGAAAACTTTCCCACTGTGCAGAAAAACGCAGAAAGAAGCCCGCATGCGCAGTAGAGGTCAAAGTTCGCTGATATAAAAATGTTGCAGTTTCATAGTTTTTCGTTGCCGTTTTTACTGTTTCAGTAGCGAGGTAATGTGTTTATGTTGCTATTTCCACAATTAATGTGGGCTTTTCTGTGTTTTTCTGCACAGTGGGAAAGTTTTCTTTGGTAAGCCTGACCTTGAGCACTCAGAAGTGGACAAAAGTTAGCTCTTATTGAAAAATGAAGAAGTTAAATTTGTTATCAGAGGGGAAGAGATAATTCTTCCTGGCCAATTATGTATGGCTGACTGACTGAGTTTATGCTTTTAGCAATATTGGCTTTAACCACTATCCAATTATCTATGTCATTGTTTTCGGTTGTATTGACAAGAAAATATTGGCTGTCATGCAAATTTCTAATTTTTGGAAATACAGTATTGATTTTTTATTCCAATCTATGAAGAGAATTTAATGTGTTTATGCTCAAAAATAACCTACATCATTGACACATCATGTTCGAAAAAAATAACTCCCATGGTCATAAACTTGTTTTGAGCAATATATGTAGGTTGATGTTAGAAATAAAATAAAAGCCAACAATTTCATCAGACTGATATTGCTTAAGGGAGTAAATTTTGTCTTTTTCCAAGGCCTGATATTTGTGACGTCTGGCTTGCTTCGTGGATTTGGAGACACAAATATTGACGTTTTAGTTCAACTTCCTGGCTGTGATTGAACAAGCAATATTTTAACCTAATGAAATGGAAGTACAGACACAATATTGAATTACATTGTTGTCGTTTAGTGAAGCGGCAGTGGACTTCCAGGTTATGCGTAGGTTTGATTGCTGCTGTTTGACTTGGGAAATGACTTCAACCATTTAATTAACATATTGACAAATGACAGCAGTCTAGCATTTGATATAAACGGAGACAGAAATGAGATATGCTTCGTGGTACCAATGTGATTTTGTCAGCGTTGAACCAATCAATATCAAGAGTGACAAACATTGCTGATTGTTTTAACTGAAAAAAGACCATGTGTTATTTTATGTCAAACCTGTCTTTGCTACACGATGTTAAGCTACAAATAAACACTTTTTGATGCTGATTGTTTGAGTGGCAGGTGCTACCGGTAGGACAGGACTTGCTTACCGTTTTGGGAACACTTGGCGTCGTCACTGTTTTTCAATGGTCCACACACCACTTTTCACTTTTTATGCCATTTTCATCATGGCCCTTTGTCTTTGATAGAATCTGTTTCAGTATATCATCAGAAATGTTTACTCAGGGTTGATGTTTTTCGATATGTTTTTCGATAGACCGAAACTGAATATTGGTAGGATTTAAGAAGAAAGTTCAGTCTGTGACAGACAGAAGTAACATCAGTAAGAACCATGTCATCCGAGAGGTTGCACTAGTTATTACAGATTGTTTCATCTGCAGGGATCAAATAACGGACTTATACTCGTCTCAGAGTTTACTGCCATGTGAGACTCATTTGTCATTGAAATATTGATTTCCTCAAGAATTTCACTTCCTTCCGCCTTGTAATAGTCATTGAAGGAGGTGGTGTATGAGCTACGTTTGAAGAAACAGTAAGGTAATTTGTACTGTAGAAGTTTCTACCAGGAATAACTGTGCTCGCTTGGTGTTTGTGAAATACTTTGGTGAACTATTTCCATTGTGTTTATGTGGATGTAATGTAATCAGCATTTTCTTTTTGTCACAAACGCTATGTACCATATTGGTAGCTGTAGATCCGGGTTAGAATTGGTCTTCAGCAACCCATGCTTGACATAAGAGAGGACTACCAGGTCAGGCTTGCTGAATGGGTTGGCTCATGTAATTGTATCCCGATTGCGTAGATCGATGCTCATGATTTTGATCACTGGATTGTCTGGTCCAGGCTTGATAATTTACAGACCACCACTCTGTAGCTGAATATTGCTGAGGAAAACAATGAACAGTCAAAATGTACCATATTGGATGTGTACACTGGGAGACTCCAGATTCCATGGTTTTGATCTCCATAGTTTTGATCAAATGTCATCATATCTCATAGCTGCTCAAAATATAGTCTGTCATACAGACCCTGAAGCAAATATATGCAAGAAAGCCCTCACAAGTCTAGAAAATGTGGCAAGTCAAGATCTTCACAGCTTCAGGAAATTGAAGAAAGTCTCAGGGTTCCTTTTCATGATATATATATATATATATATTTATACTGTAAGCTTTTTTTCTGTAAAGTATGTTCATTTCAGAGACTATTTGTTAGTCGCTGGATTGTCTTCACCTGAGGAAGGGGCAAGAACTAGCCCAGAAACGTTGTGGAAAAATAAACCAAGAAGTTGTTATCCATAAGATTTGTCTTGTATTACTACACCAACTTCTAAATGCCTTTGAAGAATTTGGTCCAGATCAGTTTCTGACTGATGTCATATTGATGGAACCACTGTCAGATAGTGATAACACCAGGCTTTAACAAAAATTAAGCATATCCAGACCAACTGTTGGTGTGATCACAAACACATGGAAAGGCAAGTCAATTATTCACCTGCAAAAAACATGAAACATATAGTTCAGGTCAATATAGGGAATTTCTGTTGACAACATTTTAATCAATGATGCATTAGTTTCAGTTTTGGAACATTAGACATTTCATTTTAGTTTCGCTTGATGCCTACCTAACATTATTGATTTATAGAGTAACGCTGTTAAATATGTTGAATATTTAATGTGCTGCATTGATGATCACTGCACAGAGGACAAACGGGAAATGTTTTATTGATGTCTTCAGTCTAAGAGGAACCATATATCAATTCATTGCCTCTATAAGACAAGTGTGAATCCGTTTACTCATCATATAGTATTTCGATTAAGTGGCGCCACCAGTGTGTGTATTATTAATGTTTTATTGGCTATATTTTGTATCGGGCATTGTGACCAGGCACTTTCAGTGACCCAACTTCATCTGACCTGTTTCTTCTCTCGGAGATCTGTATCTTTAGACAAATGTTCTGGAACTATACTCATGAAAAAAAGTAAAAGGACACCTGATTCTGACATGTAGTTTTTCTGTCATGGAATGACAGAAGTACTCTAGTTGTGTGAAAGAATCTCAAGCAAGATAAACTATTGTTGGTAAAATTGTGAATGATGTGCGTAAATAATGACAAACAATCAGTTTGCCATGGATTGAGGATGCAACCTCTGCTTGTCTTACCGTATTCACCACAGTTAACACTCCCTTACCAGGTTTTAGACCAATATGTAAATAAAGTTTACTTATGCATACTGCAAGGACCAAAAATGTGCATGACATCCCATGTCTTTCCTTTCTTATAACTATTTAAAAATGAGGTTAGATTCACTTTATTTTATTTACTACCTCCTGATTACTGATTACTTGAAAACAACAAATTAAACTTGCGTATTGTTTTTAGGAGAGGCCCCCTTTATCACTTTTTAGGTACCTGGGTCACTTATTACAGTAGATACGGTATCTTCTTTTGACCTGTTGCCTTGTGAGCCTCAGCCTCTAATATGGAACTATGTCAGTTGTGAAATATTTATATTGGCATTTTTGCACCATTGACTTTCGATTCCTGGGTATAAATGTATGATATCCCCGGAGGTTTTTTTTTTCTTACAGTAATGCAGATATGTGGTAGTAATCAGTTATCCCATAGAGACAGAATCATGGCATTTTGGTTTGCTGTTTTTGTTGTGATGTCTGTTATTACTCCGATATTGAAATTTTGTCTCTAAATCATGCAGTCTTTATTATCAGATTCAATTATCGCGTAACTTGCATATATGAATATTCTTTCACCAGTTAATCTGTTTATCCTTAATGAATATTTTCAATGTGATTAGATGGGCTTTTTAAGGATTACTGGCTCAATTCATGTGCCTTCATTAGGGAAAATTTACATTTTTCTGCATTTTAGGTATTGATTTCTCCAGAATAGAATTAATTGAGATCTTCCACAAACACATTTTCCAGAGAACTAATTTCACCCGCAAAACATCTCCCATTGTGAAGGTTGAAGAGTGAGGAGTGGACTTTAAACAATATCCTCAAACTGACAATGAGTCAGGGAGTCTGTTTTAATCCTGTTTGGAAGACGTTAAGCTAATAACTTTGACAATACCAATATGGCACTGGCAAGTTCAAAGATGTGGAACCCTATTTCACCTGTTCGACTTGTTGGTTATCGAACACTGTGCGAAGGCTTGCTTGATGGAAGACATACCTGACTTCGGCACCGAAAATCAGCCAGTCTGCTGATTGTGTTTGCTGTTGCAGACAGAAACATGCTTCCGAGCAAAGATGTTATATCAGATGATTAGAGGAAAGTTTTTTCCTAATAGACAGATTTGTCACAATCATAACATAGGGCTGTTTGTTGGTAGTCTCACTGATGGACATGTCTAATGCCTGTTTAAATAATGCTAGTTACTAAGTGAATTAGTCACGAGACTCAAAGTTTATTATAGGCACGATATTAACACATTGTCAATATTAGCTTTGCGGAAGTGATGACTTGGTTTGACGGTACAGACGTGTTTACTCCGGTTATATTACAGCCCAGAATCGCACAGATGGGGTTCTGTTAATTTCCATTATGAATTGTCTTCAGGAAAGTAAGAGAAATGGCTTCTTTGTAAATCAGGCTTCCATTTGTCGGATTTCTTCTAGGTTATCAGATCGCAGCTAAAGTTAATGATAATGATCATGATAATTATTATACTAACAGTAAATAGTTGTTAATGTGATGGAGAGTAATGCAACCAGTTAAGCTGCTAAAAATGCTAACACCACCAATTAATAGTGTAAACTTAGTTTTCTTCTCAGCTTCCTGGGGATTATACAACTGACTGACTGAGTTTGGTTTTACACCGCTTTTAGCAATATTCCAGCAATATCACAGCTGGGGACACCAGAAATGGGGGATTATACAAACAGAGACAAGGTCATTCTCTCTGTTGAGATATATCGTGGATAAATTTGGAAGGCTTAATGCTCAGAATCTAGAGATGGTAATCGTAATAATTTTGACATAAGACCAGACCAATTTTATTTCTTGTTTTACGGATCCTCCGGTTGTATTTTTTCAAGAATAAGAAAAATAAAAAATTAATTTTCTCCGCTCAAAAAATTAAAATCCTCATGTTTTTATCGGCAAGAAATGTAAACTTTTATTTGGCCCCATATACACTTCATAAATTGCCAAAAATAAAATACATTTGGTATTTAAAAGGAATGTTACTTTGACTAGATTATTTTTTATTTTTTCCCCTCCTGCCTGACTAAAATCCGTTTTATTAAGTACGATATTGAACTGCAGTCATTGCAAACCATTACAGTATTGCGCTCAATCACTTTCCACCAACATCATGTTGTCCATTGTGAAATTGACATAAATGGATTATAACTCGGGGCATGGGGTAGCCTAGTGGTTAAAGCATTCGCTCATCACGACGAACACCCAGGTTTGAGTCCCCACATAGGCATACAATGTGACACATTTCTGGTGTCTCCCATCGTGATATTGCTGGAATATTGCTAAAAGTGGCGTAAAACTAAACTCACTCACTCATTCATTAAAACTCATCTCGATTGGCTCATTAATTTTCTCCAAGTATTAAACTGTTCAGGTCTGTGTTTGTAGAAATGCAAGACAAGTAACGTGGCAAACTATAACTAATCTCTGAATAAAGTTGTGTATCGGTCATCAATCCCAAGCGAACATAATCCAGGAGCAATGACCTTTATCAACCTTAATGGACACTTTCTCAAGAGATTCTGAATGTGAGCAGACTGGATTAAGGTGCGACTTCACCAATCATCCAGACAATCTCTCCCAAAGGTCTACACTAAAGCCCACATCGCTACACGAACAGACCAGGCACATAAACTACCAATCTACTATATGCTACCACTTTACTACGAGACTAATAAGGTTTGATGGACAGCCAGCTCTGTAACAGTAAGTGACTTGAGTGTAACTATTAGGCCACTCCGGTGACCTAACAAATAATTCATCATTTTTGACGATCGCTGAAGCTGTAGATCTATATATAGCATTGATGTAATACCAGCTTTTGTTGATGGGAGATCGATTAATGTACTTGGCAGTCATAACGAGATCCCAGTGATGAGAAAATGTAAAATCTATTCCTATACTTGAGGGATAGTACTGAATTGAGGATGCCAAGATTAGCTGATTATGAAATCTTTTGATCAAAATATTGACAGATGACTTTTTTCCCAATCTTTGATGTTAGCAGAGGCATAATGATGTTAACTTGGATGAGAGAGTGAAAAAATAAACATACGTCAGAGATAGTTTACTTTTAATGATTACGTCTGTTCGTAGGGAACCCTATTCTTGTAAAAACTTATCTGAATACACCGGATGGCATTATCTGTGTGCTTAGGTGCATTAATTCAAGACAGTCGTGTTGGGATAAAAGTCTGATTTACCTCAAGTCAGTTCAGGCAATCTTAATAACCTCACAGTTTGCAGAGAAAATGTATTATCTGTCTTGTATAAACAACATCAGTTGGACAACAAAGAGTCGTGTCAGAACCAGATGTGTTGAAGCTGAAGGATGTCAATGTCAGGCGCCGATTTTGAAGGATTTGGTAGTCGAATTGTCTGCTGTATTCTGATTGATAAACAGGTAGATTTGAGAGTTTAGTGTACTATGATCTTAGTGACTGTTGTAAATCTGTTTTCATTGTTATGATGGTCATGGAGATAAGATAATGCTTCACTACGATTATCGTAAGTCTGATATGTTAGTGTACTTCTCAATGTTGTAGCACTAAGAATCATGTTGTGCAATGATTGACGTACATTTACGTAATGTAACTGGAATTACGTTGTTCATCATACTGCTAAGATCATTGTAAATCTGTGTTATTTCATTGGAGTTATAACTCTCGTAACGCTAAGATCATGTCTTAAGTCTGTTATATTAATAAAGCTGAGACTGTCATAGCGTTAAGATCATGTCGTATGTCTGTTATTTTATTGGAGTTATAACTCTCATAATGCTAAGATCATGTCTTAAGTCTGTTATATTAATAAAGATGAGACTCATAGCACTAAGATCATGTCGTATGTCTGTTATTTTATTGGAGTTATAACTCTCATAATGCTAAGATCATGTCTTAAGTCTGTTATATTAATAAAGATGAGACTCATAGCACTAAGATCACGTTTGCCCAATTACACAAAGCGATTTTATTGCTACGACTGTTTTAAGCCTGTTGTAACATGGAGTTGACAGTTGCCTTTGGGCTAGAATGCTTTGTGAGAAACTGACAAGTTGTCAACCTGCGTCCATGTTTTGATTACAGACTGTCATGATTATTCCTATGTATGCCGCTCAGTGAATACCAAATATCACAACAACAAACCAGACCACTAGATGGCGCCGCTGAGCTAAAACTGATATTTATACCCATGACAAACACTGAAAGCATTAATGATCTTAAGGAACTCCAAATAAAGAGACTTGAAATAAACAACATGTATTAAACTCTGTGTTGAGGATAAGTTAATGAAGGGTCATGATTCCTTTCAAGCAAAGTGTTACAAGACGAAGTTGTTATGGAAATAACTCTGTAACGCCCCAGCTGCCAAACTTCCAGTGACTTTCGGATCAAACTCTGGCATTTGGAATCAATAACGCTATCACAAAATTGGCCAAACTCCTGCATTTTGGATGTTTCTGTCAATGGCGGGAATCCACCAAGCTTACCTCTGTGGCACTTTAGGAACTGTTGGGGACGTGATGTGTTGGAATTTGGCCACCGTGCTTTCAGAATGTGGCCAAAGTGTTGACAGATATTTGATGAAGTTTCATATTTTGGGAAGTTATGAGCTCTCGATAGCGTCTTTCTCGCACAATGACCCTTTGCTAAATTGAATTTCATCCCTCTATCAGCCATAATTTTGATGATTGGTTGCAATTGCTAAGTGATCAACCAATCATATCACTTTCATATTCAGGACTATCAGATTCCCATTCCCCTTTCTCCCAAACCAAATAATTTGCTGTAATTTTCCATGTTTTTCAGAGGTTCTGATCTTTGTTGGAAAATCAATCAGAACTTTCAGATTGCTATGGAAACCCAAATCACAGGAGGAAGCGATGTTAATTAAACATTTGACAAAGTGTTTGTTATCAAAATGTTTTTGCAAACATGCATTATATTAATAGCACCAGCATAAACTAAGGCTGGCTCAAATCAAAACTATTGCTTGTTAATTGTATGAAAATATAAAGGCTGTTTCTGACTTGACAGATATGTCTTTGCAATAACAAACACATAATGATATGGATACATATTTGAGGAAAAATATTCCATTAGTATGAAAGACAAAATCATTTCCATTAGCATAAGATATTTCTATCTAAAGCCGAGTCCATTGAATGATTCCAACAATATCAAATTATCTGTTTTTGAATCACTAATGTTGGCTGGTTGGTTGTCTAACGCCACACTCAGCAATATTCCAGCTATATTGCAGCAGTCTGTAAATAATCGAGTCTAGACCAGACAATCCAGTGATCAACTGCATGAGCATCAATCTACGCAATTGGGATACAATGACTTTCAACCAAGTCAGCGAGCCTGACCACCTGATCCTGTTAGTGGCCTCTTATGACAAGTATGGGTTACTGAAGATCAATTCTAAATCAGATTTTCACGGATCGAAAATACAATGTGATGAAAAAGGGTGTTCATGAAAAGGTTCAGTTTACGACCAACTCATTTTCTAAGATGTAATGAATGACAGACTTATTTTTTCACTAGTTGCTCAGTTGCAGTGTGGCTGGGTATTTGCAGTTCTGATCACAGGAAATACAGACTTTCATTATTCATGATTCTTGTCAGGAGCATGACACAAAACTAGTGCTGTGAAGATGGCATATGATATGAAACTCGTTAGGTCTTGACAACTGATCTTCGTAAAACTGTCACAATTGTCCAGATAATGTCAGAACAACATGACAAACAAAAATAACATATAATCGAAAAGTTCCCCATTGGAATGGTTGCATGATCAGCACCAAGAATAAACTAAGTTAAAAAATATTATTCTAATACAACCCTGCTTTGTTCTCTGTAGCGTATTAAACCTCTGAAGTGGATTTCAATTTCAGTGTTAATAATTGTCTTAAAAAATATTTGAGTTAGGTAAAACAGTCGATTTGATGAAATCCAGATAGGCAAAGCATTAAGAGCTCTCATTTCCCATTCTTGACTTAATTGTACACCACGCCTGTGTGTTGTGTCTCAGACTGGTGTAGCTGTGACTTGGGTATTTTCTAAACACTGACACCAATCTAATGATAATGTCAATATTTTTGCAGCAAAGCTGAACTTTTTCTGCAACTTTTTAGAGAAAGAAAAACATTTTGTGAAATTTGTTCAGTGATGAAAACAAACTACAAATTGTTAAACAGTATCGGGTTGGATAATTGATATAAGCTGATGGATATCTCTTGTCTTAAAAACAGACATGATTAAAAGCTGGGTGAAGTTTTTCAGCTGAAGTCAGCATAAAACAGCATCTTATGAACAGTCTTCATCAGTGATTGAGAGTAAGAGGTACGACTCATTTCACTGGAGTCATTGAGTGAGTTTGGTTTTACACCGCTTTTAGCTATATTCCAGCAATATCACGGCGGGGGGCACCAGAAATGGGCTTCACACATTGCACCCATGTTGGGAATCAAATCTGGGTCTTCAGCGTGACAAGTGAACGCTTTAACCACTAGGCTACCCCCCCCCTCATTTCATTGGATTGTTAATCAGCCAATCGATACACCTTCAGCCAGGTCAGACATTGTTTCCTTGAAACCAACAAATCATTATTACACAGATGGCTTACAGTCTGTAGTTTCATGCCATGTAGAACTTTTTCAGCTATTTAGTGGCAGTCTGTGAATACCCGAGTCCGAATCTACCAATCCAGTGATTGATATCTTGAGCATCAATCCCGCCATTGTCTTCCAATGACTCATAATGAACCAAGACATCATGTCTGACCACCCAATCCACTTCTACGCCTTTTTACGTTGGTTGTTCTTATATGGGTTGCTGGGGCCAGGGCCTAGGTTTTCAAAACATTCGTAGCCCTAAGAATTCTTAACTTTAACCGTAGCCAATGTGTTAAGAATGGGCTTAAGAAGTTCATATGGCTATGAATATTTCGAAAATCTAGGCCCTGTCTTAACCTGGAATTAGCACCAGTTCTGATCCTTCAGTGGTATGGCAATGCTTACTCCTGGAAGCAAATGATCAAATTAGGTGGGTCATTCTTGGCCAGAAGATTTAAAATTCCAGCAGGATGCTGCAGTTTCTGTTTAATGTCGACCAAATTAATATCATTTGGAGCTTATCTGGCTCTTGCGATAAACTCCAAATCACCAGGTATTTGGTCTGTAGAATTATCTAATGGAGGTGGCTGTTTGTATTTTACACTATTTTCCTGTATATTCTCCTTGGTCATGTCCACCAAAATTCCTGAAATGTTGAGTTAATCTCTGCCTTGCGATAGCCCCAAATCACCCTGTGTTTGGTCAATGGCTTTATCTAATGGACATGTGTTTTACACAGAATCCTGCAGTGCATTCATGGTCAGGTCCACCAAAATAAATATCAGTTTTAGGTGAACAGTATCTCTCTCCAGTGATAAGTCCAAATTACCCAGTATTTAGTGAATGGCTTTATCTAATGGACATGGACCCCCTGACAGTGATGAATCCGTCTGCTCTTGCTGCTGGTACGTCAGACATACTCCCCATGTGGGATGTCCCTCTTTCTCCCCGACCTCCTCCACCTCAACATCACCTCAACATCACCATCAGGGAGGTCCTCCCCCTTCCCGATCTCTTCCAGTGGTGCAATCACACTTGGTAGTATCAGGCACCACCTTGGAGAGTTAACAAATACTCTTTGCAGACACTTTGAAGATGAACACATCTCTCCACAAATCCTCTTAGATTCTGTGGCATTTCCTGAACGGTGTGGAGCTTCCTCAAGTGAAATATATAACCAGATAGCCTTTTAGTTTTGTGGCAGGTTTGGAAAATATGGATGCTGTTAGATCAAAATCAATTTTTGGCCTACCAGAGATATGATTGTGTTTGTTTGTAATCTTACTCTGAAAAATCGCCTGTGCATGTCTGTGTATTTTTTCTTTGCACTCAATCATGTCCTTGGCAAATATTTGTAAGAAACTGGAATATTTTGAACCAAATGTGATTTAAAGGGGACTCGGATAGGTCAAATCAAAAGCTTTGACTCAAAGCTACTAACTCAAATTGTATGTTGTCTATCAATTTATCAGGTAATGATAAGCCTTACTGCATAGAGATGATGTTTCAAGGTGTTTATTGACTTTTTAAGGTGTTTATTGATGTTTTAAGGTGTTTATTGATGTTTCAAGGTGTTTATTGCATTGTCTAGACCTCGTCAGAAAACAAGGCGATAGAGCATCGTGTGAGTGAGCAAAAGATCACTTAGCTGATTAGTTTCGTACAAATTCAACCTTTACATTTCTTTTATTTATATATTCAATAGCCGAAAAACTGCAATTATCAAAGGGGTATTAATACTAGTTTGTTCAATTCAAAATTTCCATTTTTCATAAATGTCACACAATCCATTTAAATGATATACAACTTATAAAGAATGCTTCTCTTCATTCAGCTATAATTTATCCTCAGATGACTCAAACATGTTTTCAAAAAGATAGTATACTGCAGCCTCAGACTGAAGGATTACAAATGTTCAAGAAATGCCAGATATCAGTCAGCCAATATTTCCATATAAAATGAAACATGACATGTACATGGTTGAAGACCTGGGCGATCCTTGTCCTGACCAGTGCCCTCTTTCTCCCCGACCTCCTCCACCTCAACATCACCTCAACATCACCATCAGGGAGGTCCTCCCCCTTCCCGATCTCTTCCAGTGGTGCAATCACACTTGGTAGTATCAGGCACCACCTTGGAGAGTTAACAAATACTCTTTGCAGACACTTTGAAGATGAACACATCTCTCCACAAATCCTCTTAGATTCTGTGGCATTTCCTGAACGGCGTGGAGCTTCCTCAAGTGAAATATATAACCAGATAGCCTTTTAGTTTTGTGGCAGGTTTGGAAAATATGGATGCTGTTAGATCAAAATCAATTTTTGGCCTACCAGAGATATGATTGTGTTTGTTTGTAATCTTACTCTGAAAAATCGCCTGTGCATGTCTGTGTATTTTTTCTTTGCAATCAATCATGTCCTTGGCAAATATTTGTAAGAAACTGGAATATTTTGAACCAAATGTGATTTAAAGGGGACTCGGATAGGTCAAATCAAAAGGTTTGACTCAAAGCTACTAACTCAAATTGTATGTTGTCTATCAATTTATCAGGTAATGATAAGCCTTACTGCATAGAGATGATGTTTTAAGGTGTTTATTGATGTTTTTAAGGTGTTTATTGATGTTTTAAGGTGTTTATTGATGTGTCAAGGTGTTTATTGCATTGTCTAGACCTCGTCAGAAAACAAAGGCGATAGAGCATCGTGTGAGTGAGCAAAAGATCACTTAGCTGATTAGTTTCAGTACAAATTCAACCTTTACATTTCTTTTATTTATATATTCAATAGCCGAAAAACTGCAATTATCAAAGGGGGTATTAATACTAGTTTGTTCAATTCAAAATTTCCATTTTTCATAAATGTCACACAATCCATTTAAATGATATACAACTTATAAAGAATGCTTCTCTTCATTCAGCTATAATTTATCCTCAGATGACTCAAACAGGTTTTCAAAAAGATAGTATACTGCAGCCTCAGACTGAAGGATTACAAATGTTCAAGAAATGCCAGATATCAGTCAGCCAATATTTCCATATAAAATGAAACATGACATGTACATGGTTGAAGACCTGGGCGATCCTTGTCCTGACCAGTGCTTGTGTCACACCAAGATCAGCTCGTCGTGTCTGACTGAGATTCTCAATCCTGCAACAATTATGCCTCGTCCTATCCTAGGGACTTTATTACTGTTCTGGAGGGATTATGCCGCTTAGCGCTCAGGATATGATATTTGCATAGCATAATATTACCATATTGTGGCAATGTATTGCTTCATGTCGACCTCCATCACAGACAGGAGGTTTCACATCTGATGGAATGAGGACTATTTGGGCTGGAATGTCCGCCGTGAGTTCATTTGTGAATAATTTGTAATATCCTCATGCCTGTATTTCTGTTCATTTGTGACTTTCGATAAAACGCCATACCTGATTCTCATCATTATTTATTCAGATTGAATCATTTGATATTACTTCAAGTGAATAATTCAACGTGTGGGAATGTTTTCATTTTTCTCAACTCATTAAGAAGCATCAGAGATGAGGCTATTTTTGTCACGGACATGTATTTAAAAAGGTACATTGGTTTTTGTCTTAATATCCAGCGTTCTTTTAAAAACGTCAGTAGTTCATCATAAGGCTCTGTCTGTGGGAAGGAATTACGACCTGTAGGTCATGTCTGTCTATAAATGCCACTGATAGGAAACAGGAGGTTATGGATTATACTCCATGGGTGCAAACTAGCGGTGAATTTTCTCAGATACAGAGATATGGACATGAATTGGAGGTAATCGTTATCTGTAATGTCTCTCGTTGGTGCCTCATTGGGTCCTTGTGTTCCAGATTGACCTTTATGGTGTCCAGGGTCAAGTGATTACTCCCCAACATGGTGACTAAGGGTTAGGATGGAATATTTTGTCATCTGTTGGTCTCAAGTCGACTGCTGTCAATATGATGGATGGGAATGTGCAATATTAGCATTCTCTTTGATTGATGACAGATACAGCTTCAGAGGACGACCATTCCTTTTCCAAATCAGCTCCACCACGGTGCCATTCACTGTCAGACTTTTGTGTGACCAAGAGAGATAAATTAGACACCCAATACGTATCATATTATACTTGATACCTCTGTTTTGTATCATTCCTTCCGAAAGTTCTCTGATCGTAATATGAGTAACTATAGATTAAGCCTATTAGAATTGGTTCGAATCGATCTGTGCCTGTCGTATGAGGTGACTTAATGGATTGGATGGTCAGCATCTTGGTTGATTGGATGTCAGTTTGTCGGCTGGATCATGGATCATGGATCATTGTTATGTCACCTGGCTGCTTGGTCCAGACTCAATTATTTACAGAGTACTAGACTGACACTAAGTCTCAGAATATATTTAATTTTGATAGAAACAAATAATTCCTTCTTAAATTGAAAAGGAGCCCCAATGGGATGGGAGATTCAAAATCTGAGTAATTCTAGACTTGCTTCATTTGGAGCTTTAGAACTGTAGGGAAAATAATGTGGTTCAGGGAGTGTGAGACTAAACAGACTCCTGTCATATAGGTGGGACTATTCTCTGATATGAGTGACGATGTCGTGCAGATGAAAGAAAGGAAGGGACAACGTTCAATATACAAACAGTACTAGTTCTTTTATGCCAGGGACGAAGGAGTAGATTAGTTGTTGAAGCATTGCTCACAAGCCAAAGGCCTGAGTTCCATTCCCCACATGGGTACAATGTGGGAAGCCCATTTCTGGTGTCCAACACCGTGATATTCCTGGAATATTGCTACGAGCAGCAGAAAACCCTACTCACTCACTCTTGTGCCAAGGTCATGGGTGGCACTCTTGTGCCAAGGTCATAGGTGGCACTCTTGTGCCAAGGTCATAGGTGGCCCAGTCATTTCAGGCAGGTTGGCAGGGTTTGAATCCCGTTCAGTCTGTATGTTTCTAGGTATGTCACCAAACGTGTACTCATGGTTTGCAGACGTGAGAATTTTCCGCGGATTTCCAGGATTTTGGTTTCATTTTGAACATTTTTGAGATCGATGTAAATCTGCAATAAAGGACTAAATTTTCAATGTGTTTGTGCTTTGCCGTTCTCATGTCTGGGTTTGCCGGATGGGTACATGACTCACACTCCCATCACTTTTGAGATCATCTATGATGTCAGTGAAATGTGACTGTTCAAGGTGGTGTTAACAGAACCCACTCACCTGCCAAGTTCCAACAGTGCCAAGATCTTCTTGGGATGGGTACAGGTTGCTGGTTATTATCCTTGGCTTGTCAGCACTGAACCCTGGTTGTTTCAAACGATTCACAGGCTGATGGGGTAGCCTAGTGGTTAAAGCGTTCATTCGTCACGCTGAAGGCCCAGGTTCAATTCCCCATTGGGATACAATGTGTGAAGCCCATTTTTGGTGTCCCCTACTGTGACGATACTGGAATATTGCTAAAAGTGGTGCCCAAAACCATACTCACTCACACACTCAAATGATTCACGCGTCACTTTGGGCTCTGCTCCCATTGCAGCTGGAATGCATTGATGTGTAACTCTGAATTCTGTTCAAAGAAGTGTTTATTAACCTTCACTATCAGTTCAAGAGGCTGCACTGCATTGTGAAAATTTAACCTGACCCTATAATCATGCTGAATTTTGAAAAAAAGTTAAATTGGTTGAAATTTCCACATCAAACTCAGAAGCTCCCACCCATATAATTACCAACAAACACTACCTTTGGAAACCTTGTAATCAGAGACAGGATAATTTTTAGAGTTTAAGATCAAAGATAGATGTAGATTTCATTCTGTTCTCTAAAAATGGTTGTTGTCAGATTCTTTCAAAATACTTGGTTCCTGTGCCATCCATTCCTGAAAGTGACTGTTGCATTCTTTGAAGACATCACACCTCTGGTTCCAAAGTAGCGTTTCAGAAGCATGCCTGCAAGACTAAGTAGCGTACAGCTATTATTGGCTGTGGAATTTCCAAACACATCCAACCTATTACCAGGGTGGAACCTTCAGCAGCTTTGTTTACAGTGGATGGTTTAGGGGCCAGGTCTGTGAGAAGTCCAAGCACCTGCTTGGGTTGATGGACAGCCTCAACATGGCGTCTCACAGTAACATAGGCTGATGTAAAATGTATGAAAATATGCTGAGATTTTTGTTACATTTCCTTAAGAATATGCTAGAAAGTAGATGCAAGAATCTGTTCATTTTCAGGAACTAAAGAAATCTACATTTTTATTGTTTTCTGAAATGAGATATTTTGGATATTTTAATTACAGAGTATAAGAAACTTGTACCAGCTTTAAAAATCTGAAGAAATCTATAGACTTTTATTATCTGACATGAGATATTTTCAGGGTTTTATGAAAAACTAACACCCATTGACCTTCATCAGTTTTGCCTATGAATAAAGAGCATCAAGATGTTTGTGTATGGGAGAGTTGAATTGAATGGAGTTTTGACCTCGTCAGTTGTAAATAGCTGCGGGAAATTGATGTTTTAAAAAAAATTGTCTCAAATTTTTTCTTAATCCATTCAGCCTTGTCATTGATGAATAAGTCATCTTCATGGCTTGCAACAGGAAGGCTGAGTTTGTTACTATTGAACGTCCTGTAGGGAGTCCAGAGTTGGAATTTGTCTGCAGCAATTCATGTTTGTGGTAAGAGGTGACTTAATGAATGAGGGGGTGGTAGGGTAGCCTAGTGGTTAAAGCGTTCGCTTGTCACATCAAAGACGCTGGTTCAATTCCTCAAATGGGTGAAGCCCATTTATGGTGTTCCCCGCTGGGATATTGCTGGAATATTGCTAAAAGTGTCATAAACCTAAAACCAAAACTCACTCACTCACTCACTCTCCTGAGAAGTGTGACAGTTAAGTGGGAAATATCTTATCACCCTGATTTGACCCTGGTCTGTCAGCTGTTAACTGTCTTGGTTAGCTGTACATTTGTTGGTCAGGTGTTAACTGCGTTTGTCAGCTTGTACCACAGACTTGGTCAGGTGTTCAGGTGTTACCTGTCTTCATCAGCCAGCAGCACTGGCCTCCATTGGTCATGTGATAACTGTCTTCATCAACCATAAACACCAGCCTCCATTGGTCAGGTGTTAACTGGTTTGGTCAGCATGTATGATAGTGGCAGCTGTGGTGTCAATCATCTTCTGGAGTAAATACACATCCTGACATCCATGCATGTGGGAATTCACAACTCTCTATCCAACATGTGTTAAAGTGCTGACCAAATGACCTTAACATGTTTCCTGTTTGGAAAATATGGCGTTGTATGTGAGGAATACTTGTTGGTTTGTGAAGAGAAAAATGAGAATGTTCTCAGTTCACCTCATATTTAGCTGTCATGAATATTTATGACCGACATCGAAACAAAACCAGACATCATTTATGATCAAATAATGGCATTGGAATTACAGCCTGCATTCAACTGTAGATAATATTCTGCAATATTCTCCCCTGAAACCATTTCAGGTAGTTGCGCTGGATATCCGCTATTACTATCACCAGTAATAGCCTTTGCCGTATATAATCTAGTTACTAACTACAAAGTCGGTACCAATCCCCAGACCATCAATAGATCAACAAATGTCATATAAAAGTCAGCTAGATAATAGCTACATCAGCCTCCAAAACACCCATATATCCTCATCCCATCCCAGCCAATCCTCATCCAGCCCTTGGGATGTAACCTGTAACGCCTGGGTGATATGAATCGTATTGACCATTCCGTACTGACCATTCCACAGTCTGATTTCTCTGGCAATGTTTATTATCATTTCCATGTAGTGCCAGTGGGTGTAGATAAGAAGTCTGATCAGACTAGGGTGATTATTTAGCTATCTATTTGTGTCCACTTGCTGCTTCTATCTGGGCCCAGGATAGAATGTCCTGAGGCTGTGTGACCCTGTCCTGGTGGTGATTAACCCTTCTGCTGTTTAATTTACTGATGATACACTTCAGGTCCTCCTTGTTAAAGTTATCTCATTTATTATTACATATCTACAAAAAGAAATAAGTTAAATAAAAAATGTTGAAATCTAAATGGAGCCTACAATGCTTTATTTGAGAGATGTCGAGGCTATCTGGATTTGCTGTTGATTGTTTTGTGTTTGAATAAGGTGTTAATTTCATTGATGATTAACCTTTTCACTGCCATGTTCATCATGTATTCTGATGATATGACCGCCTCCGTGGTGTAGTGGTTACAGCGTCCGCCCGGAGAGCGGAAGGTCGCTGGTTCGATCCCCGACCGCGTCATACCAAAAGACGTTAAAATATGGTACTTGTTGGTCCCTGCCTGTCGCTCGGCATTTATGGGTACAACAAGGACTGGTCGGCTCGGAGTCAGTATAATGTGTCTGAGTGGGGTATTCATGCTTCACTGCGGCATGGTATCTCAGTGGGCTAGCACTATAAAACCAGCTTAAGTCTGGGCTAGTACAAGCAGCCGAACATACACATACACACGCGTGCACGTCATATGAGCGAAATATTCTCAAGTACGACATTAAACCCAATTTCACCTCACCTCACCCCTGATGATATGCAAATTTTGTGTTATATTTATATGGACTTATATATCGAATTTCATAAAACGAAATCAATTGCTTGAAGATCCTGTCAACAAAAACTGACTTACAATGCAACGACAATTATGACATTTAAGATTGATCTTTTTAAGAATTTGCTAAGTAATTAATTCCAGATTAATGGTAAAAAAACAACTAAAATGTCTAAAACCTCATGAATATGTAAACATATATCACAGCTCAACTTCTGAACTTACTGACACAATACCAGAATAGATTCCTTTATGTGATTTGAATGATCAATGTTTCATCAGATCTCCATCATGCCTTTTAAGCAGTGGCACTATGTAAAGGTCACACCCACCCACCCACAAGCTTACTGCCTCCAACTGCAGAAGGGTTAACGTGTCAGAATCGCGTAGTGATACTTAATCCCTGTGTCTTAGGATGGAGATGTTTTCATGCTAAACAATCATTTGTTTCTTGCTGTGGGATATACGTGCAAGTTGATCAATAGTAGCTCCCAACTCAGCTATTAACCTGTGTTATTGCAGGTCTGGTCGCACGTACAAGATTCACATTTGTTGTCTTACGCTTTTAAACTACCACAGGTTTCTTGTGTCTCATGCAATTTCCTGATGTGTTCTGGCTTTTTTTAAGTGTTATGTTTAGGTGATATTTAGATATTCTTTGTTAGGATCTTGGCATGTGGAGCAAAATGTCATTGTTTCGATACCCTTGCCGTGTAATACCAATAGACGATAAATGATGGTACTTCGTGTATCTCTGCTTGATGCTAGTGGAGTATTTTGTATAATGTTATGACCAGTTGCTAGGAAAACAGCTCAATGTTCCCTTACTCCCCAACACCTCATGCAATCCTTTGACACTGTGATGATTTTGGCTTCAGGCAAGTTCTTCACATTATCCCAGAATGGATACATTCCAGAGAATTCAAAATGAATTGCGGAAATTTAAACAGTCAATTTAAGACATGTTATGGGTTGTGATGTTTTATTTGGATGGAAGAATCGAAGTCCAAAGTGTAAGGCCACAACAAAAATGTTTCTCATAATTTCCAGTTTGTGAAAATGGCAATTTGACCTGACTTACTGCTTTTTAAAACAATATTTTTGTGTACATGGTCTTGTTATCAGACAGTGATTGAAAGAACACAACAAGAGAAGCAGAAATATGTGTGTTTAATTCCAACAAAGTACGGTAATAGTTCCTGATCCCTGGGTACAACTTCATGTACACAGTAAAGAAAAGGACACTAACTCTAACTGAAGATTATAATTCAAAATGCCAAAAGTTGGGAACGGAGGAATTCAGAACTAAGTAAAATAGGCATTAACCAACTCAGTTTCAGGATGGTGGGTTAGCCTAGTGGTTAAAGCGTTAACTCGTCACGCAGAAGTCCTGTGTTCGTTTCCCCGTACAATGTGTGAAACCCAGTTCTGGTTTCCCCCACCATGATATTGCGGGAATATTGCTGAAAAAGTGGTGTGAAAGCATACTCACTCACTCACACCACGTGGTTTGAAATGACCTGACCAACAAAGAGAAACATTCATATTTCAATTTTTGGCCGTGTCACAGATGTTGAAGATCTTTCTTGATTTATGCTTCGTCCCTTGTGAGTGATGAAACTAGCATCACTTGCAGTTTAACTGGGTAGCTTCATCATAATGGGAAATTCATTAAACCATTCTCCTGGGAATCTTGCAACAACTGGGGAGTTGTTAAACCACAGATTACTAGGAGTCGGAAAGACTTAATTGGCGTTAACTTAAATGTTGTTTGAAACATGCAACCATAAACGGTGACATGCTCGATTGTTGGTGTGGTTCCACGATAATGTTTGGACAAATCTGGCATGTCATTTCTTCTGTCATAGATCTGTAACTAATTACTTATTTATTTTACTGCCAATCTATTTGGGCAGTAACAGTACACTTTGTTGTGATACACAGAAGCATGATGATCTATGCAGTGATGGCAATTTTCTGCTGATCTGCGGATTTCCTCGGATTATATTTCAAATTGTTCAATTGTGAATCGTCTAAATCCATTGAGAAACCCTCAACTCGATGGCACAATATTAAGTTTTCAGCTGAAAATCGATTTTCCTGTTGCCATCCCTGTCTCTGTATCATGTGATGTCTTAATTCTGTGGGACGTGCCTAGTGGTTAAAGCGTTTCTAGTCACACCAAAGACACGAGTTCGATTCCCCAGTGGTACAATGCGTGTCCCTTGCCTTGATATTGCTGGAATATTGCTAAAAGCTTTGAAAACTAAACTCACGCACTCTTAGATTCTATTAACGTCCTGTCCACCAAGTCATCATTCTGATTGTAAATACTATGCTCCTTTAACATACATACGTCATTATGCATGACAGTACCAATTACTTATTCATTCGTCTGGTCTCGTTTATGAAGCAAGGGAGATCACTTGTCTTGAAGTTTCCGAACTTGTCTTGAAGTTTCTGAACTTTTCAAATCAGGCTGGAATTTTGTTTATTTTGGAGTTGTTTTTCGGCTAGCCTACTCATGTATGCTTAGTCCAATCAAATTCATGTAACAAAATATGGTTCAGAAACAACATTGCAGCATTTTGGTTGAATGCAGGTTTGCCAAAGCATGTGTTCTGGCAACTTACCATTGACATATATTTATTCAAATCTTTTTGTTTTTATCAAGAATGCCCAAGTGTTTTTATGCACTTAATGAGTTAAGACGTGTATTACAACAATATAGATCTGTATTTTTTAATTAGATTGCCCTGACTAGGAGATAAATGTGGTTTGTGATTGTTAATGACATAAAAGGGAAATAACTCTAATTAGCCACTAAGCGGTGCTATCATGGAGTGATGATCAAGATAGTTGGCCAGTCTTTGAGTGTATACCTAGGGTACCTGGGAGATGTCTTCTAGTATCAGGAAAGAGGTCTTTATGATTGTTTTTAATATGTGACATCTTCTCCTTAAGTAGGGGCGGTGGGGTAGCCTAGTGGTTAAAGCGTTGGCTCGTCACGCCGAAGACCCGGGTTCGAATCCCCACATGGGCACAATGTGTGAAGCCCATTTCTGGTGTCCCCTGCCGTGATGTTGCTGGAATATTGCTAAAAGCGGCGTAAAACAAAACTCAGTCAGTCAGTCTCCTTAAGTATCCTCATGGCACAGTTTATTGAGCTCCACAAAACCCACCATCACCTATCATTGCATGCAAGGGCTGAATCTCTAATGATTCATTACCAGGTTGTATCTTGTATATCATACTAGTCCCTTGTCCTGTTTGTATATATCACATTACTAGACTAATATTAAAGATGAAGACATAAAATATATACAGTTTCATTTTATTAATATCTTGACTTTGAAACAAATCGCACAAAACCTATTAATAATATGTATCGTGAAATGTCACAATTTATCACAAGTACGTCAAATGTCAAAGTGAGCTGAAATTGGGAAAAATGATGCCGGCGTTTCAGATGGGAAGAGTCACAGAAAAAGTATTGATAATTTGGGATCCATTTCAGCATTTAAAGAAATTAAAGCAAATCCATTTTCTCAAGAGCACAGATCCCTATCCTCAGTATAACTGTGTATTCGGGAATCCAATTTGTGGAATTGCAGCAATGGGAACTAATGCACCTTGTCAGTGGCAGACTCTGTAGGTTGAGTGTTGCAATCTCTATCATTGGAAACCGATCAATGATACCCTTGGGGATCATGGGGAAAAAATCGTGGCTTAGGAAAGAAAAAATACAACATGGATTTGTCCCTTGTTCTTCGTCCATCTTCAATTTGGAGTTACCTCGATGGATGTGCTAGAGAATTGTATTAGACCATCTTGATCGGTCAGAGTTTTATTGTACGAATTGTTTATATGCTTATTGCATTTTCATTCGACTCCAAGATTAGGTTAGAATTATTTTTTAGCAACCCATGCTTGTATTAAGAGGTGACTAAGGGGATCGGGTGGTCAGGTTCACTGACATGTTTTATACATGTCATTGTATCCCTATTGCATAGATTGGTGCCTCATGATGTCAATCACTGGATTGTCTGATCCAGACTCAGGTATTTACAGATGTCTGTCATATTGCCAGAATATTGCTGATGGCAGTGCTTAAAGGAACGAGGGGAAGACAAAATATTGGAGACCAATATATGTTACCACTTTTAAAATCCAAATTTTATCCATTTAGAACTACATGTATGTCTTCCATATTTCACTTTGATGTCATTGGTTCAGGGGGTAGTCATGTGGTTCATGTGCTTGCTTGTTATGCCGAAGGTCTGAGTTTGAGCCCCGATCATGGGTAGACTGTGAATCTGTCTCATGATGTTCCACAGACGTGATGAGATAAAATCCAAACGTGTGTGAACCCAAATCTCTTTCTCTCTCTCTCTCATCATCGCTCACTTTTCAACGAGCTCTACCGTGGTACGAATCAACTCTGTCGATTCATTTGCTGGCTGTATAGCCCTAAGTTTTTGTGTTAACGTTTTAGAGGTTAATTACCAAGACCTGCCTGTCAGGCAACTACAGCTGGAGGTTATTGAGTTATGGATTTCTCCAAGATTTGTTTGACCAGCCTGTGACCAGCCATCTTGACCAAATCACTCTCATTAGTCAAGTGGATAATGATCAAATTTGTTCGATGAAAGTGGTTTTGGACCAATCTCATAGTATTTGTGCACATTCTTAAATTCACCTTAAATGATTCATTTGAAAATGAAGGAACTTCAAATTCAGACTTAAAAATGTCTTTTCATATGTTGATGTGACTGGTATGGAAAAATGTATTCTTCCAAGCAGGGTTTGTCTATACCTTTGTGTTAGAGCAACGTCAAGATCATCAGTGTGGGGCTGTCTCATTTGGGAACATGGTAGTATGGTAGTAGTAGGGTACCAGTGGTAGTATGGTAGCCCAGTGGTAGTATGGTAACCCAGTGGTTTTAAGCATTTGCTCATCACACTGGAGTCTGGGTCCAATCCTCACAATGGAGAGGCCCGTATCTGATATTGTTTGATGTATTGCTAAAACAATATATTATCCAATATGATCCAATTCTTTAAGGTCAGAAACACAAAAACAAGCATGCTATCATCTTGACAGTCCCTGAACCTTATTATTTTCCCTACTGCCGAGCCCTCCCTGCAACGCTAAAGCCCTAAATGAAGCAAGTCTAGATTTCCTTAGGATCTCTGATCTCTCTAGGGCTCCTTTTCAGTTTAAACGGGTTTATATGTTATTATCACAATTATATATATTCAGAGACTAAGTGTTAGTCTATCATCTTGACTGACCGAGTCAATGTTCCCCTAAATGGAAGTAATGTCTTGAGACTAGAAATAGAGTGTCATGATTTCCGGGTCAGTGAGGTAACAGAAGTGAAGGAGTGAACAAGGAGTTTGGTTTTTAGCCTGCCTGGAACAGTATTCCAGTTATGTCACGCCTTGTCAGACTGATGTGGAAGGAAGGCCTGCAGTGTAGTCTCAGACATTTACCTCTTTGGTGAAACCCATGAGGACTGCTTCGGGGCTGACAGACCTAGAAACATCGTCAGGGAGACAGTGGTGAAGAAGCTTCTTGCGTTTTTGCTTGAAGTTTAAACACCTTCCTATTTTCACAGGCTGTAGGTCACTTGACCTATTAGTACTGTCAATTGTAAGCGCTGAAATTTGCAATGAACCTGAAATGTATAGTAAGTGACTGAGTTTAGTTTTACGCCACTTTTAGCAATATTCCAGCAATATCTTGACGGAGGACACCAGAAATTAGCCCCACATATTCTACCCATGTGGGGAATTGAACCCGGGTCTTTGGCATGATGAGCAAATGCTTTAACCACTAGGCTACCCCACCGCCCCCTGAAACCTATAGACTGACAAGACTTTACTAAATGTAAAGATTTGATCTACTACAGAGAATGTTTGTTGCTTGTGTATTGTGTAACTTCACACTCAAAGTATCAGTGTTTGTAGATGATAAGGGGCGGTGGGGTAGTCTAGTGGTTAAAGCGTTGACTCGTCACGCCAAAGACCCCGGTTCGAATCCCCACATGGGTACAATGAGTGAAGCCCATTTCTGGTGTCCCCCGCCGTGATATTGCTGGAATATTGCTAAAAGCGGCGTAAAACCAAACTCAGTCAGTCAGTCAGTGTAGATGATAAAATACAGATTATACAATGAGTTACATCAACATACACTATCAGGTTACAGTGACATACATCAACCAAGTCTACAAGCATGACCACCCTATCCAACTAGAGGGGCGGTGGGGTAGTCTAGTGGTTAAAGCTTTCACTCATCACACCAAAGACCCGGGTTCGATTCCCCACATGGGTACAATGTGTGAAGCCCATTTTAGGTGTCGGCTGTTAAAAGTGGCATAAAACTAAACTCACTCACTCACTATCCAACTAGTCACCTCTTACCACAACATAATTGCATCTTACAACCAGCATCGGTTGCTGAAGACCAGTTCTAACCCGATTTCTGAAGAATGATAGGATGTTGGACACTGCTGTCCTTGAGAGTGGACACTAACACCAACTGACATACATCAAATCACACTGTCAGATTGTATGAAAAATCGGTTGAAATGGTTTAAACTGAGGGTGACCAATTGATTTGAACCAGCACATCTCGTTATTCCCCAGGTAGTGTTCAAGAAATGAAGCATGTACAAGCATCAAATGGGACGAGATTTTATTATTTGTTCTGAGTGTTTTTGCATCCTGGTTTCTGAGAGTGTTAAACCTTTTAATTGAGGCTTCATTTATCATTGGATTCAAGCTTCTTATTTTCTGATGAAGTTTCTTTGTTCCTGAGAAGGGTGTTAGTCTTCAAAAGAACAGGAATTGCCATGGGCTTTGTTGTGAAACTCTTACAAACGTCTTAAACACTTGACAGATGGTGGCACATCGCATCGATTCTGGTTGATTTTTTTTTCTGGCGCGATTGTCGATCAAACACTTGATGTCACTTGACATTCTTAAATCAAGGGAAGTGTTTGGAAAGGTAAATTTAGCAGGAACAGATCCAGTTTTGAAGGTGCAAAGTGGAAATGTGTTTGATATAAGAGCTGGGAACAAGCGACTGCCTGAGGGAGGGGTTTGTTTTCTTGGACCGTGTCTCAAACATAGCTTGTAGGATTTGTGTTGAATGTTTATCGGTTCAGTTCCTTCTACACAAAGGCTGTTTTTGGCCAACTGGGAGGATATGACAGCCTTTGAAATGCATGCTAGTTTGATTCCCAAGGACTTGTATATAGTGGAGTGGACATACAGGAACCCAATGATAATCTTCATTTATTAGTAGCATACACCTGCTATGGTTCTGAAACAAATCTAAATGCAGCTCGCTGCAAACTGGAACTGAACAGAACTGAAAACATGAACATAGAATCCCTTCTGGTCTCATTCAATTAAGACCAAACTTTGAGGAGTGGTGAATTAAAGTCTCTGCTAGACATGTGAACTAGTCTTTAGAAAATAGGTTCTAACACTCCATATGGGAAATCCTCTTCTAGGAAGCTCATTCAATTTTAAGCCAAAAGAGCACAACTCGCTTGAGGGATATTCAAGGAGTACATTTGATGTTTAAATGGATAGGTTCAGATATTTCCATCAGCAATATTCTGGACTGATATTGATCAGATCAGGATGGAACCTTCTCATAGAAGAAATACATAAAATGTATAGTTTGTCAGTTTTAAAGCTTGTATTGATTTGAAACTTTCAGGGTGTCCAAGCTGTTATGATATCGTGATATCCCTTTTAGTTTTAAATAGTTCCTATTTTGATTCAACATATCAATGTTTTCCTTTGTTAGCCTGTGCTTCATTTTGGCCAAAGGGTGGCCCAGTGGTTAAAGGTCTGCTTGCCAAGCTAAAGATCTAAGTTCTATTCTGTAAAAGATTCTGTTCACTGTTGTGCAGACTTTTTATGAACATGTAAATTGTTTTCATAATTTTGTAATTGAAATATTGCTTATGTGGCATTTAATGTGACCTCCATCACTCACTCTGTCACTTTTGTTGCAGGTTCTCCTAAAATGGCACAGCCTCCAGTGCCTGCCAAACCTAATTATGTTCAAGTATTGCTTACATCATGTGGCCTCGCCAATGTTGTCACTCAGGTTCTCCCGCACAAAATACATCACCAACGCCGCCAATGTTCCCTCGTCAGAACAAAACTACAGCAGCGATTCTGCCTTGGGATCACCGGACATGAGCAGTGTCAGCGTTGCCGTGGCAACGGATCTTGATAACATAGCAGACTATGACCACGACGACACTTTGGTGGAATTAAATGGTGAATACATATGTTACTCAATGAAGCAGGACAGCATGATAACATGGAGGACCTTTTTACCTTTTATGCATTAACCATTGATGAAGCCTACGGCTGATTCATTCTGGGCACAGGGTTAAGCTGTCGTGCTGACGGAAGAAATCTTCCAATGAATCTTGGATTCACTGAATCTGTTTCATCATCATATGATAAGTGTACTGCTGTTGAAAGGTCTTTTTCTTCATCGTTAGGAAACATACAAACAAATGTTTACCGATAATTTTATTTTAAAGCCAGATGTTTTTGCCCCAAAATTCACTTTGCTTTGTTTGACCAAAAAGTTCAGGTTGGTAAGTCAGAACAAAACATTTAAGCAAAAAATTCCAATTTCAAATATCATTTTTTTATTTGCTTGATTGGTCATAATTTGTCATTATTTGTTGTGTCTTTAAAAGATAAATTAGATGTTTGGAATGACTTATTTATGTAGATATCAAGAATAAGTAAGTTGTTGTTTTTTCAACATTTTTCTCTTTTCTGGATTTCATTAGTTAAGAAACACATTTCAATTTGATGGATTTGGCTCATATAAATTCATACAGATGTCAAGCCAAAATTTTAGAAGTAAGGACATTATATAGAAAAAGTTGTCTTATTTCACTGCATAAGTGGTTTTTGGGTTGTTTTGTTGTGAACATCCATTTTTTCTAATTGATTGCTACGAATGTCCATTACATGACATTTTACAACGTATGGGCAATAGGAACCTTAATTCTAATATTTGCAAACATAAAAACAACTCTGACAAGAGCGATTGACAATCTCGCTAGAGGTCACAAGAGCTTGCTAACAAATTATGAATGACTTGCTGCTTGGAGCAAACAACGGTGTTTTGTAATATCTGACATTTCAAAGAAAGCCTCTGGCTGATCCTGGCAATAAGGGACTATATAACTATGGTTACCTAAATTAGGTGGAATTTGTCTGACAGAAATGTCATGGCAACCTTAACAAATTTCCCAATTTTATTTTCAAGTTACATTGTTAAATTTTAATATGCACTTTAGTCATTTATGGTCATGCTATTGATCTATCTGTAAGCATAAAATTTGTTAAGTCTACACTTAAATTTTTGTTTATTAGAAACCTGGACCAAATACATGTCTGAGGTAGAAAGAAGTCCATTTCAAGGCAAAAATAATTGAGATTAGCTTTAAGGCAAACATTATGATTTTCATGGCTCGGAATGCAATATCCTGTTAATGACCTTTACCTTGTATTTTGCTCCATTGATCGATGCTAAGAAAAGAGATGAGTCCTTTGCGTCTCGTTTGCCATATTCCGAATTAAAAAAATGCTTCTTCAGCGATTTTTTGGGTGTGATGAATTACAACTTGGGCAATTTGAAGTGATCGGCACAAAACTTGGGCACTGGAATGTCGATAGTTTGTGGCTGGGGTAGGACGGTAGTATTCAATGTCCTAAGAAAGGGTTCATACACACCATACATCAAGACTGCTCTTTGGTGATGGCTTTTATGGGACAGTTATGTTAGTTTGGCTTTATCGTATTTGCCAGAGGGAATGGGTCAATTTATTATGTAAATTTACCACCCACGTTCTGTCTTGAATATGGTATGTGAAGCTGGCTCCTCAGCTTTGTATTTGGGCAGCCTAATGGTTAAAGCGTTCGCTCGTCACGCTGAAGACCCGGGTTTCATTCCCCACATGGGTACAATCTGTGAAGCTCATTTCTGGTGTTCTACAGTTTTATTGCTGGAATATTGCTAAAAGTGGCGTAAAACTAAACTCACTCACTGTCTCACTTTATAAACAAAGCTCCCGATTATTACATACTGTTCACCTTTTTGCTTAGGACAATACCTTTGCAGATGTTAAATGGTATCGATTAGTAACATATGAATGTAATTTATTGTTGGAAATTACAAAGGTTTGCTGGTGGGTCTTGGATTTTTTTCCTGAGAATAACCACACAAAAAAATTGTGAAAAATTTGGAATGACGTAACCAGCAGATGAAAGTTGGGATTTTTATTCAATTATTGATGCTCCAAAACCATGTTAACTCTTAGTCAATTAAGAAAATAGCATGTGTTAGGAACATCATGAAATAAATCAATTGTTTCAAATGAAAATCCAAACCGCCACCTCACAGAAGAAAAATGGCTGGTCCATTTGGGACAGAAACACAGAGTTGATGCTCGGGTTAATAATTATAGAATAACCACCAAGCTGTAAGAAATTACGGATTATCTGTCTCGAGTGAACGAATGGTATTAATCCCACATGATTTGTCAGGGATTAACTGTATTCTTTCACTGGTACAAATAATCTATTATTCAGAGTTTACAGAAGGTTCTTCTATAAATTACTCAGTGACATTTTGAGTAAGAAAACGGAGCAGAAATGTATGAAAACTCAACATTACAGATAAGCATCATGGAAGGCAGCCTGCTCTTGACATGACAATGGAATCAATTTATGATGTCATGAACGTTATTGGAAAGCAATTACACACAATCATTCTACAAATATTGCTAATATTTTAATGTCATTTAAGACTATAGCATGATATTAAATGCCAAGTCAAAGATTAGTATTATCAAATCAAATAAAGTAATTATCAGAGTGTGTTGCTAAAAAAAAACATATTCAGTAGGGCCGTAATAAATTGTGCTTATTTTAAATGTGATGTATCCAAGGATTCAACTAGGTCTGTAATATATATAGAGAGATTTTTAAGATAAACTTAGTCCTTAAATATTTTACTTGTCTGAGAAAGGGTGGCACAGTTGTTTAGCCTGTGCAGAGCAAGGTATGGGTTTGTGTCCCCTATTTGCTGTGATGTGTTTCTGGATTTCTCCAAAGTAGTCAACATTTACTACCTGAGCCCTGTTTCATGAAGTGATCGTACTGCTAAAGTCATCGTAACTCCCATACGTAAACATAGACTTACGTCTGTCGTAGTTCAATGATCACTTTGTGGAATGGGCCCTTATTCAACTCAGTCTTTTTACCTAGAGCTAGCAATTACATGCCTTACTGTAAGACTCTGGGTTCAAATCCTGAGTGGATGCAACCCCCCAAAAGTACTAGATTCCTTATGTTGTATTGAGAAAATGTAATCCCAAATTTAACAAATGGCAGTGATATCAGTAAGGTAAAGCTGAAAAGTGGCATTAAACTGACATCACCTACACATTCACAAGCCAGGTATCATGGGAACATCGTCAGGCCCTAAGCCAGTGTTGAATCAGCTCTATTTACCTCACCCACTCGCCAATTAAACATGTCCTCAATGCCATGATTTCAGGGGGAAATGACAGTCCACCGCCACCACCACCAGATGTCGCTCAAAATGATCTCATGATGAGACTGGGTCTGTTGCTAGGTGACCGCATGGGCAACAGCAGCGACAAGTTGTCGCCATCACCCATGCAGCAGATGGCCAATCAGACGGAAGAAACATTTACAAGTGTGTCGTCGCTGGGCAGCAGCGAGACAACTCCCGAGAAGGGGCTGTCTGACACAAGTCCTATGTCCACATTAACAGGTATGCTGACAGAATCAAATGTACAACTACTTGCAGGCCTCCCTAGTAGATACCAAATCAGAAATATCACCAGCACTCCATTATTTCTTTGTACCAAGAGCTGACTAACGTAAGGATCAAATGGATACAATGTATGACAGTGCTTATTGTGTTAGTTTGTTTGCTACAATCAATAGTACAACGAAATGATGGTTGGTTGGGTATATTGTTTAACACCTCACTCACCAATATTCCAGCTATATGGCTGCAGTCTGTAAATAATCAAGTCTGGACCAGACAATCCAGTGATCAACAGCATGAACATTGATATACACAATTGGGATAGCAAGCCTGACCTACCCGATCCTGTTAGTCACCTCTTATGACAAGCATGGGTTGCTGAAGAACAATTCTAACCCAGATAATCATGGGTTGGTTGTATGTAAATAGTCAGGCTGTCCAGTGATTGACATCATGAGCATCTGTGTACACAGCTGGAATATAATGACATGCATCACCCATGTCATCCCTACCACCTTGTCCACGTACAACAAGCCTGGGTTGCTGAAGACCTAACCCTCATCTTTACAGAAGAGCTGATGACCGCCTCCGTGGTGTAGTGGTTAGAGCGTCCGCCCGGAGAGTGGAAGGTCGTGGGTTCAATCCCCGACCGCATCATACCAAAAGACGTTAAAATATGGTACTTGTTGGTCCATGTCTGGCGCTCGGCATTAATGGATACAACAAGGACTGGTCGGCTCGGAGTCAGTATAATGTGTCTGAGTGGGGTATTCATGCCTCACTGCGGCTTGGTATCTCAGTGGGCTAGCACTATAAAACCAGCTTAAGTCTGGGCTAGTACAAGCAGCCGCACATACACATACACACGCATGCACGTCGTCATATGAGCAAAACATTCTCAAGCACGACGTTAAACCCAATTTCACCTCACCTCACCTCACCTCACCTCACCTCACCTCACCTCACCTCACCTCACAGAAGAGCTGATTGTATGTCACTTCACCACCATGTCACTGATTGTTCCCAGGCTATCAACCACTAGTTTGACCATGATAATGGCCACTGTGGTAGAAAAGAGTTGTCAAGTTAAGCACTATTCACTCACTCAACCTAGCGTAAGACCCAAGATGTTCACCGAAATTCGTTTTCCTGTGAAAGCTGGTTTTGTATGATGAGTAATATTTGCAAAAGATGCTGGTCGAACATCAAAAATATAAATCTCTGATATATTTTTAGAGTTTTCTATAGTTTTGGTCACTGGTTTGGGTGTTTTTGTCGAACTCTATGATGATTTATGGTATTTGATATATATCCGCCCCTTCTGGTATAGAATATTGAAGGAATCCACAGCACCCTCTACAATAAGTACGCTATGGGTTACTTCATGTTGAACACATAGCTGATGGTCTTGATCTCCTACAATCACTGTAATGGGAAGATATGTGCCCATGAGACCAGTTTCAGGAAAGTAGCGGGACCTGTCTGGAAAAGCACCAGTAAGAAATAAAAGATTTACTGGACTGCCAATGATATGTAGCCACAGGGTCGAAACCATCAGACCCAACCTGACTTGCTCCCAAGGGCCTATGTTTTTAGCTTGGAGGGTGATCAGTTAAAAGTGTCACGGCTATCACACCAGACAGGTTCTAATTGGTGACCTCTTGCAAGGTCATACACCAGGATGTTGGTGAGAGGAATGATGGGGGCTGGTCCTCCAAAAAGCGGACTTGCTAATTGTTGATGTCATACCGAGGCAGACGGGGGAAGTGTCCCTTTGGGACAGCAGTTAGAACAGAATGTGATTAGTGGGAACTGTTGAGGATGTGTATTTTAGACAGGAACTGGTCACCCTTTGGCCATTGGATGGTGCTTGGCAGGAGGTGACTAGGATTGTATGATTGGCAGACTGTTGCAGACGCATGATCATGCCTCAAGCTGGTTCTTGTCAAACAAGGGTAGCCAAGTGGTTAAAGTGTTCACCTGTCATGCAGAAAACCTGGGTTCAATTCCCCACATGGGTACAATGTGTGAAGCCCATTTCTGGTGTCCCCCGCCGTCATATTGCTAAAAGTGGCGTAAATTAAATTCACTCACTCAAGCAGACACTTCTTAATGAGCGTATCACTGGACTTGCACAATTGCTGAGGCAATAATTATTCCTTGATTATTTATGTTATAAGTTTTCTTTGATTGGCATTCTACAAGTTGGGTAGATGAAGGATGAGGACTATTTTTATGGATATACAACTTCTTTATTCTGTATAGGCGTTTAGACGATTCTCATGTCGTTGACATGGATTCTCATGACACCACTAAATGTCGTTTTGCAGAATTATAGAGAAATAGTAGGAACTCTGTGACACAGACTAAATAACATTGTGAACAGACTAAATAACATGGTACAGCATGTACTAAATAACAACTAGGGCTACTTGACCACTAAATGTCGCTTTGCAGACTAAAATGGTAGGGCTACTGTGAGAAATATGGTAGGAACTAACTGTGACACAGACTAAATAACATGGTACAGCTACTGTGACACAGACTAAATAACATGGTACAGGCTACTGTGACACAGACTAAATAACATGGTGGTACAGCTACTGTGACACAGACTAAATAACATGGTACGGCTACTGTGACACAGACTAAATAACATGGTAGGGCTACTGTGACAGACTAAATAACATGGTACAGCTACTGTGACACAGACTAAATAACATGGTACAGCTACTGTGACAGACTAAATAACATGGTACAGCTACTGTGACACAGACTAAATAACATGGTAGGGCTACTGTGACACAGACTAAATAACATGGTGGCTATGGTACAGACTAAATAACATGGTAGGGCTACTGACAGACTACTAAATAACATACAGCTACTGTACAGACTAATAACATGGAGCTACTGTGACTAAATAACATGGTAGGGCTACTGTGACAGACTAAATAACATGGTACAGCTACTGTGACACAGACTAAATAACATGGTAGGGCTACTGTGACAGACTAAATAACATGGTAGGGCTACTGTGACAGACTAAATAACATGGTAGGGCTACTGTGACAGACTAAATAACATGGTACAGCTACTGTGACACAGACTAAATAACATGCTACTGTGACAGACTAAATAACATGGTACAGCCACACAGACTAAATAACATGGTGCTACTGTGACAGACTAAATAACATGGCTACTGTCACTGTGACACAGCTACTGTGACAGACTAAATAACATGGTACAGCTACTGTGAACATGGTACAGCTACTGTGACACAGACTAAATAACATGGTAGGGCTACTGTGACAGACTAAATAACATGGTAGGGCTACTGTGACAGACTAAATAACATGGTACAGCTACTGTGACAGACTAAATAACATGGTAGGGCTACTGTGACAGACTAAATAACATGGTACAGCTACTGTGACACAGACTAAATAACATGGTACAGCTACTGTGACAGACTAAATAACATGGTAGGGCTACTGTGACAGACTAAATAACATGGTGGTAGGGCTAACTGTGACACAGACTAAATAACATGGTACAGGTGACAGACTAAATAACATGGTAGGGCTACTGTGACACAGACTAAATAACATGGTACATGGTAGTGACAGCTAAATAACATGTGACACAGACTAAATAAGGCTACTGTGACACAGACTAAATAACATGGTACAGCTACTGTGACACAGACTAAATAACATGGTAGGGCTACTGTGACACAGACTAAATAACATGGTAGGGCTACTGTGACACAGACTAAATAACATGGTACAGCTACTGTGACACAGACTAAATAACATGGTAGGGCTACTGTGACACAGACTAAATAACATGGTAGGGCTACTGTGACACAGACTAAATAACATGGTACAGCTACTGTGACACAGACTAAATAACATGGTAGGGCTACTGTGACACAGACTAAATAACATGGTAGGGCTACTGTGACAGACTAAATAACATGGTAGGGCTACTGTGACACAGACTAAGTATCATGGTTCAGGGAACATGAAACAGACTAAATATTATGGTTCGGCAACCAGCCTGGCTTTGTAGTTACATGCTGCAGATATATCATCACACACAAGATGTTACTTTACACAGCTTCTCCCTGATTTATAATTCATTGCTATCCTCGTAATCTGATCAGCAGCTTGACATGGAAAGGCAGGTCAGATGTCTAGCCAATCAGGAGCCATCAATATCCCCTATCAGTAAGGGATTGATTACGATTAATTATCAGTTAACGAGGTGTGAAGATACAGCATGATAACTATTATCGTGAAATTTATGAATGACAGCTCGTGCATTAATAACGCACAGAACTCTGACGCTCCTAACAAGATTATGGCCATTGTTTCGAGTCAGAGTGTTCTGGTTTCCTGAAAACGTTTTTGTTAATGGTCGTTTAAGCACATTACAAGCACTTTTTCTGAGAAGTTTTTGTTCATCTGCAAACAGTGATGATGATGCGAAAAATTAAATGAAAATGTTATCTATAATGTTTAAATTAACTAGCTTTAAATACATTACACAGTCATGGGGTAGCCTATTTAAAGTGTTCACCTGTCGCGCCAATGGCTCATGGATATATGGATTCATTGTAAAGCCTATTTCTGAAGTTCCTCACCTTGATGTTACTGGAATATTGCTTATTGTGGCATAAAAACATACTAACTCACTAAGTTATAGTGAGTGAGTGAGTTTAGTTTTATGCTGCTTTTAGCAATATCACCAGAAATGGGCTTCACACATTGTGCCCATGTTGGGAATGGAACCTGGGTCATGAGTGTGACGCTTTAACCACTAGGCTACCTCACTTTCCTCTCTAAGCTACAAATTGGCAGCATGTAATATTGAGGAATCAAGTAGATATCATAAGGTTCAATTCCCTGTATGGATATGTTTCCTAAGGTTCAATTCCCTGTATGGATATGTTTCCTAAGTGTAAGGTCAGTGTAACTGTGGTCAATGTAACTCTGCTGTATGGTTATATTTCCCCAGTGTAAGGTCAAGGTAACTCACTGTATGGTTATATTTCCCCAGTGTAAGGTCAAGGTAACTCACTGTATGGTTATATTTCCCCAGTCTAAGGTTAAGGTCAAGGTAACTCTGCTGTATGGTTATATTTCCCCAGTGTAAGGTCAAGGTAACTCTGCTGTATGGTTATATTTCCCTAGTGTAAGGTCAAGGTAACTCTGCTGTATGGTTATATTTCCCAGTGTAAGGTCAAGGTAACTCTGCTGTATGGTTATATTTCCCAGTGTAAGGTCAAGGTAACTCTGCTGTATGGTTATATTTCCCAGTGTAAGGTCAAGGTAACTCTGCTGTATGGTTATATTTCCCAGTGTAAGGTCAAGGTAACTCTGCTGTATGGTTATATTTCCCTAAGTGTAGGTCAAGGTTGTATGGTTATATTTCCCAGTGTCAAGGTCAAGGTAACTCTGCTGTATGGTTATATTTCCCAGTGTAAGGTCAAGGTAACTCTGCTGTATGGTTATATTTTTCCCAAGTGCTGTATGGTAAGGTCAAGGTAACTCTGCTGTATGGTTATATTTATAGGTTTCCCCAGTGTAAGGTCAAGGTAACTCTGCTGTATGGTTATATTTCCTGTATGGTTATATTTAGTGTAAGGTCAAGGTAACTCTGCTGTATGGTTATGTATGGTATTATATATTTCCCAGTGTAAGTGTAAGGTCAAGGTAACTCTGCTGTATGGTTATATTTCCCTAGTGTAAGGTCAAGTGTAAGGTCAAGGTAACTCTGCTGTATGGTTATATTTCCCCAGTGTAAGGTCAAGGTAACTCTGCTGTATGGTTATATTTCCCTAGTGTAAGGTCAAGGTAACTCTGCTGTATGGTTATATTTCCCCAGTGTAAGGTCAAGGTAACTCTGCTGTATGGTTATATTTCCCTAGTGTAAGGTCAAGGTATGGTTATATTTCTAAGTTATATTTCCTAGGTCAAGGTAATGGTTATATTTCCCAGTGTAAGTAAGGTCAAGGTAATTCTTCTGTATGGTTATATTTCCCCAGTATAAGGTCAAGGTAACTCTGCTGTATGGTTATATTTCCCCAGTGTAAGGTCAAGGTAACTCTGCTGTATGGTTATATTTCCCTAGTGTAAGGTCAAGGTAACTCTGCTGTATGGTTATATTTCCCTAGTGTAAGGTCAAGGTTACAATGCTGTATGAATATATTTCCCTAATGTAAGGTCAAAGTGATAGTGATTATTATCCAGATGTAAGGTGAAGGATGCTTGGCATTATGATTTTTTATACCAGCTGTAAGGTCAAGGTGACCTGACAATCATATTCCCTGAAGTGATACAGGGTCATCGTGATCCAGGAGCTTTGTTCCACCTGATTGATGTAACCTTTGATGACAGGATCCAGTAATATGACACTGATATTATTGTAAGATCAGTGGGGTAAATTGGATTTGTGGGCCTTATAATCTAGAAATTGGTTTCTTGATGTCATACAGATTTACTGATTATTCTCGGACTGCCAGGGAGATCACATGAGACAAATCTAATTATTATATTAATTATTAAGTCATGTAATTCTTGTCTTCTTAAGAACTTGTGAAATAGCTTTCTAAGACATGTTGTTTAGATCGATATCTCTACATTTACTTATTGTAGTGGCTGTTACAGTGATTTCTGTTCTTTGTAAACACACTGGTATGATGCAGAATGAAAGTCAGTAAGTTGTAGAACTCTCAGTAAGCCCGCTCCATCTACTGGGTGTCTGCTGGGAGAGCAGATGGTCTGTGGTTTGATCCAAAGCCTTGTCTTACCATTTGAAGATGTTAAAAGATGGTACTTGTTGTTGTCATGCCTGGTGACCCATGGGTAACTGCAGCATGGTAGCTTGGTGGGTAGGACTTTAAATCTGGCACAAACAGGGTGGCTCATGGGCACATGCATACTTTTCACTCACTCACTCACCCACCACCCATGCACTCACTCATTCACTCGTTCACTATCTCACAATGTATAGAAAATAAAATACAATTTGACTGCTGTATTTTATCTAGATTGACATAAACATGGATCCTGTTTATCTTTTTATTGAATTTTAATCTTATTTGAGTATATAGATCTGGCTTTATCCATGTAGAAACAGGGTGTTCTACAAAGGTCACATACTGTCAAGTACACTGACCCCAAGTGGTCAAGGTCGAGAACCTGCTGTATTTTAAGCTGTCTCCCAGAGTCAAACTGACACACTGCCATAAAACGGAAAATTGTTAAGAACTGTTGAACCATACTGACTCGCTTTTATTAGCGAATATTTGTTTATTCTGTTTACATTGCAAAGAGATCATATATAATGAATACTATTGATCAATTACTGTACATTACATGTTCTTTGCACCGTTTTATGGTTTTATCTTTGGAAATGATTTTTTTCTAATTCATACAAGATAGAGCAGTTTTGATGTTGAAATTGATTTTCTGGAAAGCATGTGTGTTTCATACGTGTACATATGTTTTATTATTAATGGCATCTCCTCTTATAGGACGCCGCGGGTAGCCTAGTGGTTAAAGTGTTCGCTTGTCACGCAGAAGGCATCAGTTTGATTCCCCACATGGGCACAATGTGTGAAGCTGATTTCTGGTGTCCCCTGCTGTGATATTGCTGGAATATTGCTAAAAGTGGCATAAATATACCCTCACACTCATCTCTTATTAGCTTTGAGAGCATGACTCGGCCCTTTCTTGCAGAGTTTTCCCCTTGGTTGTCAGAGTTTGAATCCTAATCCACCCCAATCTGATGCTAGATATCCCTCTTTGAGTCACATATATCCACGACTTTGCTGTTGGATTACCGTAATGTGAAGCCTTAATCTCGAAATCAATTGATCAGTTGAGTAATTGCATTAATTTTGAATTACACATGAATAATGGCTTTAACATGGTGAAAACTGAATTGAATAATTTGGGAAAGGAATTTTTAATTTGAAATCCAATAAGTTGTATCACATGTTATGAAAGAGAGTTAGTCTTTGATGATGGATATCAAAGTTCACATTGGGATCTGAAGTCCAACAAATTATCAAAGTAGTACAAATTCTGTAAAAAAGAACTGCCATTTCTGATCAACTTGTATTATTGATTACAGCTTCCTTTAAGTCAGTCTGGAAAACAAGGATACACTAGAAACACAACAATTTGGAGGTTTGGGGGCACACAGAGTCATTCTTCCAATGTTTTACATTGTAGCTTACTCATAGGTGTTGGTGAGGTAGCCTTGTGGTTAAGTGTTCGCTCATCAGGCAGAAAACCTGGGTTCAATTCCCCACATGGGTACAGTGTGTGAAGCCCATTTCTGGTGTCCCCCACCATGATATTGCTGGAATATTGCTAAAAGCGGCGTAAAACCATACTCACTCACTCACTCACTTACAAGGTATGGTGTGACTGGGATACTATTTAAGCAGCATCAACCCTCACTCACTCACTCACTCACACATTCATTTACAGGTTATTTGCTCCTCATCTTCTTCAGTCATGATACTTTGGTTTCCGAGCACCATCTTTGTGCTCATGGGCTTCAGAGTGGTAATTGCTGTGTATTTTGGGCTTTCCTTTGACTCTATTCAGAAATAATGAAATAATTGAAAGTTCCCTGCTTGACCTAGGTCATTGACGCCCTGCCATTATGTTACTGTCATATAACCCTGTTGGGATTAAGTTCTAAGTGGTTCCCTAGCAACCTGTGCTGGTTGTAACAGGTGCCATATTGATGGTCAGGTTCGGTGATTTGGTCATTGTTTCCTAATTACATGATTGATGATTTTGAGATTGATGGATTGCCTGGTTCAGGCTTGACATTTTACAGACCACCTTCATAATGTATTGTAATATTGTTTAGCGTGGTGGGGTAGCCTAACGGTTGCATACACTTGTCATGCAAAAGACCTGGGTTCAGATCCCCACATGGGTACAATGTGTGAGCCCATTTCTAGTGTTCCCCGGCGTGATATTGCTGGAATATTGCAAAAAAAAACCACACTCACTCACTCACTCACTCACTCGCCACCTTGAAGACCCGGGTACAATGTGTGAAGCCCATTTCTAGCGTCTCCCGCCGTGATATTGCTGGAATATTGCAAAAAGCGGCGTAAAACCATACTCACTGAATGCTTAAGTGTTGTGTTAAACAACAAGCACATTCACATCACTCCAGAAACAACACACAACAACAGTCAGTCAAAAACCTCTGATTCCATAAACAGATTTCTTCCACAATTATTATTTTTTGTCAAAGCCAACATGACTTCAGAAATATACAGTATCTTTGAAAGTTCAAAAAAATAAACATTTGGAACACAATGTTTCTGTGAACAATTCCCAAGTATGTTTGCACTAACCTTAAATTTCAAGGACAAGTCGATATTCAGAGTAGGCTTAAGTAGTGAAAGTCATAAATAAGAGATGTGTTATTTGAGTATGTAAGACTGTTAGTCCTATGCTGATCTACGGAGAGAGGGATGGTGCTGTGTTCGAGTCTTTCGTTGTCCTTATCCTGGTCTGTTTCACCAGGTAACCTTACAATCTGTAACACGATGATGAGTTTTTGCTTTTCTCTATGAACACTGCAAAGTATATTCTTCGTGTTATTTTTTTCAGTGTTAATTTTGTAATACATTTTTATTTAATCTGCGCAGGAAGGACAAAATATTTGGGTATATTGTTACGAACTTGTAATCTTTACTTCAAGATCAGCTCAGGGAACAGATGTTGTGGGTTACACTCAATGGATTCACGCTCCATACATGTACTCCACATCCTGTATCTAAGCATGTCTACAGTGCTGCCTATCGTCATGGATACCTCTTGTTTCAGTGTCTTCAGGCAGTGAGCGGGGGATGCCAGGGATGCGGGCCACATTCAACCCGATGTTCCAGGGCAGCGGTAGTCGCGACGTCAGCTCCGACAGTATGACGTCACTGATGAGCACCAGTACTGGTCACTCCGCCAGCCCACTGTCCACTACGCAGAGACCCCACTCTATTACAAGTAAGTGACTTGAAACAATACCGTGTGACAGTAAACGATGTATTCAATACATCAGGACAGTGAATGATGTATTCAATACATTAGGACAGTAAATGATGTATTCAATACATTAGGACAGTAAATGATGTATTCAGTACATCAGGACAGTAAACAATGTATTCAGTACATCAGGACAGTAAATGATGTATTCAATACATTTGGACAGTAAATGATGTATTCAGTACATCAGGACAGTAAACAATGTATTCAGTACATTAGGACAGTAAATGATGTATTCAGTACATCAGGACAGTAAACAATGTATTCAATACATTAGGACAGTAAATGATGTATTCAATACATCAGGACAGTAAATGATGTATTCAATACATTAGGACAGTAAACAATGTATTCAATACATTAGGACAGTAAATCGATGTATTCAATACATTAGGACAGTAAATGATGTATTCAATACATTAGGACAGTAAATGATGTATTCAATACATTAGGACAGTAAATGATGTATTCAGTACTGATGGACAGTAAATGATGTATTCAATACATTTTGAAAGTAAACAGTCCATTCAGTATTCCGTACATTTGATGGACAGTAAACAATGTACATTTCAACAGTACCGATGTATTCGAAATTTGGATAGTAAATGATGTATATTTTATACGTTAGGACAGTAAACGATGTATTAAATACATTAGGACAGTAAATGATGTATTCAATACATTTCAGCAGTAAACGATATATTCAGTACTGATGTACAGTAAATGATGTATTCAATACCTTAAGAAAATATATGATGTATTCTATTCTGTGTGATAGTACATAATGTATTCAAATTTGTTTTACTATATACAATGTATTTAGTACTTTTGGACTCTAAATAAAGTATTTAATACTGATGGACAATAAACTAAATATTCAGTATGTTGGACTCAAAACTATATATTTAATATTGTCATGGAATGTATTCAGCACTGTTTGACAATATAGCCAATACTGTTGACAAAAGCCAGGCTGACAAGCTTTAGTAAAATAACACAGTATCAGCATCTTTGTGATATTAACATAATTCAATACTGATGAATTATAAATACTACTACTCAATACTTTTGGGCTTTAAACTCAATACTCAGTACTTATGAAAATACAAAATATATTCAATGCTGGGGTATTCATTATTTATCCGATCTTGGTCTGTGTTCACCATACCTATGCTTTTGGATTTACTGATGTAAATGTCAACCACTTTTATCACAAGGAAAGTGATATAATTCAAATATCATTCACTCACTAAAAATAGCATAGAGAATTCTGACGCTAGGATACAGCATTTATCACCATGCTTGGATCTGATAATGATGATGATAGTTATTATAAGCATGACGTTTTGTCTGTATCAGCGTCAATGCCTGGTGCTATAGAAGAGTTGCCGCTGTTCGGCAAGCGCCGATCATCGCTGCGAAGATCGGCACGGGCGACGGTGTCTCACACTGATGGGAAAGGTGAGTGTCTTATATGTCTAAACACCATAATGTCTCACCTGTGTAAATGGGGCGGTGGAGAAGCCTAGTGGTTAAAGCGTTCGCTTGTCACACCGAAGACCTGGGTTCAATTCCCCACATGGATACAATGTGTGAAGCCCATTTCTGGTGTCCCCCGCTGTGATATTGCTGCAATGTTGCTAAAAGCGGCGTAAAACTAAACTCACTCACTCACCTGTGTAAACAGTTATCTTTTACACAGTTCCAGTAACAATGGTACTCCAGAAGGTCAAATCATATTCAAGTAGTATTTTCAACTAAGAAATAGGTTTTGTAGTATGAGTATGTATGACCTTATTTGGTCAGGGATTTGATGAACATTCAGAAGGAAGTCTGGTGTTCAAGTGACCCAGTCTTCAAAGGTGCTGCTATTTGTTTCAAATCCAAAGTTATGGTTTAAGGGTTGTCATAGTTTTGCTGAAGGATTTCACCTCAGTGATAGAGATCTGGAACATGTATCAGTTTGGTCTTTTCTCTGATATATCTTAAAAACAGTACTCACTCATCCACTCACTCACTCATCCACACACTCACTCACTCATCCACACTCCACTCACTCATCCCCACTTCCTCACTCTAAATCTCACTCATCCACTTCCTCACTCACTCCGTGTTGATATTGCTGGAATATTGCTAAAAGCTGTGTAAAAACTTAACTCACTCATCACTCACTCACTCTCACTCACTTCCTCACTCCCCACTGGAATATTGCAAAAAGCGCGAAACTAAACTCACTCACTCATCCACTTCCTCACTCACTCACTCACTCTCACCATGATATTGCTGGAATATTGCAAAAAGCGGCATAAAACTAAACTCATACATCCACCCACCCAGGTAGATGTCCTGATGTCATGTAATAGGTTAATTTAGCTACACCATGTTCCTGTTGCTTTCAGGGGATTTAACCCAGGGCCAGCCTATACCCCCTAAGCCAGGTATCTAGTCAGTGTTGTCATTGGTGGATATATGTGTCTTATGCCTACTTTCAGTATTGTTTTACATTACTGAACTAGGAAGGATGCGGTGTTTGTGTATTGAGAATTATCATTATTGCTTTCATTTGATTGGTTGAAAAGTCTTGTGTCTAGGCAAATGTAATTTATTTTGAAGCAGACTTGATTCCGACTTTCAAATATCATACTGCGTTAGAAGTCAGTGGTAAACAAATCTTTGTATATTAATGGGTTCTGGGCCTTTATTGGTGTCTGGTTCCATATACAAGCCAGATAATATTTCATCTCTGGTAATAATGACGGCCCTGTACGAGCTACGTGGACCTGTAGGTTATAGCTCTTCCCTGTCAGTGGTGAGACTCCATGTTGACAACATAGCTTGGCTCAGTTGTCTCACTTGGCTGTGCAGAGTTGTGTCCCTTGTGTTTGTCAGAATCCTGTGATTGTGAGTTTGAATCCCAGTTCACCCTGGTTATATTTCTAGGTTTGTCAGCACCATGGGTTTCACTAAAGTATTATGAGACAAACTTCACTTCTGACTTACCTTCCACATTAAGCTGACAGACCTGTTCAAAACAGTGTTAAACCCAATTCACTCACTCACTCAAAGGGACAGAAAATCAGTAATTATATTCCAAAAATCAGTCTGGGACATTACTTCATTACAAGAATGAATCATTTCTTGCATGTAATCCATCCAATCATTTTTTCTCAATGATAATGGTGGTTGTATCTATTTTATTTGCTGTTCTGTTTCTGTAGTCAGTAAATTGTTCTATGTTGTGGTCAAGGTGTGTCTGACATGTGAAATGTTCTGAATGGTCCAATTAGGGGGTGAGAGATTTGTCTGCTGATTGGACCAAAATACAAGGAGTCACCCTCAAGGGCTGTAGGGTGGTCTAGTGGTTAAAGCATTAGCTCATCATGATTCAGCACAGGTTTGTTTCCCGACATGGGAACAGTGTAAAGTGCCTTTCTGATCTTCCCTGCCACTGTAGTGGTAAATATACTCACTCACTTGCTCAATATGTAACCATATGTAAGTTGGCTCCTGAAGCTAAAAGCCTTTGGTTCAATTCTCTACATGGGTACAATGTGTGAAACCATTCTTTCTCATGAGGTTCTTGAGAGGCATGGGGCGGTGGGGTAGCCTAGTGGTTAAAGCGTTGGCTCGTCACGCCGAAGACCCGGGTTCGAATCCCCACATGGGTACAATGTGTGAAGCCCATTTCTGGTGTCCCCCGCCGTGTTGCTGGAATATTGCTAAAAGCGGCGTAAAACCAAACTCAGTCAGTCAGTCAGTCAGTCAGTCAGAGGCATATAGAAGTTGGTATTCAAGTATAAGACAAAATATTATGGATGTCAACTTCTCTGTTATTGAACACACAAAATTTCTGGGCTTTTCATTGCCCCTTCGTCAGAATTTGGGTTTGAGGTAAAGGTGAATTGCCTCCCTTACATATTCCAATGAATATCCGAATCTCAGACCTGTGTATTGTCAACACCATACCTGTGCTTATGAGTTACACCTGAGTGGTAAATGTCTTAGTCAGGTATCACTTCCACCTTTCTCATGATATCCTGGTTTGACTCACTCACTCATATCTACCTTGCATATATTGTATCATATATCCTTACTTGCTCTGTGATAGTGGTGTGGCTGTTTAAGTGAGTTATACAATGCCCTTTGACTGTTTCAGTGAGGTTCACCCCGATTCGACCCCCGCAGCTTCACCTGGCTTCCATGCAGTTCGAGGTGCCCCACCCAGAGGGAACTGCCATCTTCATTGGGAGAGAGTGGCTCTTCCGGGAGATAGAAATGGTAAATGGTGTTATCTTATAAATATGAGCTTCTTACACTGCACTCAGGTTGAAAATATGACAATTTGCTTTAAATATATTGTGTAGTATCTTCTGTAGTTTATGTGAAGCAGTAGGATATTGATTCAAGTTAGATCCGTGAAAATATGGGTCAGAATTGATCTTCAGCAACACATGCTTGTCGTAAGAGGTGATCAGGTGGTCAGACTTACTGACTTGGTTGACACATGTCATTGTATCCGAATTGTGTAGATCGATGTTCATGCTGTTGATCACTTGATTGTGTGGTCCAGACTCGATTATTTACATACCGCCGCCATAAAGCTGTAATGTTGCTGAGTGTGGCATTAAACAGCCAATCAACCAACCGATCTTATTATGGTTCATTGTTCTTTGTTTACCATTGTTTACCATTGTTCTTTGTATACCATTGTTCTTTGTTTACCCTTGTTCATTGTTTTGCCCGTTCAATCTCAGCTACTTTGCTGCTGCCTAGATATAGTCTTGATCAAGTTTTTTATGTAGCTGTGATAAGTATTATCAGATTCACTCCTGAACTCGACCTGTCCCAACAGGCTCTCAACGGTGAAAGTCCAACGCGGTCTCAGGGGGTCACACTGACCGGTCATATAGGGAGCGGCAAGACGGCAATCGTGGAACAACTAGTTAACTACAGCTGTTTCGGAGATGGCAAGGGGGGAATTATCTCCAACGGAGGTGAGATGGATGTATTTCATGTACCAAGGATTAAGACATTCTAAGGGGTTCGTTTTGTTCGAAAAGCGAAATACAAGCCTGACTTACTGTTTGTTAAATTCTAAAGTGTATGATGACATGTCCTGGGGCAAAGTAGTTTTATTTGTAAAGTTGTGTCCCTTAGATGTACCAGGATCCTGGTTACAAACTCTCTATGTTGGTCTTTGTTCTGGCGACAGATACTTTTGGTTTTTGGTGTACAACATGTATATAATTCTTTGTCAACTTGATCAAGTTTACTTTCCATGATATCAATATATAAATGACTCAAATCTGTGTTAAATGCTATTCATTAAAATATTTCCACACAATGGTTCAATATTTTTATGCAGATGTGCAGAATGGCTTCGGTCACAGCCCAACAGCAACGCTCAGTGCCATGACGAGCAGCGCCCGTGACAGCCCTCACTCCTACCTCAGTGTGTCTATGGCAAACCTCAACTATGACTCTCTCAAGAGTCTCGGATCCCAAGTTGTTGCCTACCACTTCTGCCAGGCAGACAATAACGTGACTTGCATGGTGCCTGACTTTGTACATAGCCTGGCGTCGTATCTCGCCCGATCTCCACAGCTCACGACCTACCGAGAGATGCTACTACAGGAGCCTCAGATCCAACACTTGTTGAGTTTAAAGGAGTGCATTCTCAACCCATCTTTGTCTTTCGTCAAGGGAATCTTGGAGCCTTTAAGGATGTTGAAGAATAAAGGCAAAATTGACTCAGATAGTTGTATCATATTGGTGGACTCATTAAACGAGGCAGAATTCCACAAGCCCGACCATGGAGACACCATTGCTTCATTCTTGTCTCGTCACATCAACAAGTTTCCATCATGGCTGAAAGTGATAGTGACGGTGCAAACCGTTCTTCAGGACATTGTGCGGAACTTACCTTTTCACCGAGTGCATATAGACAAAATATCGGGCAATGATATGGTGCTGCGAGATCTCGGGGAATACATTCACTACAGAATCAATGCAAACTCCAGAATACGGAATAACATTAGTTTGAATGGGAGATTAGATCCATCAATGCAACAGAAATTCTGTGGCCATATACAGACTCTCAGCAAAGGGTGTTTCCTCTACTGCAAACTCGTCCTTGACCTTATCGAAAAAGGTCATGTGGTGATCAAAAGTTCCAATTACAAAATCTTGCCTGTGAATGTATCGGAAATCTTCCTGTTGCATTTCAATCTTAAATTTCCGAGTGTTCGATCATTTGAGAAGATTTCTTCGATTCTGGGAGTGTGTTTAGCGTCATTGTACCCGCTCACGATGGAGGAAATATACCTGACAGTCAACTCCGGATACATTCAGAGATTCGTAGCGTGGCCAGAGTTCCAGTCCAGGATGGAAATTTTGTCAGGCTTCCTCCATCGCCGTAGCGACAGTAGACTCATGTTCTTCCATCCCGCCTTCAGGGAGTGGCTCATTAGACGAGATGACACTGACTCTCCAAAGTTCCTATGTGATCTTCGGTAAGCAGACACAAGCTTTTGCTTGCTTTGCATGGTTCCATGCCTGTCCACCCTCAGACGGAAGAGTCCAAAATTCAAAATTATATGTAGGCTGTTTTTATCGTTGGTAAAAATATGACGAGATCACAAAACTGATATTCTCTGTCATAACATTTTCAGTTTATGGCAATTTAGGTAGATAAGATCCGGTTGTCGTGCAGAAAGCAATTTGAGCTCTGTCATTACGTTGAGTCATTATGTTGTTACAGGTAATGGTGACAATGATGGAGCTCGAAGTGCTTTGTGGAAACGAATTAAGTCTGATAGAAAACAAATTACCTTGTTAGCGTCCTTTCATTTATATTTTTTTAGTACAAGGCAAAACTTGTGGTACAAATTGTCGAGGATTATTTTCAACATTTAATGCTTGAAATTGCTATTATTGACTCAACATTTTTATTCATCGATTTTTGTGAATCTTTTCAAACAAGTGTCATAAATTCAAAAATAATTGGGCAGAACTTCCTAAATTCTGCAACTTAATTTTAAGGAAAATTAACTTGTATGTAGTTTTAAAAACTTAAAAATGAAAGGTTCGATAGATTCAGATCGTAATTTTTGCTAATAATTTCATATTTTGGTGCGATCTGTCGTCTGGATAAAATACTTCTGTAATTCTCTCCAATCTGTGTGGGTGGACAGGGTACAGGTTAAGGGACCATATTGTCATCATACTGCCGACTGGTGTTTTTTCTTCCAGGAGTCGGGATTCAGATGCAGTGGTGTTATTTTGCTTCTTTTATCTCTGAACTATTTCTCTCTGTAAACCTTTTCTCTGATCATAAACTCTCAAAAGAATTTTCTCATGATAAATATAATTAAATTGTTCTTATGGATATTTCTGTTAATCTTAATCGTTGTAAGTAATTGTATAGACAGGAGGTTGCGCTTTTGAATGATAACTGCACAATTTGTTGAATGTATTTGCACATAATAAGGCTTGTTTAATTTAATTATATGCTTTGCGGGTTGATGGTCAGTATCACCACTGGTCACATTTAAAAAAAAAAAGATAAATATCTGAAAATTACTGTTGGTCATTAAAACATTAAAGGGTTTCTTCCTATTCCATATTATTATTCAATCATTGTATATTAATTTTTTTAAATTGTTAAGTTGATTTGAACTAAAAGGGTGTTCTTTAAATTATTATTATATTTTGTTAAATATTTATTCAGTGTACTATATGTCAACCATCTAATTGTAAATGAATTCTGAAGTGGCTTTTGACAGTCATGTTGCTTTGTAAGGGGATGGGTAGGGTATATATTTTGTTTCCTAAAAAATGCTGAAAACACATTTTGAGAGATGACATTAACTTCAAACTCAGGCTCATTTTTATCTTCATTTGTATCTGCATGCCGCTATATAGGACGGGGCCTCCACACTGATAATGCTGTATTGATCTATATCCATGAGAATTCTATATGTTTTAAGAGAAATATTTGTAAGTCTCAAGCAGTGTTGCATCCAGATTAGTGGTTCTGATCACACGGTTGTCTCTCACTTGGGAACAAGGATTTTAAAGAATAATTGGGATGGGGGCTTAAGAATTGAGAAAATTGGCAATCCCTTTTTCATTTTTTAACTGCAAGTTACTGTTAACTTCTGTAAATGGGTCAGTCAGAGATGCTATTATTGTATTACTTATTTCTATATTGTACCCATAGAAACTAAACCTTTGTTCTTTGCTCTTAATATCAATCTCGAGGCTGTATGGTCCAGACTACAGGAATTGTATGTGCAGAGTTCTGTCCCTTTCGAAAAATCTTTTTGGGTCGGTTTACATTCCTTCAATATGTTGTTTCTCAGATTCACTGCACAAGAACAGTGCTTGTTGGTTTCAAAGTTGTAAACATCTTAAATCTATAACACTTTGGGCTTTCATTGTGAGTTTAGTTTTACGGCACACTCTGCAATATTCCAGCTGTATGGCGGCTGTCTGTAAATTATCGAGTTTGGACCAAACAATCCAGTGATCAGCATGAGCATCGATCTATTCAATTGGGATACGATGACATGTGTCAACCAAGTCAGCAGGACTGACCACCCAATCCTGTTAGTCACCTCTTACAATAAGCATGAGCTGCTGAAGATCAATTCTAACCTGGATCTTCATGGGTTGGGATCCTACATCAAGATTACACATATTGATCTAACAGAAATACTGTTTATAAGGGCCATATCGAAACGACAGAGTTTATAGAGTGTTATTCACCAGTTGAATGTTTGTAGCACAATGTTTCTTTTGAGTAACTGAGGTATAAATTCTGGGACAGAGACTTGGGGCAACAATGTAATGTTAAAGTGTGTTATTCACCAGTTGAATGTTTGTAGCACAATGTTTCTTGTGAGTTACTAGGGTATAAATGCCAGAACACAGTCTTGGGGCAACACTGTATTACTGAGGATAATGACAATATCTACCATCAGCTGACCTACCATTGACATGTATCTATTTCCTCCTGACATACATAAACTGTAGTTATATTGTTTCTGTTCCGCATGCAGCAGTGCCGAGTTCGACTACAGGTGAGCGTGCAGCGAATGCCATTGTTGTGATCTATAACATCATACTGCCTATCTTCTATGTGTTGTTCCAGACACATGACACACATGGCCCTGTTCAGTCTGTACACCTATAGAGCCCTGAACATGTTTATTAAAAAAAGTCTTGAAGATTTGTACGGTTTGTAGTTTTACCTTGCAGTCGCTTTGGAATTTGGATTTTTGTGATTTGAATTTTTTTAAATACTTTCATCTCCTAATTCATGTTAAAGCAATATTCAGGGAAAAGGGCATTACAGTTAATTTAGTCTTTTTTTTATGGTCTCGGTACAAGCAATCCAAATATGATATAAATTTCCTTCAGGAGCAATATGAAGGAGATAGTTGCCCATCCAGTTATGGTAACGGCTCTGGTAATAATCTACAGAGTGTGTTGGCGCTGAGACAGTCGTAAGTCTCTGTAAAGTATTGGCGCCAAGACAGCTATTGTGCCATGATGGCTTTGAGGTGGGATTCTGCTTCAGTTGTAGTCCCATCATCTTGTACCGACTGAACCGGGCTGGTGTGCCGATTACACTGTCTGGTAACCCGGATCCGGACTAGTTTGTCCTGGAAGAGTGTCATGATCAACACACTTTGACAAATCCAAACCATTTTTTGTGCCTGTGTTTCAGTATCC